>NC_064816.1:9316669-9349834 GCF_023721935.1 Panthera uncia | reverse complement strand
CCGCGCCGCCCGCCCCCAACCCGAGCCCCCCGCGGCCACTGCGGGGAGCCCGAGCCGTCGGCGCGGGAGCTGTTGGCGCTGCGGCGCCTCCGCCCCGCCGTCTGCCGAGGAGGCCCCGGCGGATGGGGCCGAGCGGGCCCCGGAGCGGCGCCGCCGGGCGGCGGGGGGCTGCAGGGGCGCCCCGGCTGGCCCGTTAACCCCTCGGCCGCCGCCGCCGCCGTCGTCGGAGGGGGCTGGGAAGTCGCCTGGGCGCACACGTGCCGCCTCCGTCGGGGCCGCGGAGCTGCGGGGGAGATGCGGGCCGCTGTCGGCGCCGCCTCGGGGGGCTCCGCCTCGCCCCAGCCCCCGGAGCTCTGACACCGCCCCCGCCCCGCCGCCTCCGCCGCCTCCCTCTCCGGGAGGGGTGCAGACCCGCTCGCCCCCAGCCCCGAGCCTCTGCCGCCGCGAGGGGGCCGCCTTTGGAGCTGTATAATCCGTTTTTTTTTTTTTTATTTTTTTTTTTTTTTTTTTTTTTAATTTTTGGTTAGTGGCGGCGGTGCTGGGCCGGGGGAAGGAGGGGACACGGAGGCCGCCCTCGCCCCGCCACCCCTCACCCTTTTCCCCCCCGCCCCGGTTCCGGGAGATGTGCCGGGCGGGGGGCCGGGGTTCGCGGAGCCGCAGGAGAGACGCGCAGGGCCGACCCCGGAGCGGCGCTGGACAGGTGAGTGTCTGCGGGTCCAGGGCGAGGGGGACGCCGCACTTGGGCCAGGTGTGCGGGCCGAGGCGGGTGGGGGGAGGACGGGAGCCGAGGCCTGTCCGGGCCGCGAAGGGGGAGGGGATGCTGGAGCCGCGACTCTCTGCACCTGAGCCGGAGGGGAGTCGGGGGCGGCCTGCACTTCGTATCCACCGGCTTGGGGGTCAAGAGGGGCGGCCCCCACGGAGCGCCGGGGACGCTGGGGTGAGGATGGGCGGCTGCGGGGTGCCCGGCGGGGGGAGGGGACCGCGAGTGTGCCCGCGCGTGGCTGCGTGTGCCCGCGCGCGCTCCAGCCTTTGTGGGGAAGCGGCGCGGCGGTGCCTGCGTGTCCCCGGTGCGTGTGCGCGCGGGTGCTTGGCGCCCTGTTTGTGTAGGTGTCTGGGTGTGAGCGGAGAGGGTGCGTGTGCGCGCCGCGCGCGGGCCCCGGCCCCCGGAGGAGCAGTGTCGAGGGCTGGCACCGCAGGATGCTGGGCCGGGGATTGTTTTTCTCCGGGAGGCAGAGACGCGGTGGATGGGGAGGGGTCCGTCTGGGTGTCCCGCCGGCCGCAGCGCGGGGGGCACCGCTGTCAGGAGGTGGGCAGCTCGGCTGCGTCTTCTCGCTCCCGCTCTCGCTGGCACCCGGTTAAGCCTGGGAAGCTGTTGGGTTTGATCCACCCGGATTCGGGCTCTGAGGGCGAGAGCCCTCCCTCTCCCCCAGGTGTTCATTGGGTCGAGCTATGGGGATTCAACTGTCATCCTCCCATCGGAGGGTCCCGGGACGGGAGTCCGGACCAGAAGAGGGTGGAGAGTGCTGTGGGTGCTCGGCCTCGGCCAGAAAAATGCCTCTGCAGGCATCGCTTCAGTGAACCCCCAGCACCCCTACGAAGACAGCACTCTGCTTGCACGGCCCCCACGCACGGCCCTGTCCCTACTCTTCCAGTCTAGGTCAGCACCCAGCCCCATCCCTGCCCAGCCCCTCACTGTACCTTCCTGGTCCCTAACCACTGCCCCCCATGACCCTCCCCAGCGGTGGCAGCTGCGTGGGTGTCCAGCCGTCCCAGGCTTGAGGCAGGGCCCCCTTTCCTCCTGGCTCCTGCAGGACCCAGGGCCTGGGTTAGTCTGCCCACATCCAAACATGTGGTGTGCCTGGGGGAGCAGGGGGAGGGGTTCAAGATGGCTGCCAAGATGGCTGGTCGCCTCTCCGCCTCTCTCTCTCTGTTTCTCTTTCTCTCTCTCCCTTTTCTGCTTGCTCTGTTCCCTTAGCTGCTACAGGAGTCATCGCAGAGAAGGGGTCGGACAGTGTGGGGACAGGTGTGGGGGACTCCTAAGGATGATGTCTGCTTTAGGCCTGTTGACCTCAATGCTGTTTGCTTCTTGGGGAGAGGCTGTTGGTCTCTGTTCTTCTTTCCAGCACCCCAGGGGCCGGCATGAGCTTGTAACCTGACCCCAGACCCCATCCGTTCAGCCCAGCTCACAGCTGGGGGCTCCCTGCCCTCCACCTGCTCTTCTAGGCCTGGCACCTGAATTATCATCGGGATGGTGTGGTGCCCCACGGAGGGTCCCCATCTGTCATCCTCTCCGTCTGCCCCATGGCCAGGGGCTCAGGACTCCCAGTGGGGCTGGGTCAGGCCCCAGCTGTGGGGGCAGGTGACTTCTCTTTCCTCCCCACTCCCCACCCACTAATGCCAAATTTATTACTTAAAAGTAGGATGAAAACAGGGAGAATAAGAGAAGGAATACAACCTTCATTATCATATCGAGAAAATTATCCGTGATTTTCCTAACTAGCAATTTGCCTGCCATGCCGTTCAGAACTGACTTGCCCATTAATTACAGAGATGAAAAATCATCTGGAAAGCGGAAAAGGGAACTAATTCGATCCCTGGCTGGCGGCAGTGGCACCCATGCAACGAGCCACATACATGTACGCTCACATGTGAGCACCGGCCCTCCTACTGTGACGGCCACCTTCCCTCCTCTCCCTTGGTGACCTCCCGCAGGGGCTTAGCCCACCCCATGCTCGTGGTCCCTGCCCTCCAGTGCCTCACTAGGCCATCCCTCTACAGGACGCCCACCCCAACCCCCCAATCTTGGGGAGCTAGCTTAAGGCATGATCACCCCTGCTAATGCCTGCCTTTGGGCTTGGAAGCTACCCAGGGTTAGGGAGGGTGGGGAGACGTGGCCGGCGTACCTGGGCCATGGTGCCTGTAGGGAAGGGGTGGAAGGGAGACTCATGAAGCCCTGTGTCTATTCCCAGCGTGCCCTGGGGAACCTAGGAGGACCCCCACCAGGTGTGTAGGGGAGGGGCTGGCGGGCTCCCTGGCTGCACTGCTGTCTGCATCTAGCGGTCTGAACTCCTGGCCCCGGGGGGCTCCACCTGTGAGCCTCCTGCATCTGGGGTGTGCATCTTCCTCGCACCCCCAGGCTGGTAGGAGAGCATGAGCCCCAGTGTGGGCATCTGGTGGGGGGGGGTGCTGATCCCAAGGGGCTGTGCTGCTCAGCTAGAGCGGGTACCCCTAATGCGGAAGAGGAGGAGCGGGATCCCCGCTGGCTGTGGGGGGCTGAGCTCCAGGTCTCTGCTCCCTCCTACCTCTCCAGCCAGCTGTGTGGCCAAGGACAAGGCTCCGATTTCAATGTGGGCTCCTCTCAAGGATCCGATTTCCAGCCACCAGACACTTCCCTCTTCCAGACCCCTCTTTGTTGGGGGGGGGGGGTGTTCCCTGGGTCTGGAGTCTGGACCCTGGACCCGACCGCAGTGACCCTGGACGTGCCTGAGCAACCGAGCCTTCCTCCTGGGCCGGGTGTTGGCCGCCCCCATCAAAGAGGAAAGCAGGGTCCCAGGACGGGAGGCTGTTGCCCTGAACAGAGCCACGGGCGGGGGGAGGTCGTCATCGCCCCCAGAATCCAGTCCTCTGTCAGATGTCTGTGTGTTCTGTGTGTGCGATTTGGACGGTGACCCGGCTGAGCCTGGCTGCGGTCACGTGTCCAACAGGCTGGTCCGATGCTTGTAGTGGTCTCCTGTGTGCTGGGGTCTGTGAGTTTTGCAGAGCGAGCGGCCCCGTGTCTGTCTGTAGCTCCACACAGGAGCGGGGGGTCTGCATCTTACGTGACAGGTATGTGGACACAAGGCTTCTTGGAACGAGGCTGGGTGCACCTCTTCGTGCGGTCTGTGCTGGTGATGCCGTGGGGACAGTGCCCTGTCCTCGTGGAGCTCTTAGTCTGGCAACACGTAGGGATTTCAGTCAAGGGGCTTGTATTCCAGGGGTTAGGGAGAAGGTTTGTGGCAGCCCCTGTGTCCACGTAATACAGCAGGTTCCGGCACTGGGCCATCTTGGGGTTTGGCCCTGCGTGACCGTCCCCAACACCTCGTCCCCTTCACTCTCTCTCTCCTCACTTCTCCACCAACATGTTAAGTACATTTCGACCCCTAGGCCTTGGCACTGGCTGTTCTTCCACCCAGGACTCTCACCCAGACATCCACAAGGCTTTTGCTTCTTCACCCGCTTCAGATGTCAGCCCCCTCCCCCCCCCCGTAACCTTTACCCCGTGCAGCCTGTTTAAAATCGCAGCCTCCCACCCACCTCCTGACTTTGCCTAGCATGGCTGCCTTTTTGCACACTCTGTCATTTATTTATTTATTGTGCCTGTTTCTTTGTCATCTGTCTCCCCAGCCAGGATCCAAGTGCTCAGGGAGTTTATCACTTGGTTTGCTTTTGGATCCAAGGTGTCGAGACTCATACCTGGCCCACAGTAGGTGTTCAAGAAATCTTACCTGAGTGAATGGGAGGGGGCCTGTCAAAGGACGAGAGTCCTCCGGCTGTGTATGGTGAGGGCTCCCCATCCACCCCGCCCCTTTGGGGGGACTGAGGGCCGCCGCTAGGGGCCTGACCGGGCCATCTCTGCACCTGTTCCCCGTGCCCACCTGTGAGCCCACCTGTGCCCACCAGCTCTCTCTGAGCTGGCCTCATGGGTGCTCCAGTGTGTGAGGGCATCTGTATGGAACTGTGCACGCTATGGGGTGGAGAGCCTGAGGTGGCAAATGTGGGGGCCCTCTGTTCGGCGGGGGGATTGGAAACCCAGGGTCAGGGCCCAAGCAGCCCCTCCTGGTAGGGCACTGACCCAGCTTCTCTGTCTCATGGGATGCGGCCCTCACCCTTGTTTCCAGTCTGCATTGGCCCTGGGGAAATAGCCCAGCAGAAGCCCCCTGCCTCCCCACCCCCAACTCCAAAATTTGGGGAAGATAAAAACTCTAATAAATAGATGCTGAGGCTAAAAATAGCCCTGCCCCCCCCCAAAGCTAAAAATAGTCAGGGTCCCTCCCTCAAGGCTAAAAATACCCAGGAAGTCAGGAATGGGCAAGCCAGGGAGCCAAGCGGGAGCTCCTGTCCGGCCCCTGGAGAGGTGGCGCAGGCAGGCCAGGGGGTCTCCAAGCCATGGCGGTCCTGGGATCGGGGCCGGGTCATTCTCTGCGGGGGCTGCCCTGTGGATCACAGGACTGCGGCCAGCATCCCCGCCCTGCCCCCTCCAGATACGGGTAGTATTCCCTCCGCCCCCGACTGAGACCCCAGACGTTGCCAAACAGCCTGGGACAGAGAACAGGCTTGTGCCTCGTTGGGAAATACTGCTCAGGACCAGGGGTCAGCACGGTTTCTCTGTGAAGAGCCAGATAGTAAGTTCAGGAGACTTACAGGTCGCCCACCTGCTCTTCTCATACTCTTCCTCTGCCTCCCCTTGAAAACCTTTTGTTTATTTTTTTTAACGTTTGTTTTAAATGTTTGTTTTTGAGAGAGAGAGAGAGAGAGAGAGAGAGAACATGTGTGGGTGGGGGAGGAGCCGGGGGGGGTGGGGGACAGAGGATCCGAAGCGGGCTCTGACCAGATAGCAGAGAGCCCGATGTGGGGCTTGAACCGACAAACCTTGAGATCATGACCTGAGCCAAAGTCCGACGCTTAACTGACTGAGCCACCCAGGTGCCTCTCTTCACAACGTTTAAAGTGTGGCAAGGCCACTCTTACTCCACCGGCTGTGCAAAAACAGGGAGTGACTGGGCCATCGATGGTCAGCTCCTGCCCTAGAGTACCCCACAGTTGCCCTTGGTGGTGGAAGCCAGGACACCTGTGGGTGTACCCTCCTCATCAGGGGAGAGCCCCCTTTGGGGCGCACTTGTGCACTTAAGTACACAGCAAGTCTGGTACAGTCTGTCCCTGTCGCCTCCCTGCCCTCGCCTCTTCCCACTCCGCCATGCTCCCTCCACTGGTCACACTGGCTTCCTCACTTGTCTTCAAACAAACACTGGCCAGCCCCAGGACCTTTGCATAGGCTGTGCTCCCTGACAGGAACTCTTTTCCTTGGACACCTGTACGGCTCCTCCCTGAACCTTTGTGGGGCTTTGCTGCAGTGTCTGGGCTTTCTACATCACTCTATTATAAATTGTACACACTACCCACTCCCCCCCCGCCTTCTAACACACACACACACACACACACACACACACACACACACACCAGAGCCCCTGTTCCTCCACGATACTGGTACATCATGGGACAGACTCCTTTAGTGCTCTTTGTGTCTGGCTTCTCCACAGATGTCTGTCCAGCACCTAGATGAGTGCCTGGTACAGAGGTGCCCTACAGAGGATGCGTGTGATCGTCATATATTACTCCTAAGCCCCGTGGCCACTGCGGGAGGCTTCCATCCCATTTCCGTGGGGGAGAGGCAGAATTCCGAGGAAGAACACATAGCCTGAGGTGGGCAGAGCTGGGATTTGAACCTAGGACCCTGGGACTCTTCCCTCTTGCCCTGCTAGGCATCATCTCCCCCTCTCTCTGGTCTCTGTACCGCCCCACCCCTGCCCCTTCACTGCCAGCATCTGGAGGCCCAGAGACTCCTGCGGCCTTCTACCCTGTGCCTTGGGCCCTGGCTCCTCTGACCACTTTCAGCTGTGTTCTGTCATGCCCCAAATGCAAGGCTCTGGTTTGGGCAGGGACCACCATGGAGTGGAAAGAGACCACAGGCCACCACGGTACCAGCCTCCCATGGTAAGGAGCCTGGAGGAGGCACCTGATGAGTCTATCAGTCAGGGAAGGCTTCCTGGGGGAGGGAGCCTCCCAGCTGCAGCCTGGAGGGGGAAGGGGGGATACAGTGGAGGGGAGAGAGAGCCTGTGAGGAGAGGCCTGCCCTGAGGTCAGAAAGAAGGTGGTGGCTCCACAGGGAAAAGGTAAGATGTTTTCTGGCCAGGTGTGTAGACAGGAGGCTGGAGGCCGGTCTTGGGGGCAGAAGGATTGAGTTTGTGCCATGGGGCTGGGAAGGCCTATGGAGGGGTCAGGGCCCGCCGGACAGGATGGGAATACTCAGCATGCGTTCTTTCCGGTTCCTGCGTGGGAGAGAACTACAGAGGGTAAGAAGAGAGGCCGGGAAGCCAGCAGGAACAGGAGGCTACTGCGGGCTCTCAAAGTGCAGGCTCCAGAAGGGGCCTTGAGACATCAGGGCTGGTGTGGAGGGTTTGAGACCAGAGTTGACAGGGTTTTGCGGGTGACTGGTAGGAGGGTGGAGGAAAGGAAGCACGGGGTAAACTCCAGGTTCCTGGCTTTGACGGCTGAGTGGACAGAGAGAAAAGAGGGGGTGGGGATGGGGAGCCCCCACTGCTCTCAGCAACCCCCCCCCCCCCCGCCCCCCCCCCCCCCCCCCCCCCCCCCCGCAGTCTAATCTCCCTTGGCAACAGAAGGGAGTCTGTGAACTTCCGAGTCAGGCCATGTCCCTGCTCTGCTCAGAACCTTCCTTGGCTCCCACCTCACTTGGAGAAAAAGCCTGTGTCCTGCCCCTTGACTCACACCTACTAGCCCTGTCCCGTAACCTCCCCTAGCCCTCAACCTCTTCCCACTCTCCCCCTGCTCGCTGGGCCGCAGCCACGCGCCGGCAGATTCCTACCCCCGAGCCTTTGCACGTGCGGTTCTCTCTGCCCGAGATCTTTCCCCAGGTCCCTGGGTGGCTCACCTCCTTGACACTTCTGTTAAAATGTCTCCTTCCGGGAGAGGTGTTCCCTGAGCACCCCATTTACACTTGTCCCCACAGATACACCCCCACGCTCTCCCTCCCCTTCAGGCCTGTTTTCCTCCAAAGTACTTGTGACCCAGTGGGAACTAGGTGACTGTCCGCTGAATGGATAACCTCTTCTCTGGGCCTGTTTTTGTCTTTGTTCATTAAACAAATTAAGTACTTGTTCTTGCCCAGGGCTGGGCATGCAACAGAGAGCCAGAATGACCCGCGATGGAACTTTCCCTGAGGAGTCCCCAGCTGGTGGGAAAGACAGACATTCAACAGCAGAGCCCAAGTCCAGTCAGGGAAGCAAAGCGTGGAGGCCCAGTGTGCTGTGAGCGGGGCTATAGGAGAGACCGACGCAGGCCGTCCTTTTGAAGGAAGAGTGGGGCAGGGGCCCTGGTACTGAGTGTATGGGGTGGGGGGAGAGGGGAAAGGTGTGGGGGGGCACTTTGGGAGGCTGGAGCAGAGAAGGGAGTGAGGAGGTGGCAGGAGACCGGAGCCTGAGATCCCATGCTAGGCCACCTGAGACAATAGGGAGCCATGGAGGGTTGTAGGCTGGGAGGGATATGATTGGGTTTTTATTTTGCAAAGATCACTTGGGCTGGGTGGAGAGTGGATGGGGTGGGAATGGCAGATAGATGGGGGAGACCGGGGAGGAGGCCCTGGGGGCAAGGGCTTCCTCGAATGGCCCCCACCCCTCTGTGGTCCAGGCCACTGGGCAACTAGAGTGACCTTTTATTTAGTTATTTAGTTATTTTTTTAATGTTTTTATTCATTTTTGAGACAGAGAGAGACAGAGCATGAGCAGGGGAGGGGCAGAGAGAGAGGGAGACACAGAATCTGAAGCAGGTTCCAGGCTCTGAGCTGTCAGCACACAGCCCGACGCGGGGCTCGACCCCACAGACTATGAGATCATGACCTGAGCTGAAGTCAGACGCCCAACCGACTGAGCCACCCAGGCGCCCCCAGAGTGACCTTTTAAAACTGACAAGACAGACAAAGCCCACCCTGTGGCCCTGACATCTAGTGGGAGAAAAATAATAAGCAGATAAATCAAATGCGCGGCTGGCATGCTGGTGATGGATGCTGTGGAGAGAAAAGCCGGAATAGGAGGTAGGAGCACTGGGGCCAGCGGGGCCTCCCTGAGCAGGCAGCAGTGAAACAAAGACCTCTAGGCCAGGTAGAAGCCGTGCAGGTATCTGGGGAAGAGGGAACAACCCGTGCAAAGGTCCTGAGGTGGGACCACACCTGATGTTCTCCTCCAGGAAATGGGGGGCTGAGCGAGCAAGGAGAGCGGAAGGAGGTGAGGGCAGGGGTGGGATAGAGCGTGCAGGGCCTTGCGGGCCCCGGGGAAGGACATGGGCTTTTGTTCCCAGCGAGGTGGGAGTCCTAGAGGGTTCTGAGCAGAGGAGTGTGCCCGACTCAGGTGCTCACGGGCACCCTCTGGCCGCTGTGGGAGGAACGGGCTGCGGACGGCGATGGCCCGAGACCTGAGAGGCCGAGGCAGGGCCGCCCAGGGGACAGGTGATGGGGCTGGACCAGTGAGGGCCGAGGAGTGGGAAGAGAGCAGATTCTGGAGGAGGGGCCGCGGGAGCCGCTGGGGTTGGAAGTGGGGTGAGAAGAGGAGAGGGGTCTGGGATGAGCACCGGGGCGGCCTGGGCTGCCCTCTGGGGAGATGGTGAGATACGGGGCCGGGGTGGGAGGCTTTGGGAGGACCCTGCCCTCTCTGAGCCCGCAGCGTCCTGCCCAGGGGAGGGCTGTGTGCTCGGC
Organism: Panthera uncia; assembly: GCF_023721935.1. NCBI lineage: Eukaryota > Metazoa > Chordata > Mammalia > Carnivora > Felidae > Panthera > Panthera uncia. The sequence goes on along the minus strand of NC_064816.1, from coordinate 9,340,314 downwards.
GGCGCTGTCTGGGTGCTTGCTTCACCTCTTCGAGGTAGAGCTGTTAGTCCTGAGTTGAGAGGGGAAATGGGCTCTCAGAGGCAAAGAGCTGAGCCTGAGGCCACGCCAGATTCAGACCCTGGAGCCTAGCCCTTGTACCTTCCCCTGGGGGCCTGCTGCTTCCTTACGCTGCCAGGCCTGAGGGCTTCCTGGAGGAGGCAGGTCTGCGGAGCTGGGCTCTCAGGCTGCTGGGTTTCGGGACAGAGGCAGGAGATTCCTGTGGAGGGGCAGGGCCACGAGGGGCCCTGAGCTCCTCACCTCCCCGCTCGGTGTCCCCCCAGGCATTCAGACTCCCACCTACTCGAGGAGAGGGTTGCCATGGCAACTGCACTCTAGGGCAGACTAGAGGCGCCCCCTCTTCTCCAGCAGCTGGTTCTCCTCCTGTCACCCTCCCCTGCCCCGCTTCAGGGCACCCGAGGACAGAGCCTGGGCCGTGTCACCCACTCTCAGGATCCCCGCTGCACCCCTCCCCCTCGACTCAACCCTGACGTGGGGCTCAGGAGCAAACAGGCAGGTGTGGGACTGGTGCGCTGCCCACATGACCTGGGGGTTGGACACATGCCTGGGGTCTGGTCCACCTTGCGGCGCGAGGGCAGCAAGCCCTGTGTCCCACGCATTGAATTAGGGTCACCCAAGTCTGCGGAGGCTTGAGGTGGGGACAGACTCAGGTGCAGGCTCGTCTGGCCCCGTGGGTGCAGCACGTCTGGGTGTGCCCAGCTCTGGGGGTGCCGTCACACAGAAGCGGTGGGTCCCGGAGAAGGGGGGTGTCCCGGCCACCACAGTCTCCCCAGCCGAACCTCGGGGGCCAGCCTGCCTGGGTTGAGTCCCTTGAGCAGTGGGGTGCCCCTGGGACCTCACTTTCCCCATCTGTACCATGCGGGTGCGTGCCTCCCCCACCCGCCCTCCCCGTGTACTAAGCTCTCATAAGGACCAAACGCGCCGTGTGTATACGGTGCCTGGGATGGGGCACAGAGGTGTCAGCTGCTGTCCCCGGCGTCACAGGAGGGTCTGGGACTGGCGATCCCCCAGAGTTTGTGCCAGGCTCTCTGAGGCTGTGCGACTCAGCCCTGCCCCCGTCTCTGTCCCCCACCCGCCCCCATGTGTCCTGACCCCCCGCGGGTGCGTCTGCCAGAGCTGCCGTGACCGACCGAGTACCCCGACCAACCGAGTACCCCAGACTGGCAGGCTTTCACCACGGAAACTTATTATCCAAGTGCCGGAGGCCAGACGTCCAAGGTCAAAGTGTGGGCTCGGTGGGTTCCTTGCGGAGGCTCTGAGGGAGCGTCTGTCCCGTGCCTCTCCCGTGGCTTGTGGGGGTTCTGGGGCACGCCTTGGCGATCCTCCCGATCCCTGCCTCTGTCCTCCCCTGCTGTATGCCACGCGTCTGCATCTACGTCTCAGTATCCCCTTTTCCATAAAGACACCAGCCATGCTGGGTGAAGGCTCACCCTAATGACCTCATTTTAACTTGATTACCCGTTATTTATTTACTTATTTATTTTTATATTTATTTATTTTTTTTAAATTTTTTTAACGTTTATTTATTTTTGAGACAGAGAGAGACAGAGCATGAATGGGGGAGGGTCAGAGAGAGAGGGAGACACAGAATCTGAAACACACTCCAGGCTCTGAGCTGTCGGCACAGAACCTGACGCGGGGCTCGAACTCACAGACTGTGAGATCATGACCTGAGCCGAAGTCGGATGCTTAACCGACTGAGCCACCCAGGTGCCCCTATATTTATTTTTGAGAGAGAGAGAGAGAGAGAGAGAGAGAGGGAGGGGCAGAAAGAGAGGGAGACACAGAATCCAAAGCAGGTTCCAGGCTCTGAGCCATCAGCACAGAGCCTGACGCGGGGCTCGAACTCACAGACTATGAGATCATGACCTGAGCCGAAGTCAGATGCTTAACCGGCTGTGCCACCAGGCACCCCAACTTGATTACCTTTTATTTTTTTATTTTTTTATTTTTTTAAATTTTTTAACGTTTTATTTATTTTTGAGACAGGGAGAGACAGAGCATGAACAGGGGAGGGTCAGAGAGAGGGAGACACAGAATCTGAAACAGGCTCCAGGCTCTGAGCTGTCAGCACAGAGCCCGACGCGGGGCTCAAACTCACATACCGCGAGATCGTGACCTGAGCCGAAGTCGGCCGCTTAACCGACTGAGCCACCCAGGCGTCCCTTGATTACCTTTTAAAAGACTAAGTCAGGGGGCGCCTGGGTGGCGCAGTCGGTTAAGCGTCCGACTTCAGCCAGGTCACGATCTCGCGGTCCGTGAGTTCGAGCCCCGCGTCAGGCTCTGGGCTGATGGCTCAGAGCCTGGAGCCTGTTTCCGATTCTGTGTCTCCCTCTCTCTCTGCCCCTCCCCCGTTCATGCTCTGTCTCTCTCTGTCCCAAAAATAAATAAAAAACGTTGAAAAAAAAATTAAAAAAAAAAATAAATAAAAGACTAAGTCAGGTCCCATTCTGAGGTGCTGGGGGATAGGATTCCAACATACCTTTTTCTTGCTGGTGGGGGGCGGGCAGTTCATAACACCCCCCTCCGAAGGCCCCAGGGATGTTCAGGCTCAGGCCTCCTGGGACATGGCTCCCACCTCCCCACGTCTGGCCTTGCCTCCCCGCTTAGGTGGGCGCCGGGTGGCAGGCCGAGCTGCCCAGGCCAGGTGGGCACACAGGCCAGGAAGGGAGAGTAGGGGACAATAGTCACAGTGCCCGGCTCCTCCTGCTCCAGCCCTGAGCTGGGGCCCGTTCTGGGAGTGCCTGGGCTTTCTGGGGAGTGGCCTTCAGGGAGTGGGGGGCAGCCTGAAGGGAACGCTCTGTGTGGCCCTCAGGCAATGGTGCCTAGGCCCCCAGGTCACAAGCCCCCACCTCTGTCCCCTGGCATTCATTGGGTAAGCATCTGCGTGAGGACCTACTGTGTATCTCCGTGCCAGAGGTGGCCTGGGGAGCTTGCACTTTCCTGGGGGTGTGAAGGAAATCCATGAGTAGACAAGCGAAGTCTTGAGGCAGTGACGCGATCAGTGGCGACGGTAGTGACAGCTGCTGCAGGGGACGCTCCTCAGTCACTGTGTGCCAGCCACGGCCCCGAGTGTCTCACGCGCATGAACTCCTCCTGCCAACGCGGCTGCCCTGGGCGGTATCCCTGTCTCACCCAGAGGACCTTACGGGATGGCGGGGGGGGGGGGGGGGGGGCGGGGCGGGAGGCACCAAGTGCACACAGACCGAACGGACTGGAGGCCCACCTGCCTCTCCGAGGAGGGCACATCTGAACTGCGATCTAAGGGACACAGAGCCGGGGCCACAGGCCGGGGCCACCTGGTGGGATTCTGCGTTGTCTCAGGGATCGTGGAGCGGGAGACATTGTCAAGAGTGACAAGATGTCTTTAAAAGGAAAAGGACCCCTGTCTCAGACTCATAGAGGCTCAGTCGGTTTGGCTCCAGTCGTGATCTCACTGTTTCGTGAGTTTAAGCCCTGCATCAGGCTCCCTGTTGTCCGCGCAGAGCCTGTTTGGATCCTCTCTCTTTCTCTTTCTCTCTCTCTCTCTCTCTCTCTCTCTCTCTCTCTCTCTGCCCCTCCCCTGCTGGTGCTCTTTCTCTCTCTCTCAAAAATAAACAAACATTTTTAAAAAAGAGACTCCTCTCTGGAAACAACCCAGGCATCCCCAAACAAGATGTGGTCCATCCTCGTAATGGAATATTATTCAGCCCCAAAGAGGGATGAGGGGCTGACACAGGCTACTGTGTGGATGAGCCTGAGGGACACCATGCTGAGTGACACAAGTTAGCCACAGGGGGATACATCCTGTGCGATTCCTCTCACATGAGGTCCCCAGAGGAGCCAGTCGTAGAGGCAGAAGGTAGATTGGTCGTCGCCAGGGGCAGGGGCTAGCAGTGACCCCTAACGAGGACAGAGTCTCTGTTTGGGGTGATGACAGGGTTTTGGAAATAGACCGTGGTGGCAATGGTGGCACAGCACTGAGAATGTAATTAACGCCATTGAATTATACACGTAAAAGCGGTTAAAATGACACATTTTATGTTACATGTCTGTTACACCGTAATTTTATAAAGGCCCCTCTGGCTGCCGGTGGGGAGCCCAGAGTGTGGGAGCCAGAGGGGTTGGAGGCTGCTAGAGGGAGGCCAGGGCTGTCCGGAGAGCGGCTGCTGGGGTGTCCTAACTCCTGAACTGGATGTCAGGGCGAAGGAAAGAGGAACCAAGGATTTTGACTCCCTGGGTTTCAGCCCAGGGACCCGGGGGGATGGTGGGACCATGGACTAATATGGGGGGTGGGGTTGTTTTGGTCTGGTCAGGCTGGGAGACCCGAGGGAGGTGTAGATGGTGAGGAGAGAAGCAGGGCTGGCGCTCCAGTGTGGCAGTCTTGGGGGAGGCTAGTTGAGTCCCCCAAGGAGTGTGGATGGGGGAGAGGCCTGGGGACCCCCACCTGGGGTTCCAGCGCCTGGGTCCTGGGTGCAGCCCTTGGGGGTGGGAGCCACCTCGCTCAGATGCATGCCCCCGGTGTTCTGATTCTGCCGTGCTGTGGACAGCACCCTTTGATGGGTCCCAGGCTGGCCTGTCCCATGTGTAGACTGTGGTCCTGACCAGAACCCCTCAGACGGAACCGGGGTGGGGGAGGCGACAGCTGGCTCAGGTTCACACCACTCGTGAATGGCGGAGTTGGATCCAGACCTAGGTGGGTTGGCTGCCCCCCGGAGCCTGGCATCCAGCAGCCTTTCCAGTATTAACCGGCCGCTAACTAGTTTAAGTCCCTCAGGGAGAGCCAGGGAGGGAAGTGTCCATTGGGGTCAGAGTTTCTCCTGAGCCTGCTCATGGCTAGGAGATGGGGGTGGGGGTGGGGGAGGTAATGAAGCCCCTGCTGCCCACAACGTAACATAAAACACTGTGAGGGGGCGCCTGGGTGGCTCCGTTGGTTAAGTGTCCAACTTCAGCTCAGGTCATGATCTCACAGTTCGTGGGTTCGAGCCCCACGTCGGGCTCTATGCTGACAACCCAGAGCCTGGAGCCTGCTTCGGATCCTGTGTCTCCCTCTCTCTCTGTTCCTCCCCCACTCACGCGCTGTCTTTCTCTCTCTCTCAGAAATAAAGATTAAAAAAATTTTTTTTTTAATAAAATAAAATGCTGTGAAATGAACCCAAAGTGCAGGCCCTGTCCGGTCGGGGTTGTGGGGTGAGGCGGTAGAGGGGAGACTTCCCGAAGGCTGGGGATAGGGAGGGCGCAGGTATGGAGGGCTGTGCTGTGAAATTACCGCCCATTTCGCGAGAGTCGTCTGAGGCCCAGAAGGGGGCGTCCTGCCCGTGAGCGCGCCGCCCTGACCTTTATAATTCTTGAGAACCTGTGCCCTCAAGGAGCTTCTGGTCTAGTAGGGAAGGTTGACAACAGACCGGCCAGCGTAAAAAGGTAATTTCGGGTGTGGTCGAAAGCTGTACGTCAAAAACAGGGCAGAAGGATGGCAAGTGGGAGCAGCAGGAACGTTTGGGGAGGTCGGGGTGGGTTGTTCTGCCCGCGTGGCCTCGGAGTTGAGCTCTGAGCCGAGAAAAGCCATAGCAGGTGTATGGGGAACCGGGGAGAGCGTTCCAGGCAGAGAGTGGGGGGCGGGAGCTAGAGCATTCTAGGAACTGGAGGGGGCGGGTTGCAGAGCAGGGTGACGCCAGATCGCCAGTGGCCTCTAGGCCCTGCTGAGGAACGCAAGCCCCAGTGGAGAGCGGAGGGGAGGGTTAATAGGCAGATCACGTCATTCAGGGATCCCTTAGCCCTGAGTGGAGGGCAGGCGTGGAGGCGGATGGCGGGACGGTCCCGGACGGTGGCACCGGGGGCCACAAGTGGGCAGGTTGGTGAGGTACTTTGGAGGCAGAGTTCTAGGGACTTGCCGATGGAGCTTATGAAGGGGAGGGCTGGGGAGGGGTGAGGAATCGAGGTGGATTCCTAAGTTTGGGGTCTGAGATGCAACAAATGCTCATCGCTGTGTGCCAGGCCTGTTCCAGAAGCCGGGGCTAGGGCTGAGCAAAACAACCCAGTGTCCCCTGTCTGTGCAGGAGCTCTACCATACAGGAAGTAAATAGTTACATTTGAACAAAAGCCTAAAGGAGGTGAGAGGGAGCAGCCTTGTGGGTAACTGGTGGGCAGTCTAAGATACATGTGGAGGAACTGACAAGCGCAAAGGCCCTGGGGCAGGGCTTGGTGTGCTCAGGGAATAGCTGGAGGCAGGAGTGGCCCGAGCAGAAATGGGGTCAGGGAGCTAACTGGGCTGGTGGATAGGCTTTCACTTGGTGGGGGGAGAGACAGTAGTTGGGGCTCTGTTGAGAGATTCCAAACCGAAAATGAGAGCCGTGGTGGGTATCAGTTGGTCGATGGCATTGAAAGTGTGGGACAGATTGGGGATGACAGTGTGGGAGAAGACTGAGTGGGTGTTCACACACTGGAGAGCCAGTTAAAACATGGGGTGCTGGCCCTCCCCCGAGAATGAGTGTTTCTACAAGTTCCTGGCCAGGCTGGCGCCCCTGAGCCAGGGCCGCCCTTGAGAACCATGGTGTAGACAGAGCAAAGGGCCAAGAGTAGAGATCTGGGTTTGCAGCTCTGAGAGCATCCAGGGGAGACCGAGGTGGCAAGAGGGAGGAGCAGCCGAGAGGGGAAGGAGTGGGTCAGAATCAAGCCCTGTGCCCAGGGACGGCCAGATGGGTGGGAGGATTGCAGGGAAGGGCACACGATGCCAGCTCCCCCCTCCCTGGCTCCCCAGGGGGCTGCACACCCCTCCTACCTCCCCCCCCCCACCCCGCCGCCTGTCTCCCAACTAACCTCGAGGGTCCCCCAGAGGGGAAAAAGGGGACTCAGTTGTCCCTGGTCCCGATCTGTGGCGCCAGCCAGCTGGATTCTAATTAGCTACCAGAGCGGGAGAGACAGGAAGCAAGGGCTGGGGGCGGGGCCTGGACTCCTGCCCAAGACTGGGAGGCTAGTGAAGCAAGTCAAGGCCAGGATGCCTGGGTACCCGGCCCCTGCCCCCATGCTGTGCCGGGTGGGGAAGCTAGGTGGGGGAGACAAGAGGGCAAGGTTGGGAGTTGGGGATGGAGAAGAAGCTTCCAGAAGGTCCTTATCCCCCGTGAGCTGCCCCTGCTCCCTGAGGGGCACTGTCAGACCACGGGAGGTTCGTCCAGGAGGTTCCCTTTGGTTCAAGGTGCCCAGATGGGCGGGTCTGGCTGCCGGGGGTGGGGGTGAGGGTGGGCAGTGGAGTTAGCAGTGTAAGCCAGAGGTTCCGGGGGGCCGGTCAGCCTCTGGCCCAAGGGTGCGGCTTCAGTCAGACACAGCTGGCTCAAGAGAGGTCCCTTGACCGGCCCGTCTGGGGACTCTGGGGTGGAAGGCCTCAGCCACCGGCAAGGAGACGGGACCAGCCCAAACGCACCTCCTCCTGCCTCTGCTGGGGCCTCGCTCCCGCCTCACTCTCCCTCTTCTCCCCAGGCTGGTGGGCCAGGCCGTGGTGCCCACCTGCTGATGCGGGGCAAGGCCCCCCGCATAGGACACTGAGAGCCCCGGACCCGCCCCTGGCCGCCACCATGGCCCGCCTGGCCGCTGTGCTGTGGAGTCTCTGCATCACCGCCGTCCTGGTCGCCTCGGCCACCCAAGGTAGGTGCCGCTGGGGCTGGGGAGGGGCCACGCCTCCGGAACGCAGCTGGGCGGGCAGATGACAAGGTGCAGGACCTCCCAGCCACTTGGTAAAGCACCGCAGTCCCCACCTCGCTCCAGACCTCGGCGGAACGAAGCCGGAGGAGGACTTGGTAATTGCACCCCCTGGCACCACGGAGGGCTCCCCGGACCAGCCCCTCACCCCCAAAGCCCGGGGCAGCCGGGGATCCTCGAACCTGGGACGCGGGCTGTGGCCTCCTGGGACCGGGACGGGCCTTCCTGGTGAGCCGTTACTCCTCTGTCTTGCGTGTGTGGCTTTCTCTGTGATTACATCTCGGAGGCCCTCACTGGGAAGAAGGCTTAATTAAAGCATGCCCGCTGACGTTTATTTAAAAACAACTAATTACCCGGCTCGGCCCTATGCCGGCCCCAGGATCCTGCACATGCGACAATTAGTGCCCCGAGCCTGCCCGCCCATCTTCACCAATTACTCAATTATGGTCCCCGTGGCAGGCCTAGGCGGGGGCAAGGGCAGGGCAAGGGGAGAGGCAGAAAGCGGGGGCCCGCTGGCCTTGTCCCTAGCCCGGGGGGCCTGCCCCCAGCCGGCGCCCCCTCAGCGCTGTCTGGAGAGCACTGTTGGCACACTCTGTGCCCCAGGGTCCCCTCCTGGAGCCCAATACTCCAGAAAGCCACAAAGGTGGAGGGGGCCTTACTCAGCCAGGCCCCAGGGCCTTGGCACCGCTCCGGCCAGCTGGCACCCTCTGCTCCCCTGATGCCCACGTTCTCTGCCCGTCCGGGTCCTGCCCCACAGCCCCAGCTGGGCCGGGAGGGGCCGCTCCCACCCCCAGACCCATCTGAGCCAGCCTCCACCCCCGGCCTCCCTCCCGGGCCCGGGAAGGACTAAAATTAGCTGTGAAAGCAGATGGTGCTAGAGGAACACATGTAATACTTTCCCCCGAGTGAGACTCAACTCACCCCAAAAAACCCCGGGGGCCCAGCTGCCATCCCCCTCGGGCCTCCCACCCGACGCTGGAAGGACAGGTCTCTGAAAGGCACTGCCGCCCTCGTGCACCGGTATTTCTCTTGACCCACGAGCCACAGTCCCCACATCGGGCCCGTGGGTCACTCCGTGCATCCACGCCTCCCCTCCAGCCCCTGGCGAGGCCTGGCGGAGCCCGGCGTCTGAGTAGGTGGCTGCCCCGGCAGGTGTCGGCCACGTGGAGCCCACTCTGTCCCACAGAGTCTGGCTGCTTCGGTAATCCCACCGGTGGTGGGACTCAGCACCCGCCGCCTCGCCACATACCGCTTGCCCTTGTCGCAGCCCCTCAGCGGCGCCTTGAGGCGGGAGCGGCGGCTCCTCGGAGAAGGATCTGGGGCCACGGAGGTGGTCAGTTACTGGGCCAGGCCGTCAGCCGGGGATTTAAAGCCCCTGGGTCCTCACACGGCACAGGATGGGCAAGGACGTGTGACAGTGCGACCCCACGGGGAGCTGACCCTCCCCACACAGGGCACCGCGCTCAGTGCTTCCTTCAGGAACATTCTCTAGTGCACCGAGTCCTCGAAGTACATTCCTGGGCTGTCAGTGCCGATCTTACAGGTCGGAACCTGAGGCCCGAGGAGGCCAAAGCTGTGGCTGTCCGAACTGAGCACGTGTCGGAACCGCTGGTGGGCACACAGGTCCGAGGCTCCTGGTATCACCCCCGAGATCCTGATACAGCAGGCCTGGGGGTGGGGGGCCAGAATCTGCCTTCTTAAGCGGCCACCACAGGATGTCGGTGCCACCGACCCCCAGGCCGTGCCGTGAGAGGCTCTGGCCCGTCAGCGGAGAAGTGGCAAAGCCAGGCTCTGCGGTGTCCTCCCCGACAGGAGAGCACTTCCTCCCAGGCCATCTCTCCTGCTTGTGGGGGGCGGTGCGAGGTTAGGGGGCCCCCAAGACCTCCCTCACTTCCGACTCCAACTGCAAGTTCGGGAGTTCCTTAGACCACCCTCAGACATGATGATTCACTAGAAGCGTATTCCAGAATGCTGTCGTGCTCATGGTGACAGCTTCTTACAGCCGACGGATGCAGAGGAAATCCGCCAAGGGAAGCGGTGTGTGGGGCAGCGTCCGGGAAGTTTCCGTGCCCAGGGCTCGCGGTTCGCCCCCTCCCCACGGAGTGGTCACATGTGCTGTGCGGCCTGCCCACGTGGGACGCTCCCCGAGCCCCACTGTCCAGAGCCTTCACTGGGGCTCAGTCTTGTAGATGCGGGGGACCCCCCGCAGCACTGGCCTCAGTCTCCCGCCCTTCCAGAGGTCCACTGACACCCCAAAACTCCCACCCTGGATCACGTCCTTACTGTGCTCTTTGGCTAGGCCTGCTCTAACAACGTACCGCAGACTTGGTGGCTTGAAACAGCAGAAGTTTATTGTCTTGCGGTTTCTAGAGGCTTTAAGTTCAAGACCAAGTTGTCAGGGGGGCTGGCTCCTTCCGAGGGCCATGAGGGAAGGCGCTGTTCCCGCTCTTTCCTGGGCTCGTGGCTGGCTGTCTTCCCTCTGTCTCTGTGTCCACATTTCCCCTCTTTATAAAGACACTGGTCATACTGGGGCAGGGCCTACCTTGACAGGCTCGGCTCATCTTTACTTGATGGCCTGTTTCAAACTTGGTCACATCCTGAGGGATGAGGGATGAGGGATGAGGACAGGAGGACGCAACTCAGCCCAAAACAGTGCAGACTGTCTGACCTGGCCCGAGGCCCCCAGGTCAACAAAGACACTCATCGGGTGGGACACTCCGGGTGCTTGGAGGCACTTCCCCGGGAGCCGAGGGCAGAGGCCTCACTACGCGCCTGGGCACGTTGGGAAGCCCGTTTTGCAGATGAAAGAACTGAGGTTCCTGGATGCCGCCTGAGCTGGCGGTGGGACCTCCTCAGCAGGGTCTTCCCTCCCCGTAGGCCTGAGCCGGGCTGGGCTCCCGTTCGGGCTGATGCGCCGGGAGCTGGCGTGCGAAGGCTATCCCATCGAGCTGCGGTGCCCAGGCAGCGACGTCATCATGGTGGAGAACGCCAACTATGGGCGCACAGACGACAAGATCTGTGACGCCGACCCTTTCCAGATGGAGAACGTGCAGTGCTACCTGCCTGATGCCTTCAAGATCATGTCACAGAGGTGAGAGGCCCCGGCCCCACCGGGCTCCTGGGAGGAGGGGTGGGGACAGTCCCTGGGGTCCCTGGATAAACACCCCCCTGGTCAGGGCACCCTGTCCACGCCTTCAGTCTTCCTTCCGTGCGTTCCGCACGGGTTTCCTGAGCACCTACTAGGTGCCAGGTCCCGTGCAAACAGCCGGTAAGACCCGGCCCGTCTTCCCCACCAGCCTCCAGAAGCCCATCCCGAGACTAGTGGGGGGGGGGGGGGGGGAAGGGGCAGTCTTGCAGTGTAAACGCAAGAGCAGGACAGGGTGAAGGTGTCACAGGCTCCGAGGGAGAGCCCAGAGGTCACTCAGGCTTCCCCAAGGAGGTGAAGCCTGAACACAGATGACAGAAGTACACGTGAGTGTAAAAGAAAGCGAGTGCTTGAGTGTGCAAGGCTGTGTGTGAGTGTGACAGGTCTGCCAGGCAGAGCATTGCGTGTGCAAAGCCGCCAAAGCCTTTCTCACACCTGCTGCAGAAGTCCAGTTAGAGCTGGTCGGCTCCTGCTTCAAACCACGCCCACACTTGACCACTGCTTCCGTGGCCACAGCTCCCCCTGGGGTTGCCCTGTCTCGCCCGCTACCGTCTGTTTCCCCGCGCGCCCTGCAGCAGCCAGAGGGTACCTGTGAGCACCCACCTCACTCACAGTGAAAACCTGTCTTCCCCGAGGCCCACGAGGCCCTGCGCTCCGTGCCTTGTGCCCCTCTCCCGGCCCTCACCCTCTCCACGCTCCCCCTCGCTCACTCGGCTCCGGCTGCCCTGCCTGCTCCTGACATACATCAGGCATCGTCTGCCACGGGCCTCCTCTGGGTCTTGGCACTGGCTGTTCCCCCCGCCGGGAATGCTGTTCCCTGACACCTGCACGGCTCCTCCCTCCCCTCCTCCGTAGATTTTCTCACCTAATGCTCCTCTTGGTGAGGCCCGTTTGACCACCCTAAGATCACTGCCCCCACCCCACTTCCTAGCTCCTTCCCTGCTTTATCTTCTAGCCCTGACCTCTAGCCACAGTTCTGTAGAACAGAATAGTTCCCTCTGTTATTGTGTTCGTTTTGTCTTTGCCCCATGGGGACAGGGCGTTGTGTCTGTCACTGCTGTCCCCAGCCAGATACAGAGGCATTCACTGAGGTTTTGCTAAATGCCCGAGAGGGCATAAGGTTCACTCCAGGATCCAGAGCACAGAACTGAAGAAGGGGAGGAGGGCTGGGGCCAGCTCGGCAGCCTCTTGAATGTTGGCAGAAGATTCTAGAATAAGTCATGGGGCAGGGTCACTGAGAGCCTCCAGAGACTTTTGGGCAGGGCATGGGCGCGGGCAGGTGGCTCTGACCGGTGGGCCAGGCTGGAGCCACCTCGTTCCCTCCCTCCCACCTTTTCTCTCTCAAACGTGCACCCCTTCCAGCGGTCCTGCCCCCTCTTCCCTCTCTGACACCCTGCATGGTGTCAACCTTGGCTTAGGCTGCGCCCCGTCCTCCTTGGGGATCCCTTTCCTCCCACCTCCCGCCTCCAAGTTTCTCACTGCCCACTTCGTTCGTTCGGTGCCGGCCGCGGCGTCTGCGGTGTTCTCCCCGGCCCGGTTCCGGTGTCTGCGGGTTCTCACTTCCAAAAGGGGGGACGCTGCGCGGTGTGGTTACTGGGGCCCAGGGAGCGAGAGGCCATTGCTCTGCCCTCTTGAAACCTGGAGGCTCCTCGAACTGCTTAGGGCTGACAGCCCCCGGAGCAAGTACAGTGGCCTAAACAAGACGGGAGGCGAGAAGGCCACCCGCCTCCCGCTGTCTCGGTGCCTCCCTGCACCCAGCCCGTTTGAAGGCCACCGTGGGCCCTTTGCCACCTCCCGGGCACGGCCAGCTGCAGGGGGAGGCTGGGACCTGCGGTCTCCGGCCCCTTTCTCTTCCGGACAGTGAGGTGACGTTCACGTATCGCCGTCTATCATCTTAAAGCGGACAATTCAGTGCTATTTAATACGTGCGCCACCACCCCTGTCTAGTTCCGGAACATCTCCATACCCCCGAAGGGCAACCCCATCCAGTCACTGCCCCCCCCGCCCCCAGCCACTCGACACCACCTGCTTTCTGTCTCTCTGGATTTGCCTGCTCCGGACGTTTCATAGAGAGAGAATCTGAGACGTGGCCTCTTGGGTCTGACTTCTTTTGCTCAGTACAGCGTTGCCGGGGTTCAGCCACACGGTGGCGCACCGGACCTTCTCTCTTTTTTTTTTTTTTTTTTTTTACGGCCAAATAATGTTCCACGGCACGGACCGACCACATTTGGCTCATCCGTTCATCCGTCAGCGGACGGTGGGGCTGTTCCCCCACTTTGGCTCTCGCGACGGCGGTCCTGCCGTGAACGTCCAAGCAGTTGTTTGAGCGCCCGCTTCCGGGTCTTTGGGAACACGGCTAGGGGTGCAGTTGCCGGGTCCTGGGCAACCCTCTACTTAACCTTCCGAGGCCAGCGCTCTGTTTTTTGAGCCAGGGGGATGAGGTGGGTGGGAGTGAGCAGATTCGTTAGTTAATGACCTTGGTTGGAGAGACAGCAGAGGAGAAACCTCGTTTTGTCGTTAGGGAGTCCCCTCACGTGCTAGCCGGGCTCCCGGGCAGTGGGTGGGGACTCCCGAGTCCCCTGGGGGAACTGAGAGTGGCTTCCGCACGAGGCCGAGAGACTGCCCGTGTCCTACCTGCACGTGGTCACAGCGGCGCCGTCCAAAGGCCGAGACACGTACGCCTAAGACGTGGCCTGAGGTGGACGCAGACGGGCGCCGTGAGCGTCTCGTTAGCAGCACGTTGGCGGAGACGCCACCTCGTCCCCGCATGTGTGGCCTCGCATCTTACGGTCAATTCGGGAAAAACGCCAAGGATGTAACGGCGGGCGTGACCCTCCGATGGGATGAAAATGGCGAAGGGCAGCCGGGGAAGTGGTTTCTGGGGCGCAGCTCTGGCCCAGCCCTGAGGCTGAGAACAGAGGAAACCTGTGTGGTGGGAAAGAGAGAGCAGGCAGGAAACGGGACACGATGCCCACACAAGGCCGCCGGCCCTGGTCGCCAGAGTTTCTTCTCAGCCTGGGGGGGGGGGGCGGGGGGGAGCGCGTTCCTCTCCCGGCCCTAGATGCCGCCCCCCAGTTCTAGGCCTGTCTTATCTCAGCTCCTTGTCTCTTCTCTCAGGTGTAACAACCGCACCCAGTGCGTGGTGGTTGCCGGCTCTGACGCCTTTCCTGACCCCTGTCCTGGGACCTACAAGTACCTGGAGGTGCAGTACGACTGTGTCCCCTACAGTGAGTCATCTTGTTCCTTGTGCGGACACGGGCCCTTCCCCCTCCCAGAAGCAAGCGAGGAGGAGACACCTTGACTTACACACACACACACACACACACACACACACGCACGCACGCACGCACAGGGCCGAGTCGGGACCAGGTACTTGGGGGACAGCCGGGCCTGCTCCCTCCCTCACACATTTTCTTCTCCCAGCCCCTCTGTCCACACTCGGTACCTGCCCCACCCCCCCCCCCCCCCTCACAGACTTTGTCGCCATCCCCAGGGCACCTTCCCCAACTCTCGTTACTCTGGCCCATTAGCCCTGCTCCTGCGCATGCCCGTCGCTCATTTACCACTTCAAGGCCAGAACTCTGGTCGGTGCACTTACCAGTCTCCTTTTCCCTGGGCCTGGGCCTTGCTGCCCTCCAGCCCCTCTGCCTCCTTCCTCCTCTCACATCTCTTCCTTTCCTGACCCCCCCTTACACGCCTGCTCTTCCCTCTCACTCACTCCATTTCCTTTCTCAACTCCCTCTCCTCTTTCTCGTCGCCCTCACTGCTCACATACTCCTAGTCCTGCCCCTTCCCAGTCCTGGAAGCTGGACTCCAAACCCATAGAGAGGCAGACCACCGTCTGAGGCCTGGCGGCAGATCTGGTCCGAAGGACTAGGGGCATCTTCCTCAGCTACTATCTCTTGGTTAGTTTGCCCATTACCATGGTAGCCCTTCCTGTCTGCAAGGGAAGTGCTGCCATGTTGGACTAGAGTGCCCCCCCCCCCCCCCGGAAGCCCGAGGAGGGTGATCTGGGGAGCCAGGGGCCTGGCTTTCTTGCCTCTGGCCAAAGGGAGCAAACAAAGACAGGGTCTCTCCTCCTCAGCGCTCTGCTCTTAACATGGCCCTTCTTTCCTGCCCTCACTCTCCCTTCCCTTCTCCCCATCATCCATTCCCCTCCTCTCCCTGCCAGCCTCATGTAGCCAACCTGGAGGTAGGGCCTCCGGGCAGATGGGGGAGGAGGCAGGGCCACCAGAGTGTCAGAGAGTGGGGGGCAGGGGCAGGGGAGCAGGAGGCCCCGTGACTCTCCCTCCTCTGCCCTCCCACCCCAGCCGTCCCCCTCAACCTTTGATTTCTCCTCGCAGGTGATGGCGTACAGGCCGGGGGAAACAGGATCACCTATGTGCTTCCATAACCTTCTTTTACTCCTCACCCTTTCCTTTCAGCAACGGAGGCCTCCAGCCGCCACCTGAGGGGGACGCCCATCTGATCTTTGAAGCCTCCCCACAGCACTGGGGACACTGCCCATCCACCCCCGTGGCTGGGACAGCAGGGAAGGAAGGCGGGAGGCTGGGAGCATTGCACAGCAGGGAAATCAGGCTGGGTTTGCGGCTCAGCCTGGTTCTTGGATTTTCTGACTCTGAAACTTGAGCACATGACTTAACTTCTCTGAGCTGCGGCCAAAGGAGGCGAGAGTCCAGGAGACGGTGTGTGTGAAACGCCTGACCTGAGGCTGGCCGCAGAGCTGGCTCCGTGTGGCAGGTGCGGGTGTAAAATCCCCCAGGGCAGAGGCTTCGTCTTCATGCCCCAGCGCCCAGACCCGAGCCTGGTTCAGGATGTGCTCAGCAAGGGTACAGGTGCCCTTCTGAGCCAGCTTAGCCTGCACCTTCGTCTGTGATGGCGGGAGGGGCCCCTTCCCAGGGATGCGGCCGGCAGTAGACAGAATGTGGGTGAAGCGCCTCGTGCGCCCCGCACCATAGGTGTCAGAGAGACGGTGCCCGCTTCTGCCAGCTGCTCAGTGGCCTCAGTGGTGTCGTTTCACTTCACTGAGCCTCAGCTTCCCCATCCGCAGACAGGGCTCTTGAAAAACTACCTGGGAAGTTCCTAGCACAGTTCCTGGCACTTAGTCACTTACCAAGTGCTCGGTACTTGGTAGTCATTGCTTGTGTTGTGACTACTTGTAGTGAGTTTTACCGGTTAATATTACTGCCGTTGGTAATCAAAACCAAATGTAATGACTAGTGACGAACACAACTCCTCCTGAGGTAGGTGAGATAAAGGGCAGGAAAAGAAGACCTTGATCCAAGTCGAGTCCAAAGCAAGTGGACGCCACGTGGGTGAAGAGGCAGGAAAAAAGTTACGCAGCATAGGGAGGAAAGAGGCCTACGGGCCTCCTGAAGCTGACCGCCCCCCGGCCCCCGAGGGTGGGCCAGGGGGCACGACCCACAGAGACCTGGATGGCCCAAGCATGGGCAGCTCCGGCCTGGGGGAGAGAGCTAGCCTGAGCCCCGGGGGAGGCAGGACGCGCAGTGAATGTGAGGCAGGACCCAGGGGTGTGGGGGTGCAGCTCCTGGTTCCAGAAGAAGCGGGGACTGCAGTTAACAAGGGTGAGGGTAGCTAGGCCAGAGAACAGGAAGGCGGGCACTCACTCGTCCCGCGATGTTCCTGTTCGCTGAGCACTTCCTGTGTGCCAGGCCCTGGATGAGGCGCTGGGAAGGAAGCCAAACACTCCCCTGCGGACTCCCTGCTTGTGCCTCTAGAGAGGCAGCAGGGGAGCAAGGCCCCGGCCAGAAGTTCCTGAGGGGCCAGGGACACAGAGCCTGAAGGGGGAGCAGCCTGGGCAGCCATCTGGCCCTGCGCTTCAGAGGCTGGGGTGACCCCAGTGCTGGTGCGGGCGAGTCAGGGGAGGGTGTAGGGACCCACTGTGGGGAGGGGGCAGTGGGTGTGTGGGACTCCCCCCCCACCACACACACACACAAACACACACACATCCAGACAGGCCCGACTAACGCTGGATTTGCCTTGCAGCTGAGCACATTCTAACCGTGCCCCTTCCTCCCCTAGGTGCGCCCGCCCACCGGGCAGCAGACAGGGAGCTCCTGGCTCCCGGGCCCCCCGGGGGTGGGGGTGCTGGGCAGACAAACGGAGCCACGGGCTTGCCCCGGGGGAGCTGGGGAGCGTGGGAGCGTGTCTGTGCCCCCACCTGCTGTCTGTGATGTTCCCCCACCCCAGCCTCTTCCTTCTCTGCCTCCGTCTCCCCCACCCGGCTCTCCGAGGCCCAGGGGCTCTGCCTGTCTGCCTCTCCGTCACTCTGTGTTCCACTCTGCCGCCCTCTCTCTCTGTGTTGGCTTCTTCTGGGTTGCGAGGGCTTGCGGGAGCTCGGCTGGACTCTAGCACGGCCAGCACAGAAAGGGAAGGAGCTCAGCATGCTGTCTCAGCTGGGGGCGCCCAGGCCCCTGGAGGCACTGAACCCCCTCCCCCTGGGCCCCTGGTTCTAGCAGGAGGGCAGCAGGCAGGGTGTGAGGGGACCCGTGTGGCTCTTCCCCACCCCCTCGCCCCTGGTGCTCCCCTAACCAGAGCCTACCTTCCAGCTGAAGCTACCCCCTCCCCAACCCCCACTGCACCGAGGGTGCTCCCACCCATCTGAGGGCTCCGTCCACCTGCCTGTTTGTACACACCCCGCCCCCCGTGTCTCTCTTGGTCTCTGTCCTCGCGTGTCTCCCCCTCCCTGTGACTGTCTCCCCCGACACCCTCCCCAGAGGAAGGGACTTGGGGGCGGGGGCTGAGCTGATGCTACGTTTCGGGGTTGGGGAACCAGGATGAGGAAAGGAAGGAAAAGGGGGCATGTTGCCAGATGAGAAACGAAAGCAATTTAATCTTTTTTTTTCTCTTTTTTTCTTGCACATTTTTTTTCAATTTGTTTTCTCTCTCTCTTCCGATGCTTAAAGTAGAAGTGGAGCAGAAAGGTAAACGCACTGTTACCAATGCTAACCCCTAACTCACACTTTGTTCTTACCTGTACCATACTTATGTGACCCGCCCTCCCCTCTCAGCCCCTTCTTCTCCCCACCCCCCACCCCGGGTGTCCTCCCGGTGGGGCCAGCCCTGGTGCCGCCACGGGCGACTTCACCCTCCAGACACCCGAGGAAGCTCCTCTCTGAGCACGGGCAGGACCTTCTATCTCTCTCTCTCTCTCTCTCTCTCTTTCTCTCTCTGCCTCTTTTTCTCTCTTTCTGTCTCTCCCTGTCCCTCCTCCCTCGTCCCAGCCCTTGCAGGGGGGACCTGGCCTTCTCTCATACTTATTTTGCCTCCTTCAGGAGAAGTGTGTAAGCATCCAGGGCGGGAGGGGAGGGAGGGACCCCCTTGTCTGGCTCCCATCTGGGGGCAGAGTGCACCGGGTCTCTCTCCTTTTCTTCCTGCCCCAACTTTTGTAACACGTGTCTGGCTCAGGGGAGGCGGGATGGAGGGGACACCTTTGTTTTCCTTTGGGGGAGCAGATTCCTTCTATCTCTCGGGCTCCTGGTGGCATAAGTTCCTTCTGGTTTGGCGTTTCCAAGGCCCAGAGCTGTTTTGGAGCACGGAGCACCAGTTTCCCCCACCCCCAACCCCCATCCTTGACCAGCCGGGGGCCCAGCCCTGGGGAGGGATGTCAGCTGTCCCCAGCCCTGGGAGGGCAGTCTGCCAAATTGGGGGGGAAGGGGTGGGGGTGGGCCTCGCTGTGGGGGGAGCGCGGGGTGGGTGAACGTTTTCTCTGGTTCTGAAACACTTGCAAAGCTGCAGTCAGGGTTTCTTCTGGGCTGTTTTGGTTAGAGGACCAGGGAGAGGGGGGTTGGGGGAGGTACAGGCCTGGTCTGGGGACTTCCGTGAGCACCGTAATTTCTTGCAGGGTTAACCTTCAGCAGGGGAAGGGGAAAACTCCAAGGTGGGGTGGAGCTCTCTGGCCTTTGGTGTTTTTTGGGGGGGGGGACGGGGGGGGCACACTGCCGCCGAAGAACTTCGAGGGTGGGTGGGATATTGGAGATGGCCCAGCGCTCCCCTGAATTTTGGGGGGAAATGACAGCTTTGAGGTTGGCCGCGGGCGAGCCATCCTTTCAGGGTCGCTTTTTGCCTTGAAATTACGGTGGTCTGTGGAGCATCCCTTTGAGGAAGGTGGGGCGGGGTCCCTCCGAGCTGCTCCCCTCCCCCTGCCCTCCCCCACCTCAGAGAGGCCTGGGCAGCCCGCCCAGGCCCCCGACCCTCACTGCCCCGCCACTCTCTCCCTCTCTCTCCCTGAGACACTCTTCTTACAGGCCCGGTGGTGGTTTGGACCCTGCAGCCCTGGATCTTTTCTCTTCGAGGGGGGGGGAGGGGTGGGGGGGAGGGGGGAGGGAAGAGGAGGTGTTGGGAGCTTGGTGCTGGGGAGGGGTCCTTGCTGTCAAAGGCCCCAGGCAGACCCTTCCTCATCTTCTCCCCCTTCCCCGGGGTAACCTCTAACCACGTTTTCCTCCTCCACACCCTTCTAACCAGGTCAGGCTCTGAGGCCTCCCACCCCCCCCCCCCCCCCACACACACAGACACATCTGCTCAGGGGCCACAGAGCTGGCAGGGGTCCTGGCTTGGGGAGAGGGGAGACCTGGGCACAGAGGAAAAAGCTGGAGGCCAGGTGTGCGGGACACAGGGCGCAGGCCAACCCCTCAGGGCACTGGGGACAAGGAGATGGTGGAGCCCTAGGGCGCAAGCCAGGATCCCTCTGGTCCCTGCTGACGTCTGTGTCCCAGGCTCCCCTCCCCCTCCTAAAACGGGGTGTGCTCCTGGGTGCTTTGTGCCCGGGGACCCTCGGGCCAAGCCGTCCCTGATGCTGTGAAGGGAGGGCTGGACATCCCCCCCCACCCAAGCCTGGTGAAGGGGCTGGACGTGGGGGAGTGAGGAGTGGTGCCTGTCCAAGACCCTCTTGCCACTGGGGCTGCCCCCCAAGCCCGCACCAGGTCCCAGCCCTCCCTGTTCCCCCTGGGGCCAGCTGCTTTGGTGACAGGCCAAGCAGGAGCAGAGAATTCACTGCAAACCCTCACCCTGGCCTGTGTGTGGGTTCGGCCAGCAGGGAGGTGAGAGGGAGGCCCGGCCATCCTGGAGGGAGGGGCGTCTGGACATCCCCACTCCTGAGTCCAGACCCCTACCGGGTCGGTGAGGGGAGGCTAGGAGTAGGTGGCACCGGGGTGTGACGGGGCAAGGGTGGGCAGGCCAGCGGCGGCCAACGAGATGCAGTTGAGGTTTTCCTCCTTTTCAGGGAATGGGGGGGTGGGGCGGGGCCCCCCACCTTTCTGACATCAGCGGTGCCTTGGTCCCTCCTCCCGAGCCGGGGATGGTCGCAGGTAAATCGGGGTCCGGGGCAGGGGAGGGGGCGGGCCGGCTGGGGCGGGCTGGGTCTTTATCCTAGCTCCTGGTTCCCTCCCTTGCCCCCTCTGAGCTGGACCTGGGACTGCCCCCCCGAGGGACCCTCAGTCGGGCCTGGGCCTTGGAGTGAATTCTCTGCTCACCCCTCTCTCCTCGCCAGCACTAACCCTTTCTTCCCAGGTGGTCTCCAGCGTGCCTCCCTTGGAGCCAGGACCTCGCCGAGGCCCCCCCCCACCTTGTCTCTCTTCCCTCCACGCAGCTCTCCTTTCCCCTCCCCAACTCTCCCGGGAAGCCCCCCTCCTTTCCCATGTCCCCCAACCTCCCCCACCCCTGTGCACCAGTGTCAGTGTCTGCTGCTGAGCAAACCCCATGAGAGACCTTGCCGGCTGGGGGCAGGGCGGGGCACCATCAGGGAGGGGCTGGATTTTTCCAAAAACCCTTCCTCACCTGCTGATTTCGTGGGTACTGGGTGGGGGGTGGGGGTACAGGCTGCATCGGGAACCCTGGGTGCCTCCTCCACCCTGGAATAGGGGGGCACTCCTGACACCCACTGTGGGTACGGAAACATCACTCTACCTTGCAATTTTTGTGGGGGGTTGGGGGGAGAGGGGAGAAAGAGTTTAAAAAAAAAAAATCTGTCCTGGTGTGGTTGGTGAAGGATGGGACCCTCGACCCATAGCTCTTCCGTAGGGGGCTGTGACAATGGTAAAGGAGCAGGGCACTGAGTCCCTGGAGCCTCAAAGCCACCAGTGGCTGCAGTGAGGAGATCTTTCCGCCCCCACTTAAGGCACACGAAGACGACTCTGGGAGGGCTCTTGCCAAACCCTTTATCCCCAGCCTGTGGGGTCTCTAGCAGCCAGGGAAGGAGAGGGGTACCACCACCCCACGCACTAACCCTGCTCTTAATGGCCTCCAGGGTTGACCTCTCCAGGGAGAGGGGCAGCTGGGCAGGGCAGGGGTCCCAGCCCGGAAACCCCCTTCCCATCACCAGCCCTACCAAGCAACCGTGACTGCAGCAGCAGGAGGGGACAGCCTGGCTACCCCAGGCCGCGTGACCAACTTGCCTCTCTCTCTCCCCCTCCCTCGCCTCTGCGCCTCCTCTCCCCATGTCTTCCCCGCCCTCCCATCCGCCCGGCCCAGTCTTCGTGTGCCCAGGGACCCTGCAGAAGGTGTTGGAGCCCACCTCCACGCACGAGTCGGAACACCAGTCTGGCGCCTGGTGCAAGGACCCGCTGCAGGCGGGCGACCGTATCTACGTCATGCCCTGGATCCCCTACCGCACGGACACGCTGACCGAGTACGCCTCGTGGGAGGACTACGTGGCCGCGCGCCACACCACCACCTACCGGCTGCCCAACCGCGTGGACGGCACGGGCTTCGTGGTCTACGACGGCGCCGTCTTCTACAACAAGGAGCGCACGCGCAACATCGTCAAGTACGACCTGCGCACGCGCATCAAGAGCGGGGAGACGGTCATCAACACGGCCAACTACCACGACACCTCGCCCTACCGCTGGGGGGGCAAGACCGACATCGACCTAGCTGTGGACGAGAACGGGCTGTGGGTCATTTACGCCACCGAGGGCAACAACGGGCGCCTGGTGGTGAGCCAGCTCAACCCCTACACGCTGCGTTTCGAGGGCACGTGGGAGACCGGCTACGACAAGCGCTCGGCGTCCAACGCCTTCATGGTGTGCGGGGTCCTGTACGTGCTGCGCTCCGTGTACGTGGACGACGACAGCGAGGCGGCGGGCAACCGCGTGGACTACGCCTTCAACACCAACGCCAACCGCGAGGAGCCCGTGAGCCTGGCCTTCCCCAACCCCTACCAGTTCGTCTCCTCCGTGGACTACAACCCTCGCGACAACCAGCTTTACGTCTGGAACAACTATTTTGTGGTGCGCTACAGCCTGGAGTTCGGGCCGCCCGACCCCAGTGCGGGTAGGCTTGGCTGCCCTGGGCTCTGCCTCCTTGGTTGCTTGGCGTGGGGTGGGGGTGTACTGCGTGCTGAGAGCGGGGAGGTCAAAGCCAAATAGCACGGGACAGAGGCTGGTCTCAGCCTCTCAGTTCGTCGTCACGGTTTATGGGGCGGGGATCGTTCCTGCCTTTTTACGTAAGGTGCAGAAACTGAAGCACTGGGAGGGTAGTAGGGGCGTGCTTACTTCTCTGCCGGTCTATATCCAGGGCTCTGCGCTCCTAACCGCTAAGTCACCCCCCACCGCCTGTCCCGTCCCAGGGGCCTGGGCACTTTGGGCCCAAAATCTTGGGTGAAAGCCTGGGGTCAGTAAAGCCGCCAGGACTGAGTGTCCCTGGGCAGTCTCATTTTGCTCTCTCAGCTGCCCTCAGCCAGCTCTGAGCAGCCCCAGGGAGCCCCATCTAATCCAACCTCATTGGCAAAATGGGGATCTGAGGCCTCCACCGGGATTCGGCCAGGTCACAGAGGCCGGAGAGTGGAACGGGGATGGCAGGTGGCTGTGTTGTGACATCCTCTTCCTGGCCTGCGCTCTCTGGTTGCTCTCTCACACCTCAGGGTACACTCAAGTGAATTTTTACTGCCTTTTGATGTTTCTGGTGGTCTTGGGGGTAGAGAGAGGCCAGGGGAAATCTCCCAGACCCAGTGGGGACCAGGACATCCTCCCACTTTAGGGAACATGCTAGAATGCCAGAGACCCTGTGCCTGGGCACACCACGGCAGGACTCCGGGCACAGGGGTGACTCTGCCTTGGATACCCTCTTCGCTTCCAGGCCCAGCCACTTCCCCACCTGTCAGCACGACCACCACAGCCCGACCCACACCCCTCACCAGCACGGCCTCGCCCGCAGCTACCACCCCGCTCCGCCGGGTGCCCCTCACCACACACCCTGTGGGTGCCATCAACCAGCTGGGACCTGACCTGCCTCCAGCCACAGCCCCAGCTCCCAGCACCCGGCGGCCCCCAGCCCCCAACCTGCACGTGTCCCCAGAGCTCTTCTGTGAACCTAGAGAGGTGCGGCGGGTCCAGTGGCCGGCCACCCAGCAGGGCATGCTGGTGGAGAGGCCCTGCCCCAAGGGGACCCGAGGTGAGTATAGAGGCTGTGGCCACCTCACTGTGGCTGGCCTGGGGAGTGGCCAAATCTGGTCTGGCCGGGGAAGGGGTCGGGAACATGTCCGCCACTCAGCTTGGCCCAGGCACACTCCCTTGTTCACGTTCCACGCCCAAGCATGGGCTTTCTGAGGACAGGGGTCACGCCTGACCTCTGCAGCTGTGCTCTCAGGGCACAGGAGCAGCTCAGTGAGTCCCCCTGCCCTGTCCCCTTTTGCAGTGCCGGGCAGGCCATGAAGGGAGCCCACAGGAGGTGACTTGGGCCCTGGAGCAGCCAGTAGCAGCAGCACAGAGAGCAGCTCGAGTGCCCTGTGGCGGGGGGGGGGGGGGGGGGGGGGGGG
>NC_064816.1:9314473-9316569 GCF_023721935.1 Panthera uncia | reverse complement strand
GGGGAGGGTCTGAAGAGGCTTCAGGGAGAGGGAGGGCTTCCAAGATGGACTTTGCTAGAAAGTTCCATCTCTGGTGGGCAAAGATGGAAGGAGGAGGAACCAAGAGGGGGAGCTGAGAAGTGAGGGGTGGCTTATGTCACCTCAGAGTGATGTCTCTCTTGACTGTCCGGCCCTCTTCGTGTCTGGTCTTCCGTGTTTCCTTCACCTACTTGTTCTCTGTTATCTCTTTTCCCTGCTGTGGCCCCTTCTCCTCTCCTTCCCTGTGGCTCCCTTCTCTGTTCCTGTCTGTCCCTGCAGGAATTGCCTCCTTCCAGTGTCTACCAGCCCTGGGGCTCTGGAACCCCCGGGGCCCTGACCTCAGCAACTGCACCTCCCCCTGGGTCAACCAGGTGGCCCAGAAGGTACCAGCAGCAGCTGCCCCTTCCAGACTGGCACATTTGCTTGCACACTGGGCCCTGGGTGGCCGGGCACGAGGCGCACTGGGGGCAGTAGAGCAACTGGGGAGACAAATAGGCCGGCAGGTCTGGGAGCCGGGACTGCGTGGGGTCCCCTCCCTGGCCTACTGCAGGAACAGAGACGGACGGGGAGGGCAAAGAGGCCAGAGAGCGAGGGAGGGAGGAGAGGGGCCAAGCAGGCTGGGCATGTTAAAAGGGAACATGTGGGAAGCAGGATGGTCTCTGAGGTAGCCGGGGGCCCCTACTCCCACCTCACACAGATCAAGAGTGGGGAGAACGCGGCCAACATTGCCAGCGAGCTAGCCCGTCACACCCGAGGCTCCATCTATGCGGGTGACGTGTCCTCCTCCGTGAAGCTGATGGAGCAGCTGCTGGATATTCTGGACGCCCAGCTGCAGGCCTTGCGGCCCATTGAGCGCGAGTCGGCTGGCAAGAACTACAACAAGGTGGGGCGTGGCAGGGGGCCAACAGGGTGGGGCAGCGCCCTGAGGGTTCAAGACGAGCCAGCCTGGTACCTCCAAGCTGGACTGCCACCCATGGTGGTCAGAGAGGACCGGTCCTAGGCACGTTGGAGCTCCCTCTCGAGTTGCCCTGGACGGTCCTTAGGGTTGGGGGTCCCTTAGGAATAGGTCTTGCTCATGGCCCAGTCCTGGGTCGGTAACAGCTGCGGAAGAGCAACCTATCTGGGGCCCGGACGTGTCAGCGTGGGGGTGGGGGGGGGGAGGAGGGAAATGACAGCACCTCTCTTTCTTTTCCCAGATGCACAAGCGGGAGAGAACCTGCAAAGACTACATCAAGGTGAGGCCCAGAGGGCTCCTGCTGGCCAAGGCCGAGCAGCAGGGGAGGGAGAGCTGGTGAGACAGCCCTCATGGCTCCTGGGCACGCCCCAGGCAGCACTGGGGAGGGAGGCTGAGAGAAGGGATGCAGAGCCCAGCCCAAGGAACTGGAGGACGTGGGGGGAATCACAATGCCACCCCCTCGCCTGTGTAGGCTGTGGTAGAGACTGTGGACAACCTGCTGCGGCCAGAGGCTCTGGAATCCTGGAAGGACATGAATGCTACGGAGCAGGTGCACACAGCCACCATGCTCTTGGATGTCCTGGAGGAGGGTGCCTTCCTGCTGGCCGACAATGTCAGGGAGCCCGCCCGCTTCCTGGCTGCCAAGCAGAATGTGGGTGAGTGCTGTGGTCATGACCAGGGCAAGTTCAGGTGCAAATCTTGAACTGTGAGGGCTGTAGCCCAGAGACCATGGGGGATGCCCTGGCCTTGGGCCTCTTGCCATAGCTGGGCCTCTGGACTGGGGACAGACCGCAGCCACATCTGTCCTGCCATCCCCTGTCCCCACAGTCCTGGAGGTGACAGTCCTCAACACCGAGGGCCAAGTGCAGGAGCTGGTGTTCCCCCAGGAGTACCCAAGTGAGAACTCCATCCAGCTGTCCGCCAATACCATCAAGCAGAACAGCCGCAACGGTCAGTGCCCGAACCCTGGGCTGGCATCCCTGCTTCACTGGCAAAAAACATCAGTTCTTAAATTTTAGTGGTTTTGAAGAATCCAAGAAAAGGGTGGGACCCACAACACACAAGACTGTCCTATATTCAAGCTAGCATAATATTTCAGGGGATTCGTGGAGTCCTCCCTCCC
>NC_064816.1:9280466-9314373 GCF_023721935.1 Panthera uncia | reverse complement strand
CCCCCCCCCCGCCCAAAGCCCCACAGCACAGGAACTTTGCAGTCTGCCGGGCTCACTCCTGTGTGAAAGCAGTCTACTCTCATAGCTCAGGGAGGTCTGTCCCATTTGAGACTAAGGCTCAGAGAACGGGGATTTCCTCAAGGTAACACAGCAAATGAGGTGGG
This sequence comes from Panthera uncia, assembly GCF_023721935.1. Lineage (NCBI taxonomy): Eukaryota > Metazoa > Chordata > Mammalia > Carnivora > Felidae > Panthera > Panthera uncia. The sequence continues at coordinate 9,314,209 of NC_064816.1, read as the reverse complement.
GCTGGGGACACTGCCCTGTCATTTGGAACCGTTTACAACTAACTGAACAATGGTACACAGAAGGGCTCCCCAAGCCCCCCTCACCTGGGCCACAGCCTGGCTCTGGAGGTCCTGCTGGCCCGTGTGGCTTGGGGCGGGGGGGGGGGGGGGTGCTGGCCGAGGACTGATGGCTCACCCTGCCATGCCCATCGTCCCCAGGTGTAGTCAAAGTCGTTTTCATCCTCTACAACAACCTGGGTCTCTTCCTGTCCACCGAGAACGCCACAGTGAAGCTGGCAGGTGAAGCAGGTACAGGTGGCCCAGGCGGCGCCTCCCTGGTGGTGAATTCGCAGGTCATCGCGGCGTCCATCAACAAGGAGTCCAGTCGAGTCTTTCTCATGGACCCTGTCATCTTCACCGTGGCCCACCTGGAGGTGAGCTGAGGCATCCCCCTCCCTCTGTGGGGGTCCCACCACCTTCCATGTTCCCAACCTGCATATTCTCCCCACTATGTGTTCACCCACCCCAAGAACAAGTTACGATCCCTTTCCGGGACGCCGGTCCCCCGGCCTCCATCTCAACAGCTTGGGCCATTTGTCCCCGGAGACCCCAGACTGTCACCTGGAGCCCCGGCCCCTTTTCTCATGCTTGTCACCATCCCGGGAGCTGGGTGTGGGGGCTGGAACGGGATTCCCTGGACCTGACTTCCCGGCCGCCACCACACGACAGGCCAAGAACCACTTCAATGCTAACTGCTCCTTCTGGAACTACTCGGAGCGTTCCATGCTGGGCTACTGGTCAACCCAGGGCTGCCGCCTGGTGGAGTCCAACAAGACCCACACCACATGTGCCTGCAGCCACCTCACCAACTTCGCCGTGCTGATGGCCCACCACGAGATCGTAAGCTGGCTGGCGCTCCGCTCCTCTGGGCAGGCCCACCTGCTCTCCTGGCCTTGCATGGCAGAGAGAGCACTGCATGGCCAGTGCAGGGAAGGCCAGCTTCGTGGGCATGTGGGCAGGAGGGGGGCCACCAGTCTTGCCTGGGGCATGAGGCCGTATGTCTGGTTCTTTCTGGTCACGGTCCCACCTTCTCCCTTCTCTGGAGAAGCAAGTCGGTGTCACCTTCATCATCTCTCCACAAGCCTTCCAGAGCATGAGGAAGTGAGCGTGCCAGCTGCAGAAGGGTGGGGGCCGGCGAGCTGGCCAGGGGGCAGAAGACCAGATGGGCAGCACTGGTGGTGCCCGTGACCTATGGCCTTGCTCGCCACTAGTACCTGGCTGAGCCCAGAGCGAGCCTGGCTACATAAAGGCCACAGGTGCTGAGTGCCCCCCCCCCCCATCCCCCAGTACCAGGGCCGCATCAATGAGCTGCTGTTGTCGGTCATCACCTGGGTGGGCATCGTGATCTCCCTCGTCTGCCTGGCCATCTGTATCTCTACCTTCTGCTTCTTGCGGGGGCTGCAGACCGACCGCAACACCATCCACAAGAACCTGTGCATCAACCTCTTCCTGGCTGAGCTGCTCTTCCTGGTGGGGATCGACAAGACTCAGTATGAGGTGGGCTGGGACTCAGGGACAGAGGCAGGCGGGAGGAGAGGCGGCGCCGTCCCGGGTGGCTCCTCACCTGTGGTCCCCGTCCCCGCTGCCCCCAGATCGCCTGCCCCATCTTCGCTGGCTTGCTGCACTACTTCTTCCTGGCCGCCTTCTCCTGGCTGTGCCTGGAGGGTGTGCACCTCTATCTGCTGCTGGTGGAAGTGTTTGAGAGCGAGTACTCCCGTACCAAGTACTACTACTTGGGGGGCTACTGCTTCCCGGCACTGGTGGTGGGCATCGCGGCTGCCATCGACTACCGCAGCTATGGCACCGAGAAGGCGTGAGTGTTCCTCCTCTCTTCCCCCCACCCCCACCCCGACAAGTCTTTCCTCCTGCCTGGCTCTCTGCTCAGCAGTACCTCTTAGGCCAGGACCCTCAGGGCACTGGCCTCCCTCCTCCTGAGATCTAAGGCCACAGCAGAGTCCCTGGGGACTAGGATTGGGGAGGGGGGAGGGCTTTCCCGCCTCTTGTCTACCCCAGCCCCACTTCCTTTACAGCTGCTGGCTCCGAGTGGACAATTATTTCATCTGGAGCTTCATCGGGCCAGTCTCCTTTGTTATCGTGGTAAGTAGAAAGGTGGTACCCGCCAGTACGTCTCCGTTCTTCATGCAAGCTAGCCTTGACCCCTGAGCACCCCCCACTCCCCCCGAGCCTTGAGAGGGCTGGTTTGACCACCATCGAAACCGAGCAGCCAACCAAGAGGACAAGAGCATAGCAGGTCCGTAAAGCTCCAGCACCGAGGCCCATCCATCCAGGCACTGTGATTTGAGCCCCTGCCTGTGTCAGGTGTGGGCCCTGTCCTCCCAGCAGCAGGAGCCACATTAACAGTTGTTACCAGTCAGCAGACACCTGAGCACAGGTACATTGGCAGAGGCAGCCCTAAAGAAGGAGGGTGAGACTAAGACTTGGCCAGGAGCTCACAATGGGAGGTGGAGGGACCCCTAGCCTAGCCAGTACCACGTGTAGCCTAGCCCCTCCCCTTGTCCCACCCCCAGGTGAACCTGGTGTTTCTCATGGTGACCCTGCACAAGATGATCCGGAGCTCATCTGTGCTCAAGCCCGACTCCAGTCGCCTCGACAACATTAAGTGAGCAACCCTTCTGCACACCCCTGCCCCTGATGTCTCCATACTGGGCCCGGCCTCTCCCAGGGCTTCCTAAAATGTGGTGCTCTCACTTTCAGTACCACACGATGTGATTTTAAGGACAAATGTGGTGTTTTATTGTGCTTGTTATATATCTACTTAATGAGTATTGGAAAACGCGGGATTTAACACATCTAACCTGTGCTCTTGAAGACATAGCTGGTTAGTGTAAGGCTAAGTGCAAAAGGTAAGTCCACTTCAAGGAAACTTACAGAGAAATAGGCAGCAAAAGACAGTTTAAGGGGCTGGAAACACGGACCAAAGGGTGAAGGCTAACGACTGACCTTTGCAAAACCCCAAACCCCGACCTCGGGCCCGGGCTGGTTGAAAGTACCGCGGTGCAGGCCATTCCCCCCGAGGCCCGCGCATCCTAGGTGGGTCTTTGCAGCCAGCATCGAGGCTCGCCTGAAGAGGGACACGCAGCAGGGCTACGGGGGAGGGCTTCTCCACTGTAAGGGACTTTGATATCCCTTCTCCCTCTCCCCCTCCCCAGATCCTGGGCCCTGGGGGCCATCGCGCTGCTCTTCCTGCTGGGTCTCACTTGGGCTTTCGGCCTGCTCTTCATCAATAAGGAGTCGGTGGTCATGGCCTATCTCTTCACCACTTTCAACGCCTTCCAGGGGGTCTTCATCTTTGTCTTTCACTGCGCCTTACAAAAGAAGGTGAGGTCAGGGGAGGGGTGCGAGTGCCTGCCTTCTGCAGTGGCACTGTGTCTGCTGTGAGGGGAGAGCAGGCTTGGGGTCAGGAAGGATTTAGGCAGGGGTGAAGATGGTTCTGGAAAAGAGCAAGATACGGCAACACGGGGGAGCAAGAAAGCAGGACAGGTCTGGGGAGCTGGGAGAGCACAGGGCAGGATTGTGACAGAGGATCAACCTCACCCCCCCCACCCCCAGCGTGGGGCACAAATCAAGGGTGTAGGAGGGAGAGGACTGAGTACCACCCAGACAGAACGTTTCCACTTCAGTAGTTGGGAGATGAACTGTGAGTTTTGTGGTAACAGTTTCCTTTTCAAATGTGTGAAAATCTGAATCATGAAGAAATATATATATGAAGGAGATCAGAGAAGCAGACGAGTGTGGAGAGGGTGTACAGGCAGTAAGCTCTAGACGAAAGTCGGGGAACCTGAACCCAGGTGTTTGTAGACTTCGGCTTCAGGGGAGTAGGGAGCCCCAGACAGTGGTGGGGGCAGGTGGACAGTGAAGCGGGGAAGGCTGAAGCAGGGGACAGAGGAAGCAGGGATCACAAGACCGCTGCTGCAAGACCCTGGGGCCTGCGTTAGATACGCAGGGACAGTGTGACCCCCTTGCCGCCCCCATGGCACACAGCCAAAGCCAACATCCTCGCACAGCCCCTACTTCACGCACAGTGACAGCGACACCCTTACAGCAGCCGCAGGCTCACACATTCCTACCCGGGCCTCCCTCTCCTCCCCTCCAGCCACGCTCTCCTCTGCTTTCTCTCAAACACCTAGACACGGACCCTCCTCAGGGCTTGTCCCTGCTCCTCCCCACATATCCACAAGGTCTGCTGCCTTATTTCTTTCAGATCTTTGCCGAGAGGGCTCCTCAGGGAGGCTCCCCCTGGTCTATTTGAAATCACAGACCCCCACTACACCCCCAACCCACAGCACCGCCCGACCCCCTTCCCGGCCACAGTTGTCTGTACAGCACCTGACACCATCAAACATCCCACACGACGTGCCGGCGTTTGCATCTACGTGTGTCTCTGTCTACCACGGTACTAGCTCTCAGAGGTAGAGCCGTGGGTCTGATTTGTTCTATGCCATTCCTGGGGCCTAAACTCTCCCTGGCACACGGCACATGCTCATTAAAGATCTGTCGTGTGAACAAATGAGAAACCCAGCAGTGGATGTGGAGAAAGGAGGTTGGGCCTGAGCAGCGAGAGAGGCTGGCTGACCGTGGTGGGACGGGAGACGGAGAGGTCTGAGAGGCTCGCGGGGCACCCGCTGCCAGCTCCCTGTCCTCCTCCCCACCCAGGTGCACAAGGAGTACAGCAAGTGCCTGCGTCACTCCTACTGCTGCATCCGCTCCCCCCCTGGGGGCGCTCACGGCTCACTGAAGACCTCAGCCATGCGGAGCAACACCCGCTACTACACAGGGACCCAGGTATCTGGGCCGGGGCCAGGGCACCGGGCAGGGCTCCCTGGGGCTGAGTGTTGCACCCACAAGCCCGAGAGGCAAGGCAGCACTCAGCCCGGGTCCCTGGTGGTGCTCATCAGACGAGTGACCTCAGAAAGATCCTGGAGGGTGGGCGCCCCGGGGGCCCCCTCACGTCCAGGCTATGTCCCCAGAGCCGAATCCGGAGGATGTGGAACGACACCGTGAGGAAACAGACGGAGTCCTCCTTCATGGCAGGCGACATCAACAGTACCCCCACCCTGAACAGAGGTGAGACAGCATCCCTCGCCCTTCACTTTATCCCTCAAGATTCTTAGACCGGTGTCTCTGGGCCACCTTGTGACCTCTGACGTCCCGGACAGGTACCATGGGGAACCACCTGCTGACCAACCCCGTGCTACAGCCCCGTGGGGGCACCAGCCCCTACAACACCCTCATTGCTGAGTCGGTGGGCTTCAATCCCTCCTCGCCCCCTGTCTTCAACTCCCCAGGTGAGAGCACTCCAGTACAGGAAGAGATCAGCAGCTCAGGTCGGGGAGTGTGAGGTCTGCATCCCAAGGGTCTCTGCTTGGGGCATCCTCATGCTTCCTGAACTGGAGCCTGGGCTTGACTTCCCAAGCACACTCTCACCTTCTCTCTTTTCTCTCCTCGCTGGCACCTGCAGGGAGCTACCGGGAACCCAGTAAGTGTGACTTGCCTGGTAACGTTTCTGAGGCCGGGAGGAAAATGTGATGGTGGCCTCCTGGGATGATCTCACTCAGGGAGGAAAACTCAGGGTGCCCCCCAAAGCCCCCCCCCAAATACAGCCGGAGGGGGTTATATTTGGCTCTCAGGTAGGCAGTGAAGGTGAGGAGTGTCAGAGCACAGGAAATGGAACCGGTCACACAGAACTCTTCACATAGCCTCTACCTGAGAGGGGACCTGGAGAGAACTGGTCCCCACCCCCTTCCCCAAACCTGCCGCTGGGCTGGTGTCCCCTCTGCCAGTGAGAAAGAATGGGAATGGGAGAGCTCAGCCCAGGGGGAAGCAGGCACCCCCTCTCCCGTGTGCCCATGCCCCTGTCGCCGCCCACACGCCTCCTGAGCCCATCCCCTTTTGCCTGCAGAGCACCCTCTGGGAGGCCGGGAAGCCTGTGGCATGGACACACTGCCCCTCAATGGCAACTTCAACAACAGTTACTCCTTGCGAAGTGGGGATTTCCCTCCAGGGGATGGGGCCTCCGAGCCACCCCGAGGCCGGAACCTGGCCGACGCTGCTGCCTTCGAGAAGATGATCATCTCAGAGCTGGTACACAACAACCTGCGGGGCGGCAGCAGCGGGGCCAAGGGCCCTCCACCACCCGAACCCCCCGTGCCACCTGTGCCAGGGGGCGGTGGCGAGGAAGAAGCAGGTGGGCCCGGGGGTGCTGACCGGGCAGAGATCGAACTTCTCTACAAGGCCCTGGAGGAGCCGCTGCTGCTGCCCCGGGCCCAGTCGGTGCTGTACCAGAGCGATCTGGATGAGTCGGAGAGCTGCACTGCGGAGGATGGGGCCACCAGCCGGCCCCTCTCCTCCCCTCCGGGCCGGGACTCCCTCTATGCCAGCGGGGCCAACCTGCGGGACTCGCCCTCCTACCCGGACAGCAGCCCCGAGGGGCCCAGCGAGGCCCTCCCACCACCCCCGCCTGCGCCCCCCGGCCCCCCTGAAATCTACTACACCTCGCGCCCACCGGCCCTGGTGGCCCGGAACCCCCTGCAGGGCTACTACCAGGTGCGGCGGCCCAGCCACGAGGGCTACCTGGCAGCCCCAGGCCTCGAGGGGCCAGGGCCCGATGGGGATGGGCAGATGCAGCTGGTCACCAGTCTCTGAGGGACCTCACGGACCAGGGGCTGGTGGCCCAGGCCAGGGAGGGAACCCTGGGTGGGGCTCTGGTGGGAGAGGGAGACTCACGGAGGCAGTGGCTGGTGGGCCACTCTCTCCAAGTACCCGTCGGCCGTGGGCCCTCTAGGCCCCTCAGGAGTTCTGCCATGGGGGCCTGTGGTGCAGGGTTCACAGACAGGGTTTCCTACCAGCCACGTGCACCAGCTCGAATTGGGGGAAGTGCAGTGAGGAGAAGCCAAGAGGTCCCCAAGGGAGTAAAGGAAGGAGAAATTGGATGGGTGCAGCCCACTCTCTACTTCCCCCTCTCCCCTACCTTCCTACCCCCTGGAGGGAAACGAGGGCTTTGGTCTCCTTGGGCCAAGGGCCCTGCTGAATGGAACCTGTCCGCTGCTCCTCTCTCTGCATCTGGAAATGCTGCCAGCTGCACCAGGAAGGAGCAGTGGGAGCAGACAGACAGGTTCCTCCTGCACTAGTTCCCTGCTCCTTGGAGACTGGGGCCTCTGGCTCAAGAGAAGGCCCCAGGGCAGGCGGAACGGGCAGTTGTGGCTGCTGGTTTAAAGGTGGAACTTTCTCTGAAGCTCCTTCCCTCCTCTGCTCTTCATCCTTGCCTCCCCAGCAAGCCTGCCTATCAGCCTCCTCAAGTGCACCCAGTGACCCCCTCCCTTGGGGTGACTCCTGATGAAGCACAACTCCCCGCAGGGCCCCCAGCCCACAGGGGTGGCCATATTTGGGCAGTTCCCAGTCCTGTGGGCTTGGCTAACTGGGGAGCAGATTTTGGGTCTGGATCTCCCTGGGGAGTGGGTCCTGGGCTTGGATCTTTCCCTAGGGGGCCATCTTACCCCTTCCTCTCTCCTCCTCCTCCCCCATTGCTGTAAATATTTCAACGAAATGAAAAAGACAAAAAAAAAAAAAAAAAAAAGACAAAAAAAAAAAAAAAAGGAAAGAAAATCTCATCACTTGAAGCCACCGGGAGCCTGTGGCCCAGCCAGCCCGGGGCTTTCTCCGGAGCAGAGTGGCGCCACCGGGCCCTGGCAGCCAGGACTTCTCCGTGTATGTGTGCATCCCAGCCGGGGTGGGCGGGCCGCCAGAGCAGCTTTTTACAATCCAGAGACAGAAAACAAAATCTAGAAGCAACAGCGAAACAAAGAACCTGTTTCCTTCCCGGCACTGTTTCTGTCGCCTCTTTCCCTGCTCCGCCTGTCCCTGGCCTCAGTCAGCCCTCCTGGGGCGTGTACCTCACTGCCTGCCCCAGGACCGGGGCCTGTCTCCCCCTCCCCTCCCCACTGGCCCGGGGGAGACACCCTCACACCCAAAGATGCTTTTGCCAAGATGGCTGCGCTGTCCCTTTGAGTTCCTGCTTCTTGTATATTGCTTCTGGGACTCTGGGCCGAGGAAGAAGGGACTGATTTCCCACCTAGAGAGGTTGATGGGGGAAGGAAAGTGGAGGCAGCAAGTGGTGGGTGTGACCGGGAGGCTAGGAGTGGTGAAGTTGTCTTCTCCCTTGAGGGGGGTGGGGAGGGTATGCAAAGGTGAGAGATCACCTTCCCTCCCCTACACCCTCCTGCAGGGGACACAGAGCCAAGTACCAGGGCCTGCAGTCAGGACACCTTTGTATTGGGGGCTCTACCCCCAACCTATAGACTCTGGAAGCTTCAGGCTGGGGATGTCTCCTGAGTACCTCTTCCAGCACCCTCCTCTCCAGCCTCTCACCCTGGCCTCCCCTGCCCCAACTCTTTGAGGGTAGGGTAGTTCCATTGCCACACTAGCCCAGCCCTATCATTGCCATTCTCCCAGGGGTGGCCCTCCACCCCTATTCTGGCCCCCTTCTTGTCTCTTTTGCCCCTCTCTCTTTTCTCACAAGTGCCATGAGTTTTCAAACATCTTCGGGTCTCAGCCTGCTGCTGCCATAAACTTCTTTGGGTTAAGGGGGTGGGGGTGGGAGGGAAGGCTCTAGGGAGGAACTAGGGGAAAGGGACAGGTAGGTGGCTGGAGGAACCCTTTTTGCTGCTAGAAAGTCCCTCCCTTCTCCTGGGGAGCTGGGGCTGGCTTGTCCCCATCAGTTAGGGGAGAAGGGGTCAGACCAAAGATGGTGGTTTGTCCCATGTAGGGAGACAGGTGTGGGGAGAAGGCAGGTTTGGGTTCCAGATCTGGCTTTTCGGTAGGAAGGCTTAACCTCATTCAGCAGAAGAACATGGATAAGTCTGGATGGGGAAGAGAGAAGTATAGGGACAGTCTTGCCCAGACAGCTCTGTGGCCTTCCTTGGTATCACTAGGCCAGGAACTCCACTTAGGAAGGGGCAGTTAGAGGTCTGTGAAGAGCTGGCAAGAGAGGAGGGACAATGGAGGAGTTGGCCAGGCGTCAGTCCAGCCAGAGCCAGAGGCTGCCTCTGCCACCAGTAAGAGGGCTGGAGAGCAGGCCTGGAGGGAGAGTTCCACAGGGGGTGGGTGCTGGAGGTAGGCAAGGAATCAGCTTTCTCTCCCCTGACCAGCCCTCCTTTTATCTCTCCAGATACTGACAATCAAGGGGAGAGAGGGTGTGGTGGGTCCCTAGGTTCTCATTCCAGCCAAAATCACCAAGGTGGATTCCCAGGCCTCAGAGCTGCATGGCAGGGCCCCCTGGTGGGGTTGGACACCACTGCAGTCAAGTGCAAAGCCACCCCCGAGAGCCCAGGTGTCCCCTCACCCCAACCAGACCTGGTGCCTTGACACCCCACCCCAGCTGGGACAGTATAGAGAAGGAAGGGTCTTGGTTTCCTCTCCTACTCTCTTCCTTGGGCTCCTGAATTCATTTGCTTTTAAATCTTAGTATTTTTTGTTGTTGTTTCCCTGGCCTTCCTTTCTCTGTCAACACCTCTTTCCCTGTGTCTTTTTCACTGTCTCTGTGTACCTCTTCTTTCACCCTCAATATCTCTTGTGTCCATTCGGGCCTCCTCCCCTCTCTCCCATGCCCCCCAGTCCCTCCTTGGTCTCCTTTTCGATATGCCAAACCAATTTTGGGTCGAGTGCATTTAACGAGAACAAAACAAAAGGCTCATAACAAGGACGTTTCAGAAAAAAACAAAAAGTTTAAAAAAAATTGTTGAGTCAAAAAATCAAACAATAAAGAAATTAAGATTTCTTGGAATGACAAGAGTGGCGTGACTCGCTGGGGGGTAAGAAGTGGGTGAGTGGATCTGCTCAGAGTGTCCCCATGAGGCTGAAACGGTGAGAACCCGCACTGCAGCATTTTGAACCCACCGCAGAGGCCTGGCGAGTCACAGAATCCTAACACTCACAGAGAACTTTGCAAGTTCCTGGGTCTGGCTGAGCACTTCAGGTGCAGTTTCTCTGAATCCGCATAAATGCTCTATGGGGGAGGTTATCAGATCTCCATTTTGCAGACGGGGAACCTGGCTTACAGTGCCTAGATGAATGCCCAAGTCTCTCTGGCCAGGCCACTGCATATCAAGTGTCAGAGAAGCCCCACCAGCTGTATTTCAGGCAGAGTGCAGGCACCGTATGCTGTGCCTGTCTCGTTCCACCTGCCATTCCTAGACCCCCACGTGCTGCTGGAACGGTGCATTTTCAAACGTGCCAAGGTGGGACCGCATCACGTGTATTGCACATTCTCAAACGCAGCTCCCAGTGCTCCGAGAGAGGAAGGACTATTCAAACAGTGCGAGCATCTCTCTGTGCCTCCCTCCCTTCAACATCCGCATCCAGGATGCCACACTCCCGATTCTCTTCCCACCTCTCCAGCCACTCCTTCCCAGTTTGTGGCTGGTTCCTTCTCATCTCCTGACTCTTAACACCGGTGAGACCAGATACCTACACTCACTCCTTAGGAGATCTCAGCCTTGTTGCATGGTTGTACATAATAACTATAAACTGACAACTCCCAAACACAGAATTCCAGGCTGAACTTCTGCCTTGAGTTCCAAATTCTTTCACATCCAACCTACCCCCTCCACATTTCCCCCTAGGTGTCTGGCAGGACTCCAAACTTAACTTGTCCAAACCTGTCCCCCACAGCTCCTCTCATAGGCTCCCCACCTCAACTAATCGCAAATCCATCTGCGACTCAAGAATAAACCCTTGGAGGTTCCTTTGAACTTACCTCTTTGTTCAACCTCACATCAAAACTGACAGAAAATGGAATGGTGGTTCTAACTTCAAATTATCCACAGTTAATTCTTATCACCCTGGTTCAAGCCACCATTGTCTCTCATCACGACCACTGCAACACTCCCCTAACTAATTCCCTTGTCCTTCTTCAGGCTTTTCTCAACACAGAAACCAGAATGATCTTGGTAAGCACCTTGTCCCTCCTCTGCTCAAAAGTCTCCAGTAACCTCTTCTCTTGCCCAGACAAAAGGCCAAAGTCAGCCCAACAGCCTACAATGACCTATGAGGCTCTACGACATCACATCTCATCCCCATGGCTCTCCTCCTGCTTCCCTCCACTCTAGCCATGCTGGGCTCCTCACTGCACACAAAGATGCAGGCACCTGCCTCGGAGCCTTTGCCCTGGCCGTTCCATAGCATTCACTTACTCTCCTGCAGAGAATCCTCCTGCTTATGAAAATCAGAGCTTCCCAAGCCACTCCATTTAAACTGCAATTGGCTACCCCAGAACTCCCTAAAACACATTTTGCTTTGTTGGTCTCCCGTAGCACTCCTATCTACAAACTAAGAAACTTCTTTTGCTTGTTTATTATCTGCCTCCCCAACCAGAATGTAATGTAGAATGGTGTGTTTTTGTTCAGTGCTGTTCCCCAGTGTCTAGCACAGCATCTGACACACAGTAAGTGATCAATAAATATTTGTTAAAGGATGGAAAGCTGAAATGAAAGGGAGACCTAGAGTGAGCCTGAGAGGAGAGTTACAAATGATGGAACTGTGTGAATCGGCCATTTCTTCCACTGCTCTCGGTTCCCATGTGCCCCTCACTGCGCAATGCTGAGTTTAATTTAGCGCAGCCCTGAAACCTAAGTTCACTCTTTCTGCTGGTACCCAACCCAAGAAAAGGCAATCTGCTCCTATGCTGGAAGAGGAGCTGATGGTACTGGACTTACTGAGACACTCTGTGAGCAGGTGTGGGGACTTCAAGGGTAATCAAATTTAACTATATATGATTCTGACTTCGTGCTCTGATTTTGAGATCAAATCCCAGCATAAGAGGAGGTTCTACAACACAACCAGCTCTTTCACCTCTGTGTCCTTTACCCTCCCCAGCACGGCACACACCGTCCTCTGCTAGCACAATCTCAATCTGCCGTGCCAGATGCCTGTGACCCTCAGGTGGCTGTTAGTGGCACCCGTACATACCTGGTGCAGCCATCTGCACATGACCAGGAACGGGAACACTTACGTTGACATTTATCACTTCCAAGTTCCTTCCTACAATTCACCGCATGTACTTATCACAAAGTATGTATTCTTATCCCTATTCGTCAAATGAGGAAACTGAGCTTAGAGTGACAATGACCTACTCACACAGGACAACTGGGCAGTTCAAAGTGTCTGCATCCCACAGATGCTTTACATGCCATCCATTTTAATCCTTTCAGTGACCCGACGAGGCAGGTATTAGCCCTGTTTTATGGCTGCAGAAGCCGAAGCCCAGGACAGCTTATCCCCACGTTCACTTGGCTAATAAGAAAGAGCTGGACCAGGCCTCCATCTTGGTCTTCTGATCCCAGGAGCTGCTTCTAGGGATGTCTGTGCTTGGCTGCAACTGCCCACTCCCCATCACTGTTCACCAACCCCACGTGGCACACAATACAGAGGGCTGACGATCTGGCTCCTCACATCACAGGAGATGCCCACTAAGCACACCACACTCCCCAACAGTCCCCACGTAGGTAGCATTAGGGCTGTCCAGAGCGGGCTGATGTGAGTCAAGCCAGAAGGACGGCCTAAATGCAGAGCCACAGAGGATTCTCTCCAGACCCCCAAAAGGCTAAAGGCACTGGGGGCCTCCAACCCAGAGAAAACCTCCTCTGTCCCACAAACTCTCGGCAAGACCTGGGGAAGCCAGGCTGAGGCTAGTCCTCAATCCCCACAACATACACAGGCTTATTCTGCTCTTCTCTTACCCCTTCAAACATCAGTCATGGAAACGAGCAATGAGGACAGGCCCCTGCTGCCTCCTCCCTCCCCCACTTAGATCACGTTCACTGCACCAGGACTCTCCTTGACCAAAATCCTTGCAGCTGCTAATCTTTTCTGTTTGTCCTGTCCCACCGTCTTCCACAACCCTCCACCTTCATCTAAGTGATCCCAGCCTCTCACAACTGAAGCCCTCATTGTAACCCAACCAGTCCTCTCCTGGGAATCAATCCTAAACAATCACAAATGCACATGAAAACTTAGCAACAAGAAGGTTCACTGTGGTCAGGTTTCTGTGAGTGAAACACAACGAATAAAATTTCAGCACAGAAAATCATTACATAAATCAGGCACATAAAACAATACATATAGCCATTAAATACAACGATGCAAGGGGCATCTGGGTGGCTTAGTCGGTTGAGTACTCAACTTTGGCTCAGGTCATGATCTCGCGAGTTCGAACCCCGCATCGGGCTTACTGCTGTCGGCGCAGAGCTCACTTCAGATCTTCTGTCCCCCTCTCTCTCTGCCCCTCCCCTGCTTGTACTCTCAAAAATAAATAAATCATTTAAAAATAAATAAATGAATAAATTTTAAAGATGGTGCAGAAGAACATTAAATGACATGGAAATAAATTTTTAATAAGATTTTGTATAAAAATTTAGATATAAAAAAGATAAAGCATGACCCACCTTTTTGAATGACACTTATATACAAACAGCGCATAAACAGTTACATAAACTTGTGTGTATTTGTGCATGTGCACACACATGCATGCGTATATTGTGAAAATTAATAAAGGGAAACCTCACTAAAATGTAGTCAAGAGGCCAGAAGGTGGAGCTCTCGTGCCCTATCGCCAGCAGTCATTTGCAGACCCAACAGGAAGAGATGCACCTAGCAAGTGGATTCCACTTCCCTACCCCAGCAGGAGGAAGGTTTTCTCCCCGCAACCAATCCTCCCCCCCACCCCGCCCCACAAAAGCCCAGCTGAAGAGAGACAGATTAGCTCAGCCTATGAAAAGCCACTACACTTCGGACTGCCAGTTCACTCCAAAGCACTTTTGGTTTATAACAGCCTTCCCAACTTTCCCTTTTCTCTATAAGAGCATACCTCTCCTTTGTCCTTTAGAGTTGCCTATGGTAAGGTTTTGTCTGGCCACAGCTTGCAAGTCCCAAAATGCAATTCTCTTATTCCCAAATAAACCCGTTTTTGCTGTTAAAACTCAGTTTTATCCTTAAGGTTAACATTACATGTACGTATATGTACACACATATAACATCAGAATATAAAGCTATACTTCAGAATATGAACAGTGAGTAACTTACTTTCTTCCAATTCTGCATTTAAAAAAATTATTTCAGGATCGCCTGGGTGGCTCACTCAATTAAGCATCCGATTTTGGCTCAGGTCATGATCTCACGGTTCATGGGATCAGGCCCCACATCGGGCTCTGTGCTGACAGCTCAGGGCCTGGAGCCTGCTTCAGATTCTGTGTCCCCCTCTCTCTCTGCTCCTCTCCCACTCATGTTCTATCTCTCTCAAAAATAAACATTAAAAAAAATTTATTTAAATTTTTTCATTAAGCATGTATTACTTTTGTAAAAGGAAAAAGTATTCGTGTGTCCTACTTTCTGTGGAATAACAAAAACCAAGAATAACCGATACCTCTGAAAGAATGAAGAACTAGGTGTGAGAACCAGCCCTTACAAAGATTGGTTATGTGGTAATGTTTAAGAAAATGCGGTGTTGGCACAGGAAGACAAACAGGCCCATGAAGAGACCTGTGACTGGATGCAAACTTGTTCTAGACAGAGGTTACAAATCACTAGGGAAAGGACGGATTGATCCAGAGGATCTCAAGGGTTTTGGTCTTGGGATCCCTTTACCCTCACAAAACTTCATGAGTGGAATTGGGGAGGACTAGGTGGAGCACAAAAGATTTGGGAGACAAAGAAAATACTCTTGAGACTATAATGACGGCACACGTCTGTCCAAATCCACAGAACGTACAACACCAAGAGTGAACCCTAATGTGAACTATAGACTTTGGGTGATAATGATATATGAATGTAGGATCAACTATAAATATACCACTCTGGTGGGGATGTTAATGGTGGGGGAGGCCATGCATGAGAAAAGGGGAGGCAGGGGGCATACAGAAAATCTCTGTACCTTACTCTCAATTTTGCTGTGAACCTGAAACTGCTCTTAAAAAAAATTAAGGGGCGCCTGGGAGGCTCAGTTAAGCGTCTGACTCTTGATCTCAGCTCAGGTCATGATCTCACAGTTCATGGGTTTGAGCCCCATGTCAGCTCTGTGCTGGGAGCACGGAGTCTGCTTGGGATTCTATCTCTCTCTCTGCCCCTCTTCCGTACTCACTGTCTCTGAACACTAAAAAAATTTAAGTTAAAAAATGAATTAAATCTTTAAAAAAAAAAAAAAACTAATGAGAACCCTAAAGAGCTGTTGTTTATAGGGATAGGGATTATTTCTATGTATATTTACTAAATTAGAAACTACAACTGACAATTTTTTAAAAATTTAAATTAGCTAATAAATCAGGGGCACCTGGGTGGCTCAGTCGGTTAAGCGTCCGACTTCAGCTCAAGTCATGATTTCACAGTTCAAGAGCTGAAGCCCTGCACGGGGCTCACTGCTGTCAGCACAGAGCCTGCTTCCCATCCTCTGACCACCCCCTTCTCTCTGCCCCTTCCCCACTCATCCTCTTTCTCTCTCAAAATAAACATTTAAAAAATACATGGGGCGCCTGGGTGGCGCAGTCGGTTAAGCGTCCGACTTCAGCCAGGTCACGATCTCGCGGTCCGTGAGTTCGAGCCCCGCGTCAGGCTCTGGACTGATGGCTCGGAGCCTGGAGCCTGTTTCCGATTCTGTGTCTCCCTCTCTCTCTGTCCCTCCCCCGTTCATGCTCTGTCTCTCTCTGTCCCAAAAATAAATAAAAAACGTTGAAAAAAATAAAAAATAAAAAATACATAAGCTAATAAATCCAACAGATGCTAACATAAGTCAGCTATTTTGTAAGAATAACTATGTTTTTAAAAACAAAGTAGTGAAAAGAATGGCATTGTTTTACATTTTGTGAAGCTCCTAGTGTTTGGCCCAATAGAAGAGACCAGAATTTTCACACAGGTTCTGCAATCAATCTGTTGCAATATGCTGTCTTGGTTGAAGTTCATAAAGGAAATCCAGCCTCACACAGATACAGTTAGAAAAGGACTGCGATAGCCTTTTCAGCTAATTGGGGATATCCTACTTTGTTACTTACCAAAACTCAACAAGTGGTGGTGTGTTCAAGTTAGTTGTAAGGTCAGGGGCGCCTGGGTGGCTCAGTCAGTTGAGCGTCCAACTTCAGCTCAGGTCATGATCTCGCAGTTCGTGAGTTCAAGCCCCACATCGGGCTCTGTGCTGACAGCTCAGAGCCTGGAGCCTGCTTCGGATTCTGTGTCTGCCTCTCCCTGCCCTTCCCATGCTCATGCTCTCTGCCTCTCAAAAATAAATTTAAAAATGTTTAAAAAATTAAGAGTTGGTTGTAAGGTGGAATATGAAACTGTATCAATGAATTTTTCATACTGTTACATTGAGCCCCCTTGGCCTACTGGAAAATACTGATCTACTGAATTACTATACAATATTTTGAAAATCTTCTTTGTTAATATCACCACTGATCTCATCAGAAAAATATCTTTAAATATTGCAAAGTAGTCAGGCTCATGGTGAATAAAAGTTTTCCCAAAGACTAAATTCTGCTTGAAAGCTCAAATTTTATCACTGGCAACACACCATCAATGGTCCTCGAAGTGACCAGCTCCCTTCATTCATTTCTGAGAAAATATCGGCCAAATATCTTAACTGAATAACTACCGTCTGTCATTCTTTCAAGTAAAAATGGTGTTCCATGAAAAAAGGCACCAGTTCCACCTCTACTCAAACAACTGTACAAGTGCACTTCCTCACCTCCCGTCGCTCTTCAGCAAGCAACAGACGTGCTCCGTGCAAACTTCCCATTTCACCACACAGAATATTACAAAGACTTGTTCAGAGGCTCGGTTTTAACGCAATTACTACTTTCATGGCTTCTTCAAGGACACTCTTAGGTGAAATTATTTTCACAATGAATGTGTGGCAGCAGCGAGGAATACGAGGACAACTACTACCACATTGTGGGGACACTGCACGGACTCCTGTGCTAAGGCACCAGCAGTTTCACCCACCACTGCTTTTCTACCAGTCGTGCAGAGGACAACACTGTGCAAATGAGAAATGGACGTGACCCTTTAGAACCATTATGAAAATGGTTTACCTCGTGGATCCCCAGGGGACCACATTTTGAAAACCACTGAACTACTCAATAAAGGAAACCGGGACAACTGGTTTCTGTGCGGAAGAAAACAAAAACACAGTCCCACCTCACATCATAAACAAAAATAAATTCCAGGTAGATTTTTTAAACGCTAAATATGAAAAGTAAAACTTCCATGGAGGAAAAAAGAGTAGATACAGGTTAAGATTTCTTAAGCAGGGCACAAAAAACACAAACTTTAAGTAGACTGATCATTCTGATGACATTAACATAGTAATAATAAACTCTGAACTTCAAAAGACACCATACAAATGAAAAGGCAAGTTTCAGATGTGAGAAGAACCATCTATACTCAATAAGATGAGGGCAATCCAGCAGGAAAACGGGCGAAGATATGAAGAGGCAACTCACAGAAGATAAAGGGTCAATAAACAGACATAAATAGCTCAGTCTCACTGGTCATCAGGAAAATGCTAACGGAAACCGCTAATTTACACAAATCAAAAAACAGAAATGTAAAAATCTGACAGTACCAAGTATTGATAAGGACACTGGGCAACAGCAACCTTGCTGGGGGAGTAAGAACTGGAATGGTCATTCTGAAGAGCAAACTGGCAATATCTAGGAAAGGTGGATATTCCCATAACCCAGTAATTCAACTCCTGATACGTATCTTAGGGAAACTCCTGCATGTGTGTACAAGGAGACACATACAGCAACAACCACTGAAGCACCGTTTGCAAGAGTAGAAAACAAGAAACAACCTAAATACTGAGCAAGAGGTAAATGGGTAAGGTAAGTAAACACTGTCCAACAAAACTTTCTGTGACCGTGGAAGCATTCTCTACCCATGCTGTCCAAATGTGGTTGCCATCAGTCACAGGGTGCCTATTAAACACATAAAATGTGGCTAAGGGTGACTGGGAATTGAACTTTGTATTTAATTTTGATTAATTGAAATCCAAATAGCCACAAGTAGAAAATGGCTACCACATCAGACAGCATAGCTACAGCAATGAAAATGTATTTTTTGGGGTCCAGCATAATGCTTTTGCAGCGATGTTACATATACGTAAACACATATACACTGCAAACGCATTATGTTGGACGAAAAAAGCAAGTTTCAGAGGTAACGGCTGTGACCAGAGTGGAGCAAGCAAGGTGTCTAGAATGAAAACTCTAGGAGGCACTCACCCTCAGCGTTGTATAGGTTGGACACTTGTGTGACCCTGAGAGTGAACGCCTCCTCAGATTTTGTGCCACAGGTGCCATGCTCGCCTCACCTTTTAAGTATATGTCCGGTATGCTACCTTGTCCGGGGTCCCCAAGATCATCCTAGGTTCAATGACTCACTAGGAGGACTCACAGAATTTTGCATAGAGCCTACACACAGCTATGATTTCTTACAGTGAAAGGGTACAAAGCAAAACTGGCCAAGGGAAAAGGCCCATGGTGAAAAGTCTGGAGGAAACCATGCACAAGATTCCAGGAATCCTGTCCTAGTGGAGTCACGTGGGATGCACTTAGTTTCCCCAGGAGAGTTGTGACAACACACGTGAAATACTACCCACTGGAAGCTCATTAGAGAATCAATGCCCAGGGTATTTATTGGGGGCTAGTCAAGTACCAAAAACACTAGACTCCAGAAGGAAAGGAGATATTCAACATAAAGCACATTGTACAGTTTAGGCACCAAGAACCACTCTTTAGGGGATGGCAGAACTCTTCTGAAATCCAAGTTCCTAGAGACCAGTCAAGGGCCAACCATGCAAACAGGCCTTCCTAAAGGACAGCAGTCTCATACCTACTATGGCCAACTCTTTTTTGCACAGATTTCATTTAGATAAAACTGTAGAACATGACACATAATACTATGCATTGTTTAAAGACACACAGATATTAAATTGTACAAACACGCACAGAAAAATAAACCCTGAATCTAGGGTTGTAGTTACAAGGGGAAAGGACTTGGTTTGAGGCAGGGGTACACAAGGCCTCTCAATGGCATCTCTGATGTTTGACTCCTTAAGCTGGGAAACAGGTAAAAATGTATTTTGTTATAGCATTTCTTATACCTTTCCAAGTGTGTGTGCACCTGAAATATTATGTTAAGAATAAAGACTCATCTCCTTATTACTGTATACTACTAAAAGTTTATGTCATGGAGTGCTCTTCAGACTCTAGGTACTATGTTAAGCCCTTTATGTGAATTTACTCTTTTGAATACACTCAAAGGTCAATGTGAGGCAAGTGAGAGCTCTGCCCTCAACTAGCTGTCCATCTACTGAGGGATGATGAGAGAGAAGCACAGTCTAAAACCAATTTAAGTTCTGAATGTTACCAAGATAGTAAAACAGGGTGATGTAAGGAAAAGCTGCGTTATGGTGCCTGGGTGACTCAGTAGGTCAAGCATCCGACTCTTGGTGTCGACTCCGGTCACAATCTCACAGTTCATGGGTATGAGCCACACGTCAGGCTCTGCACTGACAGCTCAGAGCCTGCTTGGGATTCTGTCTCCCTCCCTCTCTCTCTGCCCCTCCCCTGCTCTCTCCTCTCAAAATAAACATTAAAAAAAAAAAAAAAGGAGCTGCTTTAACTACGGTGGCCTGGGAAAGCCTCTTTGAGAGGGGCACTGGAGTTGAGCCATAAACGATGGGAATGAGACAGCCATGCAATTATCTGAAAACAGCACATTCCAGGGGGAACGGCCAGTGCAAGGCCCTACAGCAGGAACAAGCTTGGTGTTGAAAGATGGTAAATAAAGCCGGCAGGACTTGAGAGTGGGAACAAGAGGAAGACTAGGTGGTGAAGCCTGAGAGGTCAGCTGAGGTCACGGTGCAGGGCCTGAGCCACAGTAAAGACCTTAGGTTTCATTCTAAACCTGAGGAGCCTTTGAAGGTTTTAAGCAGGGTAATGACATGATCTGGTTTACAACTGAAGATTATTCAGCCAGCTGTATGGAGAACTCATTACAGACGGAGCCATTAGCACCACAGACACAACGCTTGTGGCTGATGAGCTTTTCAGGCGGTATGAAAAAGGGGGGGGGGGGTTCCACAATGCAAAAAGAACACTACAAAGTTGGAGTGAATAAGTAATTTAATGACACGTCTAGAAAACAACATCGTGGCAACTTCGTTCATCATTAAATGCAGTATTCACATAAACAATTGAATTACATTTGGAAATAATCTGAAAATCAGATTTTCTCAGTCACGAAAATCCGCCAAGAAATCATAGCTGATCATAAAAGTGGATTTTCTTGCAGCCAAATCATCTCAAAGGAAAAAACACTTTCAATGATTTTAGCCACAAAACATTTTTGTACTTAATGTAAGATATAAATGCAAAAAAAAAAAAAAAAAAAAAAGCCTAGCATCACGAGGCCTTACAACTCACTGTACCAAAACCACAGAGGTGGCTGGATAAGAAAAGCTAGTAGCTTGAATTGGTGTTCAGGCCTACACGCTGAGTCTGAACACTGGCCAGGGGACCCTTGCAAAGGCTTCTCTGGGAAAAGCACATTTGAACAGGTAGACCTGGCACCCGCCATGACAAGAGCAGGGGAAGAGGTTCTGGGTAGAGAGGGGTTCTGTGCTGGAAATGCCAGGTCAGGTTGGCAAAAACAAAAAGACAGTGTGGCTGAATTGAAGCTGGGGTTGGGCCTGGGGAGCGGCGACCAGAAACAAGGCTGTAGAGCCTGGAAGACCACATTCTCACCCGGAAAGCAGAAAAACACTCATGTTTAAAGAGTGACTAAAAAAAAATAAAATAAAATAAAATAAAAAATAAAGAGTGACTGATCCAGGGGCGCCTGGGTGGCTCAGTCGGTTAAGAGTCCCACTTCGGTTCAGGTCATGATCTCCGGGTTCGGGGGGTTCAAGCCCTGCGACGGGCTCTGGGCCCACAGCTCCGAGTCTGGACCCCGCTTCGGATTCTGTGTCTCCTTCTCCATCTGCCCCTCCCCCACTGGCACTCCGTGTCTCGCTCTCAAAAATAAACATGAAAAATTTTTTTTTTTTTTTTTTTTTTAAATTTTTAAAAAGAGTGATCCAACCGGTTTCAGACCCACACTGTCCAGGAATACAGGAACCACTTGCCACAGGGGCTTGTGAACACCTGGAGACAGTTCCAGCTGCGCTGTAAAAATAGAACTTTCCACGTCACTTAATTCTAACTAATTAACACTGACATTTAAAAAACGGTGTGTGATTGAGCTCAGGGAAAACTTTTAAGCCGGTTGCCGACAGCGTGGGCACGCGCTTCTCCATTTTCAAGTGTCAATTTTAGGAAACCCAAACCCAGACCAACTATTTCCGATGAAAGTGTAGCTGTAACCCTAAAACAGGGGACTTCGAAGCCTCAGTACCCTCGCAGAAGAACGTGAGGCATCTCATTTGTATGTTTTAGGCCCATCACTTGTTGAAATACTATTTTGGCTATACTGGGTTAAAGAGAACATTAAAATTCACTCCACCTGTATTTTTTTTTTTAACTTTTTTTTTTTTTTTTCCACCAAGACGTCCTTGCTAGAAAAAATGTGGCACGAGAAAGGCGGGTCGTGTTATTTTTCCCCCGGGTGGAAGCGGGAGTCTGGCCGGCAGGGCGCGACAGCGGTCCGACCCTGGCGTGGGGGCCGAGAGAAGTTTCTAGTTGCACTATGCAGTCACAAGTCGCGTCAGCGAGTTTTCACGGCCCCGTTCAATGAGCGGCGGGGGGGTTGGAGGGGGGGGGAGGACGTGGCCTGGGGAGCTGAGTCGCAGAGGCAGGACCCCAACTCCCACTCACAGCGCTCGGTGTCCACCTGAAACCTCCCAGCAGCTCAAGGAGGCGAGAGCGGGACTCGAACCAGGCCCCACTCCCGGGGCCCCAGCCCCAGCGCGTCGCGCGACCGCCTCTCCGTCTTCCCTCGCGGGGGTGGGGGAGGGGGTGACCAACGTTCACAAAGTTCACAACGGACTCCCCCACCGCTGGGTCTGAGGAGGGGCCGGGAGCCCCTTAAAGAAGGTCCCGGCAACGCTCACCTGCTGACAGACGCCAAGGCGACAAACGCTCCTCCTCTCACTCTACACACGCTTCGGCCACGCCGGCAGCCAACTTCCGCTCCTCTGCCGCGAATCCCCAGCTAAGTATTCCTCTCCACCCGCCCCCGCGACCAATTCAGCCAGTCACCTCTCAAAGAATCTGCTGCGTCCCTGCCACTCTCCTCCCTGCCAATCACCGCGGGCGCCGGCACCGCCCCTCCCGCCCTCTTAAGCGAGCGCCGCGCGCCACCGCTAGGCAGTTGGCGGCGCTGCCCTCCGCCGGGATGAGTCTCCCGGAAGGACTGGGCGAAGCGCGGGCCACGCCGGTGCGGGAACCTTCGGGATTGGCCGATAGGAGCCCCGCTCTGTGATTCCGCCCACCCCCTCCCTAGACACCCAAGTCGGAGACGCTGGGGATTGGCTCCCGGTGGACACCCGAAGAAGCCAAGAAATGGTTCCGCCTCCCTCGCGCATCCCGGAGAGGGAGCTCCACGGATTGGTCCGCGGAGGCTCGGCGCGCGCCGACCCCGCGCTCCAGGGTTGGCTGAGGGTGTGCTCGCGCTGCCGGAAAGCGTTGACGGTGATTGGCCGGAGGGTGGGGCCGGCTATTTGAAGGAGGCGCGCGGACCAAATACGCACTTCAGTCCGCGGACAGAAGAGGCGGGAGCGGTTCTAGGTAACGCTACCCGGCTGACCACAGAGGACTTCGGCGCGGGCTCGGCCCCAGCTGTGGCCTCTGCCGCAGCCCGGCAAGGCGATGGCCAAGGTTTCTGTGCTGAACGTGGCGGTGCTGGAGAATCCGAGCCCTTTCCACAGCCCCTTCCGGTTCGAGATCAGCTTCGAGTGCAGTGAGGCCCTGGCGGACGGTGAGGCTGGGCCTGTGTGGAGATTCCCCCTCCTCCCGGCGGACCCCGACCTCCCCCGTGAAACAACTGATCTCCCTTCCAACCCTGATCTCCCTCTTTCCCTCCGCTTCAGCCCCAGCCTCCTTGTAGAGACTACCCCTGACACCCCATGGCCAACCCAGCCCCCTGCCCGGGGTCACTCCAGTTATCCCTGTGGAGACCTCATCACCCCCCTCTTTTTTCCTGTGGAGCTCCTACTGGGCACCTATTTTCTCTGTAGAGACCTCAGTCTCCGCTCTTTAACCTGCAGCGACCTTCAGTCACCCTATCTTCCCCAAACTCCCTCCCTTTTTCCGCTACGGAGCCCCTCTATCACCCTTTCTCCCTGTGAAATCCCTTTCCCCCGTGGCAAGACCTAATTCGCCCCTATCTCCCCACTTGTCTCCCAGTCCCCTCCCTAGCCTGCTGATATTTAAAACCACCCCACCCCCTCCCCCACCCCCTTCTGATTGTTTTCTACCCCAAAGCACACATCCTAGAACCTGACTTCCCACCTCCTTAGCTAGGCCCCAGTTTTCCACTCTTGAGACCCACCTGGGGAGGCAGGGCAGGTTTCCAGCTCCAGTCTTGCAAGATAACTTGGTCTCCCCAGCTTCGGTCCCTCCCTCCTCTCTGCCTGCTTTGATAAACACTCCTATTGGAGGGGTGGCGTAGCCAGGCAAGCCTTAGCCGGCTCCCACTGTCTGCCCACCAGGTTCCAGCTGATCTACTCGGGCGCTTCTTCCAACACATTTGATGGTCTGACCTAGTCTCGGGGGGGGTTGGGTGGGCCAGGCTGAGCCATGACGCTATCTGGCTTCAAACAACCGGCTGAGAGGTCAGAACTTTTTGTGCATCTTTTCCAGGGTGCTTTCACAGACGTACTTATTCATCTGTGTGTTATAAAGGTGGACATGGCTCTCATCTCACAGATGAGAAGACGGAAGCCACAAAGAATGAAAGACCTTTCAAGTAAAGGTCTATAAAAATCTAAAATGTACGGTTGCCCAGGGACTCTTGGCACCACTTTCAGGAAGGAAGTACTCCATTAGACCAATTCTCCACTTGGTGGTTAAAGGAGAAGAAACAGCCGCTGAGGAGGTGGAGATCTGTGAGGCCATGGTGTGCTAACTAGCACCTCTCGGCGGTAGGTGGGTGGTTTGTGGGAAAAGCCAGCCACTTGGATTAGCTTGGGGCAGATACGGTTTGAGATCTGTGTGCTTTTGGGCCGGGCCGATGGATCCATCTCTCCGAGGTTCTTCTCCTTTTTAAATTAAGGAATCTACTTGTGACTAACTATAGAATAAGCCCAGTTAAATCCTTTCTGGAACAAGGCAGGGTGTAAATAAATAATTAAAGTGTAGAATGACACTGTGGAATAAGATTTAATTTTAAAGCCAGGAGGAGATGTAAGGAGCTAATAGGTTAAGGGATTCACAGTTCCCAGAAGGCAGGAGATCGGGTTTCAAACAGCCTGTTTGCGCTCCTTGCATTTAAAAATGGTTGCATTGTCATTATCTAGCAGTTTTATTCCTAGGAAAACCCCTGCCCTGTTACTTTACTAATCTGTTTATAGACTCAGAGCAGGAAAGGCACAAGTCCACCGCTGGTCGTTTTTTAATAGAAATGAGATGACTTCTCCAAGGTCACACAGCCGGTCTGTAGAAGTATTGACACTAGAGTTTGTCTCTGAGTCCTGAGTCCAGAGTTCTCCGCTTTTACTATAACCCGGAAAGAAAGAATGCATCCCTCATTTTAGAAATGGAACATGAATAGAACTGAGCGTAGAATTTATTTCCACACCAGAACACTCTCAAAAGAGAATGAGGAGAGTGCTATTACTAATTACACCCAGACAATAAAGCTTTTGCTCAGAGAAATTCAAGTTGGAAAGCAAACTCTGGCCTGAAAATCCAGACTCTGGTTCTGTCCCTAGGGCTATCCATGACTCTGACCTGCCAACTTGCTCTCTGCCTCTTCCCGGACTTCTTCCCATGGAGCAGAGAGAATCCGTTTCCTGACTCCCAAACAGATGGAGGGGGCCTGGCTTTAGGAGTCTCTCCGATTCTGGAGAAATCTCAGTCCTGTCACCTTGACACTGGCAACTGAAGACCTGACAAAAGACCCAACCCCCAGTCACTGGCTGACCGTGTTTCCCAAGGGCTCTGGGCCCCTTTGGTTCTTTTCTCTCCTCAGCAACTGGAAATAGATGCGTCCAAGGCATAGGTCCACGTTTAATACATTACGTGTGTTTTTCCTCTGTTTCATGGAGAAATTCAACAGTTGCTGTTTGAATAAGTCATGGAAGCAGATGTTCTGACCCACAGCTGTCACCGTGGTCAGACCAGGGTTCGTCTATATGATTATGAAAAACGGCAAAGTGATAAACAGAAAAAAGCCTCCTACATGGGCGGTTTCTGTGTTGTGTTGTGTTGTGTTGTGTTGTGTTGTGTTGTGTTTTAAAGCAGGAAACATTCTCCAGCTAGTTCAACTAACGATAGTTTTTTGCATGGCTTTAATCAGGTTGTTGGTTTTGGTTTTGTTTTCATATATAGTGGAGGAGCATGTTGTCAGGTGTTCGGTTGTAAAGTTAGAGCGTGAAGACAAAATTGAATATTGTCAAGTTACCCTTGAAGTTGCCTAAAAAGTTAGGTGCACCATGTTTCATAGGTACAATTGAGTCCTGTATTCAAGAGGAATGAGTTTGTGCTGTATTGGTGATTGATGTCCCACATCTAATTCTAAAGAATGGTTATATTCCAAAATGAAGCCACTTAGGAATGCTTCTGTTTAAAACACTCTGGCAAGTTTAAGCTGATCCAATCTGTAGGCCTTTATCTCAATCATCTGCTATCTTCCATGGATGACTTCAGCAGCTCCTCTAACCCTTGAGTCAATATTTCACTATGGCCTTCTGTAAATTCTCTGATTTCTTAACGGCCCGCATTGAGGGAGCCGTTGCGGCCCGTTTGCCTGGCTGCCAGCACAGCATGCTTTCTCTTCCGGTCAGCACCCACTCCGGTCGCCGTTTAGGTTTTGCCAATGGTGTTGGACATCAAGTGCCTGTGGCCTACGCGGGGCCTGCTCTCCTTCAGGCTCCTTTTTCCTGAGTAGAGGGCCTGGGTAAAACTGCAAAGCGACAGAAAGTCAGTGTATCAAGGAAGAGCTCGGGGCTCAGGTGTCAAACCTCCGTAGTTGGGGCCCCGCATAGCTGTGTTTCCAAAGTTGGATGCTCTTGTGGGACACTGGACCAAGAAACAGGGCAACTTCAACAACAGTTTACTTCCTGTGAAACTTCCCCCCCGCCCCGCCCCGCCCCTGGCTGCTGGAGCTGTGGGTTGTGTAATTTCAAAGAACCCAAAATAAGTTTCAGGTCTCCTGCCAAGCCTCCGTGTACTAGCGTGACCTTGCCCCTGATACACTTGGACCTCCTGCAAGAGGCAGCGGTGACCAGGGATTTCCGGCGCTTGATGGGCCGGGTCTCTCCTTAAGCACTTTTCCTTTCACCTTGCTAGAACATACTCAGGGATGAGATCCCCCCACTGGATGGGATGAAAGAGTTGGGGTTCGGAGGATCATCTTTTGGTGCCACATTTGTTGACTGAGTCACTGTCACCCAAGGGTCTAAGAGCCGGCATGAGTTGGTGCCTGATCTGGAAGACCTGGGGACTGGCTGGCTCCCCCAGTGGCCTCGTCTTCCCCCTCCTGCTGTCTGGCTCTCCTGCTGGATTGGAATCTGCTGCCATGCCCCAGTTGTCGAGGGATCTATTCAGTTCGGTGGCACCGGTCCCTGTGTGTGAAAGAGGATGCTGCTTCCTATCCCAGCACCCAGTGGGCAGAGCCCTGAAATGGCCCAATTCCCTGCTGTTCCCTCCTCAGCACGCCTCTGTCACGTGGCGCCTAATTCAACCTCTGCCATACGGTTCACCCTCAGGCTCTGAGATCCCCGAGTTCCCCCAGAGGTGCAGAGTCGAGGTCGCTTGGCAAAGCTAGGCTCACAGGAGAAATTCCCCCCCTAGAATTAGAGGCTCGTGCCCCTTCCAGTGTACAGGACAGTGGTGCCCAGCACTTAGTGCCCAGGAGATGCCAGGTGTTCTTGAGAATAAAATTCTTCCAGTATGTTAAGGATCTGTCCAAAACTCGAGAGAAGACCCTTCCCATGCCTTCGTGCTCCCCAGCTATTTCGAGTCCCTAACACCTCATATCCTTACAGACCTAGAGTGGAAGATCATTTATGTTGGCTCAGCGGAGAGTGAGGAGTTTGATCAAATCCTAGACTCCGTGCTGGTTGGGCCTGTTCCAGCAGGGAGACACATGTTCATCTTTCAGGTAAGAGAGACAAGGCCTGAGGCTTCGGCACCTAGAATTCTCCTCTTCTGTCCAAAAGCACACGGTGTGGTTCAGTGGTTCAGGTTCAGAATTCTGGCTCTTGCTTTCAAGAACTGTGTGACCTCTCAGAAGTACTTCACACGTTTCCCTTTCCTCCACCTCTGTGTCATCGTTGTCACCATGAGCCACTGATTCACAGTCGATTCTCCTTATTCACGGGAGTTATGTTCCAGAAGGTCGCTGTAAATGCTGAATTAACGAATACCGAACCATTGCCCCTGCAAGAAATACGGATTAGGTTCCTACAAGTCCTATTTCTGTCAACCAGTAAACACGTAAGCTTGTTTTATGTGTGTTTGTTTAAAGACCCTTTATTTAGTATTATTGTTGGTTCATTCCCATTGACCTCCTGGCCAACAGCACTGTAACTCATGCCTGAAAAAGGCTTATCTAACACACATATTTTCTCCATAAGGCACATCGTCACCTTCTTGCCCTTAGGGACCCTAGACAGTAGTAAGCACTATGCTTGGTGGCCTTTTTTTGTTGTTGTTTTTTTTTGTTTATTTTTGAGACAGAGACAGTGAGAGGGGGGAGGGGCAGAGAGAGAGGGAGACACAGAATCTGAAGCAGCAGGCTCCACACTCCACGGCTCCACACTGTCAGCACAGAGCCTGACGTGGGGCTCAAACTCACTAACCGTGAGATCATGACCTGAGCCAAAGTCGGACACTTAACCAACTGCCACCCAGGCGCCCCGGTGGCCTTTTTTTTTTTTTTAATGTTTGTTTATTTTTGAGAGAGAGAGAGAGAGAGACACGCACGCCCATGGTTGGGGGAGAGGCGGAGAAGGAGGGGGACAGAGGATCCAAAGCAGGCCTCACACTGGCAGCAGTGAGCCGACACAGGGCTTGAACTCACGAACCGTGAGATCATGATCTGAGCCGAAGTTGGACGCTCAACCAACTGAGCCACCCAGGCACCTCTGGTGGCCATTTTAAACTGCAAAATCACCAACAAAAAGCACCAAAATGTGAGAAACGTGGCATTAAAAAGACCACAAAAAGGATGCTCATTTACAATATGTGCTGAGATGAGGTGAGGTGATGACCTCCCCTGGGAACACGTACATCAGACAACTCAAGATTTTTCCCCACTCTGTGCATGTCTTCAAATGACCACGAAAACACCCCAATTTTGAGGTTACAGGTAACTACTACCAATTAGCAAGAAGGCGAATTCACAAATGAAGGTTCACTATAGCTGCTACATGACTCTAATCCAGTGCCACGGGGGCTGCAGGAGCACAGGTACAGGGCAATTCTTAACGCTCCCTGAAGTTTGAGAGGCTTTGCTCAAATCCTCACCTACCTCCCCCTCTGCTCCTCCCACCCCAGTCCAAGCAACTCCATTTCGTGCTGTTAGGAGGTGTTACCTCATCCACCTGTATCCAGGCCCCAGTGAGCCCGCCTACTCCACTCCACAAGCAGGGCTGGCGTCCCGAGCATTCGGCCCGTGCAGCCACAAGGGCCTTGCACCCGGCACAATGTTCTGCTGTCGCTGGCTGAAACTTACTAACTTGTGAACAAGGGACCCCATGTTTCATTTGGTTGTATTGGTTTCATTTTGCACCCGTTACACAGCTGCTCCTGTCCGTAACAACACACCCCAAATCTGTCCACGTCTGTCCTCTACTTCCTGGTTTAAGTTTGTCCCTGCTCCAGGATGACTACTGTAACCTCCTGCCCAGTATCCCTGCTCTAACAGCAGCCGGCCGTCCTCCTGTCACAGTGTCCCACACTGCCACTCCTTTTTTTTTTTTTTTTTTTTTTTAATGTTTATTTTTGAGAGAGAGAGACAGCACAAGCAGGGGAGGGGCAGAGGCAGAGACACAGAATCCGAAGCAGGCTCTAGGCTCTGAGCTGTCAGCACAGCCCTACGCAGGGCTCAAACCCATGGACTGAGATCATGACCTGAGCCGAGGTTGGACGCCTAACCAACTAACAGACTGAGCCACCAGGCGCCCTGAGAGTTGACTCAATTTTGAAAAAAAAAAATTTTTTTTAATTTTTAATTTCTGTAAGAGCGAGCATAAGCAGGGAAGGGGCCCGACACAGGGCTCGAACTCAGGAACCATGAGATCATGGCCTGAGCTCAAGTCAGACCCTTAGCCAGCTGAGCCACCCAGGCACCCCTGCCAGTCTTCTTCACAGACCCCTTATCTCCTGCTAAACATTCTTGGTCTTTCCTGAGCCTTTAACTGGTCCAAAAGACCCTGGGTGGCCTGGTACCAACCTGCCCACCTGTTCAGCCTTATCTTATGCTGCCCTCCCCCCTGCTGACTACACTCCTCAGCACCACTTCCTTCTTTGTGGCACTTGTCACACTGAGCATTTTACAGGCATTTGCAGGATTGATTCTGTCTTCCCCACTCGATTAAAAACTCCCGTTGGCAGAGACCATACTTTGGCTCAGTAAAATATGTGTTGCTTGAAAATCATTGTATTCCTGGTTGAGGTGTGGCTGTGCAATCAGTACTAAGGCCCAGGATGTGTTTCCTCTAGGCGGACGCCCCCAACCCATCCCTCATCCCCGAGACCGATGCCGTGGGTGTGACCGTGGTCCTCATCACCTGCACGTACCACGGACAGGAGTTCATCCGTGTGGGCTACTATGTCAACAACGAATACCCCAATCCCGAGCTGCGGGAGAACCCACCCCTGAAGCCAGACTTCTCTCAGGTGGGGCTTGTCTCTGCACTTCCTGCTTCAGACAGGCTGGCTCCTTTGCACCTGGGGGAGTTGACTCATTGGAACTGGGAGCCAAGGTCACTTCTGAAGGTTTTCAAGCCATCCTCAGATCTTGCAGCTCCAGACTAGAACTGGAGAGAGAAAGGTCTTTTGTTTCTCAGAAGCACCCCTCGCAGAATCAAGATTAGATAGGTCCCAGCCCTAAGTCATGGTACACAGGCGCTCCCTGGAGTTCTACATGTAGTTGTTGATGGAGATGGAATAAGTGAGATCTGTTCTTCCTAACTTTGGGGCAGGGCTTTGGGGGGGGCCCCAGCTCTGTGGGAGTAATGAGAGGGCATGCCGACAAGGGTTGACATTCCTCTTTCTGCCCCAGCTCCAGAGGAACATCTTGGCCTCGAACCCCCGCGTGACCCGCTTCCACATCAACTGGGACAACAACACGGACAGTCTAGAAGCCATAGAGAACCAGGACCCTGCCCTGGGCTGTGGCCTCCCCCTCAGCTGTGCTCCCATCAAGGGCTTGGGTCTCCCTGGCTGCATTCCTGGCCTCCTCCCCGAGAATTCCATGGACTGCATCTAGCTGCAGGGATCCAGGCCCAACCTGGGCCCAGCTGGGATTGTGGCCAGTCTCCTAGAGCATCTGGAGGGGACAGGTGGGCCTCCCAGACAGTCCCATGGAGGCCATCTGGAGGACTCTGGGGCCATCAAATACACCAAGGCTAGGCAGACATGGCTCTGAGGAAGGAGTGGGCCTCAGGTCTCTCCCAACCCTGACCCAGAAGGATCATCTTACCTCTACTGCCCAGGCCTGTAAGAAGCGGGTACTTCAGTTTTTAATTCTTTGTGACTTGTGTCTTTTCTCCTTTCCACACACACTATAAATTCCGCCTGCAGGCCTTTGTGCCACCATGGTCCTGTGAATACCACTGACCCAAAATCCTTCCCACAGACCTCCCTGCCCTGCCTTGAGACTTTCTTGGTCAATGTCTGGCAAGGCTCCAGCACTATTGAGACAAAGGCTGTCATTCCTGTCCCTTCCCAAACATCTGAGCAGATCCACCCAGCTTTTTGGAGTCACAGGCAAGAAATCTTGGTTAGAAGGTGGACTTGGACATAATTTCTGTCCTTCCAGGACAGTTTTTAGGTCTTTTCAATCCAACAGCCTCTGGAAAACCTCTGTTCCCAAAGCTGTGCTCAGCAGGATGCTGAGGAATGATGGTCCAACTCTCAGTCACAGCCACCTTCCTGTCATCTCCTAACTGGATCTGGCTTTCCCTGGAGGCTGTCACAGTGGGAGGATGGCATGTTGGAGGAGTCCGCTGTGCTCTGTCCATCTCGGTGTCGGCATCGGGCCCCTCTGCAAAGACCTCATGCTCTCAGGCCACAGACAAGACTACAGGCACAGGAAACAGTAGGGACTCTGGAAACCTCTCCTCCTGCCATGCTGCCCCTGCCACGCCCGGCCCTCTCGCTGCTACGTGGATGCTGTTGTGATTGCAGTTTGTATATTAAAAGGTTTTTATATTAAACATGTTTGGTTGGTCTAAAAATAAAAAGCACTTCATCTAGACTGTTTCTGCTTTTGTCTTAGGTGGGCTGACCATCTCTTGTCCATCTCTCCTCGTGACGTGCTGAGGGGGCTCTTGCCCCAGACAGTGGGTTGACTGTCCTGTGTTCCCTTGCTTAGCTTCTTACCCTAGTCTTAATTGGTTACCTAATTGTACTCCAGACTGAGGTTCAGGGAGGGATTTTTCTTTGTCAAAAGTTAAGCAACCCAGCTGTTCCGGATAGAGTATAACCAGTGAGTTTTTAGACTTTGACCTTGACCCACAGGAAGAAGTTAACATCATGCTCCAAGGACACACACAGCAACATACTAAATTTTACTTTACTTTGTAACCCCACAGCCCAGGGTAGACTGGTCTGGCTGGTGAGCCATTTCCCCATAATTCACAGAAGTGCCCACTTACCTCCCAGAAACTGGTGGACCTAGGAACGTGGGTGCAGACAGCTACTGGATAGGGTGCAGGTTGTAGAAGCCTATAGGCAGGACAGCAAATTGGCTCGTAGACCTGAGACTAGCTAGCCCTCTGAGTCAAGATAGCTGGCTCATCCAGCCCCCCTCCCCTCTTGGCACCTTCTGTTTGGGTCTTCTGTAGTGTTTCTCAAGTGGGGGGAAATTTAACAATGTCTGGAGATGGTTGCGGGGGGGTAGGGGGGCTTCTACTGGCATCCAGTGGATAGAGACAGGATGCCTTTAAACCTTCAGTGCGCAAGACAGCCCCCTTCCCCAACAAAGTATGACCCTGCCCCAAATGTCAGTAGTGTGGCAGAGAGAAACTGACCTCAGGCTGTGTTTTAAAAGGGCACCCAGAAAAATGGTCATCTTTATGGCTCTGGGATAAAAGGAATCCTGAGCCTGGCTATGCCCCAGACTCCTCATCTGTAAAATGGGAGTGATGCTAATAGTACCTCCGTGAGAGGAGTGTGGTGAAAAGTAATTTAGTTAATGAGTGCCAGCTCTTACTACTGACGCGCACAAGCCCAGGGTAGATGCCCAGCAAAGGGATAGACACAGAGCCCCCTTCCAACCATCCCCTGTTCCCGGGGCCCAGCATCCTCCTGAAGATCTGGCTGTGGCTGGGGGAGACCCAGAAGGCTCCTCGGCCTGGACCCTGATATCCTACGCCAGGCCTTATGAATGACGACTGCCTGCGGCCCGGCGACCTCTGACCCGAGGCGCCCGCCGCACCCCTCCCCCGCTGGCAGGTGGACAGAGGCTGCGCCGGGAGGGTGGGGGGAGGCCCTGGCGCCAACCTCGGCTGGCCGGCGGCCGCTGCCGCACTGAGCGGAGGCGGGGGACTGCGGCGCGTACGAGGCCAGGCGGGCGCTCGCCTGGACCGCCTCCTGGGCCTCGAGCGCGGCGCGGCTGCCCGCCAGCCTCTGCCGCCCCGCCCGGCCGGCCCGGGCAGTAGGCTGCATCTCCGCCCCGCCCTCTCACCCCGGGATTGACACTGAACGTTCTGCGGGGGGTTGGCCGGACGGCTCGCCTCCGCCAATTGGCGGCCTCGGTGGGCTGGCCAAGGGCCCTGTCGGGAACCTTAGCCAATCAGGTGCGCCGGCCCGCCCAGCTGAGGCCTCGCAAGCTCGCGAGTGGTGGGGCGTCCGCGGAGCGCGTCACGGAGCCGAGGGCCTATGGAGGCTCGGGAGGGTCGTGTAGGGCCAATGGGCAGCGGCGCGGCGCCGTCACTCAGGGCGGCCTAGGCCAATGAGCGGAGGGCTGCGGGGGCGTCACGGACAGCAGCAGCGGACTTGGGCTGAGGTTCCCGGGCGGGCGGGCGCGGAGAGACGCGGGAAGCAGGGGCTGGGCGGGGGTCGCGGCGCCGCAGCCAGCGCAGCCAACCCGAGGGGCCGCCGCCGCCGCCCAGCGCGCTCCGGGGCCGCCGGCCGCCGCCAGCACCCGCCGCGCCGCAGCTCCGGGACCGGCCCCGGCCGCCGTCGCCGCGATGGGCAACGCCGCAGCCGCCAAGAAGGGCAGCGAGCAGGAGAGCGGTGAGTGCCCGGGCCATGACCCCGATCCCGGCCTCGCGCTGCCAGCCCCCACCCTGTCCATCACCGCCTGGCCCC
>NC_064816.1:9265120-9280366 GCF_023721935.1 Panthera uncia | reverse complement strand
CCCCCCCCCCCCAGCTGTCACTGCCAACCAAGGCACGTATGACCGCTGGGGCCCCACATGGGGCCCTGTCACCACCCCACCCCCTCCTTTCCAGGCCCCTCTTCCCAGATTCTAATCCCCCCACTTCCTCACTCACCTCTCCCACTGATGGGACCCACTACCAGACCCTGACCAAGGCTTCTGCCAGTTTGGGAGTGCTGTGGGGTCTGCCTCCACCCCGCAGGGACCTTGGCCACTTATTGACCACACCCCTCCCCCCTCCAGCCCCCGCCATCTTTCTCCTGCCCTTCCCCTTTTCACCTTATCACAGCCCCCCTCCAAACCCACTCTGCCCCCCTTAAGCATTTCCCAGAGCCACCTCCAGCATTGTTTTTCCCTTGTGTGTCACTTGGCATGGGGGACAGGATCTTTCTGGGTCCCTCTGCCCCTCTCTCATCCTGTCACTCTGCCTCTCTGCTTGTGTTCCCTCCTCCAAGCAAACGTCTGTCCCTTGCTGGGGTAGCAGACTGTTTGTGAACCTAGAGAACTGCTTCAGTGCTTCCAAAGCCAAGTTGGGCCCATCTTGCTGGGAGTCATTGCATCTTCTTTCCTGGGTTGGGGGTAGGGGGGCAGCAGCAAAGCCCCTTCCTATTTCCTGGTGTGCCGTGAGCTCTAGACTTCTTGGAGTGCCCCTAAATAAATGGTTGTTTCACAAGTGAGGCGCTGTCATTCACCCAGTTCCCAGGACTTCTTCACCCGCTCCTGGCTCAGGATGAAAAGTGGGGTATGAAGTGCCTGGGTTTAGCAGGGCTCATTCAGCTTGAGCTGGGATGGTGAGAAAGGGGACTTGAGGCTTGACAGTGGGGAGAGTAGTGAGTGATATCTAATGACTTGCTTTGCCAAGGGACAAATAGATTCTGATCATTCCCAGGGCTTAGCCAGAGAGAAGTCTGTTTCCCCCTCAGCCCCCAAATTATGTTGGCCTTTTTGTCCCAGAGAGGTTCTGTATGTATTTTGTCTGCATTCTGGAAATGCCTTCAGAAATGGCCTCAAGCCCCTTCCTCAGTTCCTCCAACTCTTAAAATGTCATCACTCCAGACCTATGGCTGGAGCCTAGCTAGGGTCCCCTTCCAGTTACTCAGAAATAGTCAGAGCTGAAAAGAGAGGCCGTGTCCAAATACACCCTTCCCAATTTCCGGTCTCAGACCCCTGCATCTGAGTCCTTTGAATACCCCCTCCCAGAAGGATCCAGGCATGAAACCCAGGGAACTTTATTTCCACGCGGATTCAAATGGCAGAACTCAGAATCACCAAGCAGCCATGAGAAGGCCTGACATGTCACCAATGGGCGGGGGACAGGGAGGCAAGTGCCTGTAGCTGAGCGCTTGATGACAGAAGAGCAGGTGGGTAGTGACCAAAAAAGGTCTGGGCATGAGCTCGGAGGGGACGAGGCAGAGGGGGAGGGGCTGGGCCCCCAGCAGGTGAGGCTGGCTGGGAGGTAGAAGGTAGAGGCAGGCAAGCGATATATTGAAGTAGCTCAGTTGAAAGTTGGGGAGATGACATAGTCCTGGAAAACTTTCAAGGCGTATCAAACACATGCAGTGTGGGGCAGGAAGCCACCCAGGGAAAAGTATCTCCCCCGCCCCGAGAAAAAGATCAGAGGCTCTGGAAGGAACCGCTAATTCTCCCAGAGCGCGGGCTAGACACCCAGGAGTGGACTGTCACAATGAAATAGAGCTCCTATTTGTTGGGCATCTAGGATGTGCCAGGCTAAATGGTCTCCATAGATCCGTCCGCTTGAGTGATTTTTATAGGAGTTTTATCTGAATTTTCCAAACACGCCGAGTTTGACACGGAGGATGTCAAAGAGGCAGGATTCACATCCAGATCCACTTAGCAGCCAGCTTCCTGGACCCCAGAATTTCCCACCCCAGATATTCTCAAGGTGCCTCCCTGATTTTTACTCTCTTCACTTATATTTTCTTAATTGAAAACAATGAAGTTTTGAGCCACTTTCATTCAGATGCAAACTTTGATCTGTCCTAGGCAATCATATAAATGAAATCATGAGACCGCTGTGCCAGTTCTAGTCTCTGTGATACACATTAAAACATAACGTAACTGGACAAACGAAACATCTCTAAAATGATTTTATGCCCTACCAATGGGACCCTGGGCACACTTTGGGAAATGCCACAAGCTGTACTTCCTTCCAGAGACTTGCAGGGGCTCTCAGAGAAGGAAATAAGGTGAGAGAGGAAGCCCCTTTTTGCTCCGAGGCTCTGATTCCAAAAGGATGGAATTAGACAAAATTTGCCCTCCTGTAACTATGGTGGGGTGCCGGCGGGGGCGGGGGCAGTAGCCAGGCCAGCCTGCAGGGGGCACCTGAATTTCATCTGTCAGCTGCCAGCCTGACCTGGGGAAGGAAAATGCCCAAGCCACCGCAGGCACCACTTAGGCATCCTGCAGCCCCCGTGCTGCTGTCTCCACGGCAGGGCAGGACAGTGTCAGCTTCCTCCCAGGAGGGCAGGGATCTAGAACAAGCCCTGGGATGGGGCGG
This sequence comes from Panthera uncia, assembly GCF_023721935.1. NCBI lineage: Eukaryota > Metazoa > Chordata > Mammalia > Carnivora > Felidae > Panthera > Panthera uncia. The sequence goes on along the minus strand of NC_064816.1, from coordinate 9,277,827 downwards.
GGGAAATCTGTACACAAAGATGCCAAAGCCATTGGCAGGGGCCTGAGTAAGATGCTAAGAGAGCGTAGAAGAAGACCAAGCCCAGGGGTCTGAGCAAGCTGGAGAACTGAGAGAAGGCAGTGGTCCCAAGAGGCCCAGGGACAGGCGGCCAAGTGGAGCTCAGGCCTTGGCTGGCACTGGCCGTAGGCACCCCTGGGAGCTGGCCCGCAGGAGAAGGGGCAGGGCTGGTGAGAGGGAGCCCCCGGATACCCCTCCAGGTCCCAGGGACAAGCAAATCCAGGCTCTCTGAGAAGTGTCCCCAAGAGGTCCCTGGCTGGGAAGAATTGGGGCCCTGTAACATCCTTCAGAAGTCTGTCTGAGAGGCAAACACCTGTGCACCGGCAGTTGTACGGGTGCCCAAGAGGGTCCTGTCAAGGCAGCTTTTTCCTCAGCCAGGAAGGCCTACAGAAGCTGGAGGGTCCTATCTGTCCCTCCCCTGCACCCGTTGGTCCCTAAGTTAGGTTTCTCTTCCTGCCACCACCCCCCAAACTCCCTGCCTCCCCCTATAGATAGGGCATTGGGGATGGGTAACCAAGCTGGTACAGCAGGTCTCATGAGCCTTCCCAGCCACCGTAGTCTTGGTGCCCTGAGAGGAAGACTGAATGATGGCTTCCAACCCCAACGATGGTGAGGCTGAGCCCTGTTGCCATAGCAACTTCCCAGGCACTGTCTGCCCCTCAAGCCAGGGAAGGGCTGCAGTGGGGTTTAGGGAACAGGTGGCAAGGAAGAGTCTGTGGACCCCTGGCTGGCCCTGGAAACCCCTCCCTTACTAACAACCCTGGCCTTGGGGGCCTGGGGAAGACCAGAGGTGTGGGTAGTTCAGACAAGGGGAGATGGTCCACCCAGAGTAGGAGTCCAGCTCAGACTGAGGCAGTAGAGTGGTCCAGCCCAGTGTTGGGTTAAGCTCAGAATGGGTGTTGGTTCAATTCAGCGGTAGAGTCCAGGTCTAAATGGATGATGGTTGAGTACAGAATGGGGGTCCATCCGACTGGGGGTGATCCAGTCCACAATAGGGATCTAGTTCAAAATAAGAGTTGGTCCAGTCCATTGTCGGGGTCTAGCCCAGAGCAGGGGATCCAAGCTAGATTAGAGGAATCAGCCCAAAGTAGGGGCCCCAGCCCAGGCTGGGCATCCTTGTCCCAGAATTCCCAGGACAAACAGGTTTCAGAGGGCAAAGTGTGCTGAGATTGCTATCTGCTGAGGGGGGTCTGAGGCTGGGCTTCCTCCTCATGCTGTGACCCTGGCTTTTTGAAGGGTGTCTGGGGTTCTGTCTGTTAGCCCAAATCGAATCCAGACCAGAGTGGAGGCTGGCAGCCACCCCCCATCCCCCATAGGAGACATAACAGTGGGGTGGTTTCATAAGCCAGGAGCTGGCTGGGTTTCCCTTCTCTGCCACTTCCTGTTGTCAGCAGGGGCCAGGGGTGCTGGGCACTTTCAGGGAAGCTGCCACTGACCCTCCACTTTTTTGGGGATCTGGAAAGAAGGAGGAAGATGGTCAAGGCTGCCTCCCCCTCCCCCACCCCTAGGTTTAGCCTTTCGTTTCCGGTTGGACTTTCGTGGCTGAAAGCAGAGCCAAGCTCAGGGCAAGGTTTGACAGAGGCCAAGGACATCCTGCGATATCGGTCCCCTCTCTGCCCCTACATAGAAGCAGGACGAATCCAGATGTACCCACTTTTCTCTTGGGGTACCAGGATCTGGAGGCTCCAGGTTCAAAAAGGACTTGGGGAAGGAACTAGGGTAGCCCTTGGCCATTCCCCCCCCACTCCCCCCCCCCCCACCTTTCTCTCCAGCGGCTCTTTCAGCTAATTAACGGGGCTCTGGGGCCTCTTTGGCCCCCAGGGAGCCCCTTGCTGCTGCCTGGGCCTGAACCTTAACTCCTTCCCCTCTGCCCAGTGGGCACTGCCCTGGGCACATCCGGTGCCATCCTCTGGGTAGTTCAGCACCCACTGAGGAAGTCAGGACCTGGCATCTTGGGAGCAGTGAAGTCTCTGGAACAGGAAGTTAGCTTTAGCACTCCACCCCTGGGGCAGCCAGGCCAGCCAGAAGGGACACCCTCGGGAGAATCTTCCCACTGCCTTCTGCCAAGGAGGGCCTTTGCAAACCTTGGCCGGCCAGGAGCAGGTACCTTTAAATGCTTCCCTGGCAACCAGCTCCTCCTCCCCGGTCCCCCGAGGCCCTCCAGAGGAAGCCAGCTTAGAGGCTCTGCGTATTCCTGGTTTCCCTGCAGAGGGAAGATTCCAGGGAGAGCCTAGGGCAGCCTGGGATGGATACGGGGTCAGGCAGTGGCCAGGGCGGTGACTCGGAGACGACCTTCCAGCTGTGGCTACAGCTGCTCCTCTGGGCCCACCTGACTGTCCGTTTCCTGGGCTACCTGCACCACGCCTTCTGGGCACCTGAGGCGCGGCCAGCACCCTGAGCCCCCCTGGCCAGGGGCAGATGGGTCCCAGCCCACTCTATCCCTCTCCACCCCTCCCATTGCACGAAGCAGAGGTGAGTATGGGGACTCCAGGCTGGGGTTCCCTCCCATCATGATCCCTCTTTATCTGTCCAGTCCTTCTGGCACTGTCCCCCCTCCCCCACCACTGTGCCCAAATCTGGCAAACCAATGGCACCAGAAGGGACACAGTCTTGGCCCTTTTATCCTTTGAGAGTCCAGAGAAGAGCTGTACTAGGACCAAGGCACCCACGGAGCCCCTCAGTGGGGTCCCAGCGGACAGCCAGAAGCGCAGGCCCACTGAGACAGGAGAAAGCAGAATATGGCAGTTCTCAGGGATGGCCGAGAGCAAAGAGGGAAGCAGGACCGGGCATCCTCCTGGATTCTTTCCACACCCCTTTCTTTGCTCTCTTGGGTCGGCAGAGGTAAAATCCCAAGAGGGTACCCTCTCCCCCAACCTTCATCGAGAATTCAGGGCATATGTTTGGAGGTTGCCAAGGAGGGTGCTGTGTGTCAAAAAAGATCCTGCTAGTGAAAGCACTGGATTTGGTGCAGCCCCCAGGTCTCAGGATGTTGGTGGCCCAGCCAAGTACCGGCCTAGAACTCCTGGCCATTCCTTGACTGCCCCCTGTCTGCCCAGTCACTCATTTTAGGGCTTTCCTAGCCAACAGTCTCTCCATCTGCCGCCCTTGTAGCCCCATGGAAGGCCCTTCTCTCTAAACTCTGAGGGGTTCTTGGGGACAGTGGGAGTGGTGGCCACCCGTGAGGCCGTGTGGGATTCCTGGCATGGTGTATGCGTAGCCCGGGCAGATGACAGGCAAGGCCAGAGTGTACATGTGCAGGACCCCTTGGGCGGCAGTCGCCACAAGAACAGCAGGGGGCGGAAGACCACTCTGTCTGTGGGCCACCCTGGTGAACTGCCACCAGGGTTAAACTTGTGGGCAGTGAGGTCCGGCAGGCAACCTCAGGCCTGGTCAGTCTTAACAAGTGCAGTGAGAGTGGTAGCAGGTCTGACCCATTAGGGCAGGAATCAAGCATAGAAAGCATTCAGCCCAGCACTGGCACACAGGAAGGGTCCCTGAACAGCAGCGAGCCTGGCCCCAGCTGGTTACAAGGACAGGCCTATACTGTAAGAATCCATCAGACTAGGGGCTCCTGGGTGGCTCAGTCGGTTGAGCGTCCGACTTCAGCCAGGTCACGATCTCGCGGTCCGTGAGTTCGAGCCCCCCGCGTCAGGCTCTGGGCTGACGGCTCGGAGCCCGGAGCCTGCTTCGGATTCTGTGCCTCCCTCTCTCTCTGCCCCTGCTCGTACTCTGTCTCTCTCTCTCTCTCAAAAATAAATAAACATTAAAAAAAAAATTTTTGTTAATAAAAAAAGAATTCATCACACTGTACACTTAAAGTCTGAACAGTCAATGCACCCTCTGTGTTTTATACCTCAATTTTTCTTAATGTTTATTTTTTTGAGAGAGAGACAGAGCGTGAGTGGGGGAGGGGCAGAGAGAGAGGGGGAGACACAGAATCCGAAACAGGCTCTAAACTGTCAGCACAGAGCCCGATGCTGGGCTCCAACTCGTGAACCGTGAGGTCATGACCTGAGCCGAAGTCAGATATTTAACCAACTGAGCCACCCAGATGCCCCATACTTCAATTTTTGAAAATACTTAAAAGCAAAATAATAGTTGCCATTTATATGGCACTAAACCCCATACCAGCCACTATCCAACCCCCTTTGCCAAGATTAGCTCATTCAGTCCTTAAAACCCCCCGGCTGTGTCATTACTATTATTGTCCCTATTTTACAGATGAGAAAAACTAAGGCCCAGAGAGGTAAGGTCAGTTGTCTAAGGTTGCACAGCTCATCGGAGACCAGGCTGGGATTTGAACTTGATCTTGTCCCAGAGTCCTGGCCCTTAAGTGCTTTGCTGGGCTCCTTCTCAGCCTTGACGAGAATGCCTATTTTCAAGCCTCGGTTTCCTAGGGTGTTAAATGGGAAGAATGGATAAAAGGAAAGTTGGTAGGTAAGCCAAATGAGATAGTGGAGACAAAGCACCAGATCCAGTAGGCCTTCAACATTAGCCGGATGGTGATATTCGCCTTGGGGTGCTGAAGGGCCCATGGGTGTGGGTATTGGATAAGGCTCCCCTTGAACCAGCTCCGCAGCAAGGAAGGGCCCCTGGACTGGCAAAGGCAGGACTGGGGCCAGCTGGGGGCCAAGGCAACAGCTGAGCCCCCCAAGGCGCCTGCTACCCGAGCCCCGGAGGCCTCCACCCAAGGCCCGGCCTCCCCAGAGAAGGGGCTAGAGAAGCAGCCAAATCCCCAGGCTATAAATATCTTGGCTGCCGTCGGCCCTGGCCATGGAATGTCGGTCAGAACTGGGGCGAGTGGGGGTGGGCTGGCCTGGGCACAACTCTCGGTACCCCTAAGAGTAACCCCCAAGTCACCTTGCACCCCATTTGGGACAAAGTTGAGGTTGGATCCCACTTCCCTGAGTAAAGGGGTCCCAGACCCCAGCCCACATCAGGGCCCCCCAGAGCTATTCTCCACTCAAGCAGGGCGCTTGAAGCTACTGGGAAAGGGTCAGTCTCTGGGTTGAGACAGCTGCACCCCACTTTGCACAAATGGGCATCTCCCCAGGAATAGCCTAGGCCCACCCTGACGAGTTAGAGTCTCTATCTAACTCTCTCTCTTTTCCTTTCAGTGAAAGAGTTCTTAGCCAAAGCCAAAGAAGATTTTCTTAAAAAATGGGAAAATCCTGCTCAGGTAAGCCCCCTGAAGCAGAGCCCTGGAAGGAGTAAGCCGATGGCCCCCCCATCCTCCAGCTGTGTCCCCATAACATGGCAAGGATTTTTAGGGCCATGTGGAGGGCTCCAGACCTGCCCCCATTTGCTCCCTAGATGCCTGTGGGGGCTCCTGGGTGGAGGCACCCAATCACCCACTGCCAGGCTCCCCCACCCCACCACCCCCGTCCACCTGGTGGCCCCTGCCCCCCCTCACGCAGCTGCCAGCAGTTCCTGGGCCCCAGGCCAGGGCCGGATCTGGCCCCTGCCACCAGCCTTAAGGAATGTGTCTTCGCCATCTTGTTTTTCCGCCCCCTGTCCTCACCCCCATCACATGCCACCCACCCCCCAGGGCCCCCTCTGCTGGTGGCAGAGAGGATGCCCCAGACCTTGGCCTCGCAGGCCACTTGGGTGGGGGGGTCCCTGACCCTCCCAACTTCTCTGCCCACAGAATACAGCCCATTTGGATCAGTTTGAACGAATCAAGACCCTCGGCACGGGCTCCTTTGGGCGGGTGATGCTGGTAAAGCACAAGGAGACCGGGAACCACTTTGCCATGAAGATCCTCGACAAACAGAAGGTAAGCCCAGCCCCGCCAGGAGGCCGCCATCCCACCCACCAGGCCTTCGTTCGGGCTGTTCCCACTGACTGGCTGGTCTTCCTAACTATCTGTTCACCGACTGTTTCCTGAGCCTTCGTGACGTGCCAGACTCAAGGGCCGGAAGGGCCCTTACTGCCTTCATGAAGCCTCCCCCCGCACCAGCCGCTGATGAGAATCCAGGCGGGGGACACGGGTTCAGACACCCAGCCTGTGTCAAGGCAGCCAAAAGTCTCCCTGGGAAAAGTGTTTTATTCACACAGACCTCATCTCTAGAAATATTTTTGAGACCCTACGTGATGCCAGGAGCCGCTCTAGAGCAGCACCGTCCAACAGAAGTGTACTATAAGCCATGTATAGTTTTAAATTTGCCAGAAACCCCACTTAAAAAGTAAGAAGAGGGGCACCCGGGTGGCTCAGTCGGTTAAGCATCTGACTTCAGCTCAGGTCACGATCTCACGGTTCATGAGTTGGAGCCCCGCATTAGGCTCTCTGGGATCCTCTGTCTCCCTCTCTGCCCCTCCCCCGCTTGCACACGCACTCCCTGAATGAATGAATGAATGAATAAATAAATAAATAAGTAGTAAAAAGAAACAGGTAGAATTAATTTCAACGACGTGCTTTAATTAAGCCAGTATATCTATGATGTTACGATTTCAATGTCTGTAACCAGTGTAAAAATATCACTAATGAGACGTTTTACATTCTTTTTTTCTGTATCAAGTCTTCAAAATCCAGCATGTGTTCTACCCTTACACCTCTGTTCCGATGTTAACTTTTCCCTAGAAAAAACAGAAAAAGCAGAGGAGTTGGAAAAGCACATTTGCACACAGCCCAGGTGTTCCAATGAGTAACTGCATTGAGTGTTTTTATATTTTCATTTTAGAACCTTAAGATTTTTAAATTTTTAAAAAAATTTTTAATGTTTATTTTTGAGTGAGAGAGAGAAACAGTGCGAGCAGGGAAGTGGGAGAGAGGGAGGGAGACACAGAATCCAAAGCAGGCTCCAGGCTCCAGGCTGTCAGCCCAGAGCCCAATGTGGGGCTCGGACTCACAAACCTCGAGATCGTGACCTGAGCCGACGTCAGACGCTTACCTGACTGAGCCACCCAGGCGCCCCTAGAACCTTAAAACTCAGTTCCCCAGTCAACTAGCCTGGTTCTAAGTGCTCAGCAGCCATACCTGGCTAGCGTGGATTATACCGGGCAGCACAGGTATAGACCCACAGGATACAGCTATGAGCAAAGCAAAAAAAGCCCTACACAGCAGATGAGAGCTGACTGAGGGGCCAGCCTGCCTGCACACGACATGCGGGCCTGATACTGACTAGCTGCAAGTGACCTTGGGCAAATCACTTCCCTTCTCTGCCTCTGGATCTTCCAAAATGGCATGTTCACAGTGCATACCCCTCAGGGCTCTTGTTTCTATGTGTGAGGCACCTGCTGGGGACAGCTGAGGGTTGAGGAGGAATTAGCCTGGGGTTTGAGTGGCTGTGTGGAGGGTGCCCTGGATGCAGGAAGGGTATTTCTAAACAACCCATCTCGTAGGCATTACTCTTGCTTGTCTTTTCAGTTTCAGCTTAGCTGCCCCTTCCTCCAGGAAGCCTTCTCTGACTTCCCCCTCCCCCTGACTTTACTGGACACCTTATCTGGGCATCCAGAGGCCCCGAGCTTCCCCCAGCACGGCTCTGACACCTCTGGGCCGTGAGGCCTGGTGACTCACATGTTCTTGCCCTGAACCGCATGCCATGCGGGGACAGGCAGCCTCTGCCTTCTGGGTATCCCCAGCATTCAGCCCAAGGCTCCACAGACCATAAGCCCAGCCCGGGCACCTCTACTTCCAGGCATCGGGGAAGAGGAGGACCCTCTCACACACCATTCTCTTCGCCCTCCCTTCCCACCCCTGCAGGTGGTGAAGCTGAAACAGATTGAGCACACCCTGAACGAAAAGCGCATCCTGCAAGCGGTCAACTTTCCGTTCCTCGTCAAACTCGAGTTCTCCTTCAAGGTGGGGTCCCCACACCCAGTGGCCAGGGCCACTGCTGGCTGGTACAGCCTCTGGGCTCCCAGAGCTGGGACGGGGGCCAAGGACAAGCAGGGGCTGCCCAAGGAGGCAGGCCCACTGACAGGAAGGAAGGAGAGCCCCAGAGGGATGCTAGGGGAAAGGAGTCAGCCTGAGACTCTGGGAGACCCGTGTTCAACTCCTGGGCACACTAGCTTCTAGCTTGAGAACCTTGGGCAAGTCGCCCAACCTGGATGCCATCCCTGCAAACCGCCTCTGCCTTTTACAGCAAGCACCTGGCACACGGCTATAGGCACAGGCTGTGCCACGCAGCCTGGATTCAAATCCCAACTCTCTGCACTTCCCAGGCCATTTGGCGCTGGTGAGGGACTTCACTGCCCTGAGCCTCAGTTTCCCCATCTATAAAATGGGGATCATAACGGCCCCCATCTGAAGGGGTTGCCGTGACTGTTCCGAGCACAATGTGAGCACCCTGCCTGAGCTATTTTGGACGCTGTCCTAAGCTGTGACTGCAAGATCTGGGAAAAGCCATTCAAGGCCTAAGACCCAGGCAGTCACAAGGGCCCCATGCGTGACTGAAAGCAAAATTGTCATCTCAGGCTTTGGTCAAGACAGTCTCAGACATGAGCCACCATGGGGTCCTCTCTCCAGCCCAGGCCTGCTGGCCGGTCCCTTACACCCCACCCGCCGGTGCTCACTTTCACCCCCTATAAGCAAGATAAGAACTGCCCCCTTCATCTTCATGGGCAGAAGGAAGCGAGACGGGTGGCTCAGGAAGTACAGTGCCTGGCGCTCAGAGCAGACTTCTCATGGGAGCCAGGATTGTCGTTGTCGCTTTATTTTGGAACACCTGCCACGTAAGGGCACCAGGCCTTCAAATGGGGCCTTAGGCTTAGGGAGCGGGGCCCTGATCAGCTTCTGCTTCCCATAGGACAACTCGAACTTATACATGGTCATGGAGTACGTGCCTGGCGGGGAGATGTTCTCACACCTGCGGCGGATTGGAAGGTTCAGGTGAGCTGGCCAGCCCCTGCCATAATGGGCCTGGGTGTGTCCATGGGTGTCGTTGCGTGAGCGAGCTGTCCTGGGGACGTGAAGTGGGCTCTCGGGGTCTGTCTGGGTACTTGTTCCCGCTGAGCCAAGGAATCTGTGATTTCTCAACCAGCACAAAACAAAATAAACATGGTGACTCTAGGTGTCACCATTTAAGTCGGCAGTTTTAAAATGTACGCTATTGTTTTCCTTATGTATATAGAAACGCACTTTGCATACAACAGAAGGCACAGGTGTTCAGTGTTCTGCTCCATGAGTGTTGACAGTTACATACGCTGTGAAACCGCCACCCGAAATACCATATAGAGCATTTCCACCAACCCTAGAAAATTCCCTCGAATCCTTTGCTTGGCAAATCCTTTCTGGTTTCAAACACCATGAGTGTGTTCGGTCTGAGTTTGGCCGTGTTATAAATGGAATCACACAGTTCATATTTTCTTGGTTCCTTTCTTCTCCTGCTTCCCATGATCATTTTGACATCTAGCCGTGTTGTTGAGTATATTCATCGCCCATCCTGGAGGTGGCGTTGGGTACAATTCCATTGTACGAACCTACCACGGTCTGATTCTGTTGCTCTGTCGACGGACATCCAGGCTCTTTCCCATGTGGGGTCACACACGAAAGAGTCTGCCCTGCTTACAGATTTTCAATAGCTGGGCCGGAGGTGGCTCTGTAGGCCCAGCTGCTAGACCATTTGGAGGTAGGCAGGTCATGCCAGATGTGGCCACCCGCACTCACCGTCCCCTCCCCGATTGTCCCCATCAGTGAACCTCACGCGCGCTTTTATGCGGCCCAGATCGTCCTGACCTTCGAGTACCTGCACTCACTTGACCTCATCTACCGGGACCTGAAGCCGGAGAACCTCCTCATTGACCAGCAGGGCTACATTCAGGTGCCCACCAGGCCGGGCGGGCAAGGGGCAGGCCCAGGCGGCCGAGGGCTGGACCCACCCTCCCTCCTTCCTGGCCAACAGCCCGTTCTCGTGCCCGCAGGTGACAGACTTCGGTTTTGCCAAGCGTGTAAAAGGCCGCACCTGGACCTTATGCGGGACCCCTGAGTACCTGGCCCCGGAGATCATCCTGAGCAAAGTAGGCCCCGCCCCGCCCACCCCACTGCCCTGAGGCCCACCCCCTCCCTGCCCTCCTCCCCTCACACTGTATCCCTTCTCACTCTAGGGCTACAACAAGGCCGTGGACTGGTGGGCCCTAGGGGTTCTCATCTACGAGATGGCCGCTGGCTACCCGCCTTTCTTCGCTGACCAGCCCATCCAGATCTATGAGAAGATTGTCTCTGGGAAGGTGAGGCCTAGATAACAGTGGCTAAGCCCCCAGACAGACCCTTCCCCCACCAGTTCTGCTCACCATGGAGCCCTGCTTATTGTCAGAACGATCTGGAAGTTCATTGAGTTAGGCCAAGCAATGAAGCTGGGTGCACCAGCCACCTTAACAGGCGAGCACCTCACACAACCTCCCCATCTAATCCTGGACCCACACTGCTGAAACTTCAAGGGCTTCCAAAATCCCAAGCCTCACCTCAACACCTCTCCAGCCCAACAGGAGGCTCAGCTTGCCTCCAGTCACCCCACTGAGCCTGACTTTTCACAGTAGAAAAGAGACCATGTGCAGTTCCCAGGTGCCCCTCCAGACCTTGCAGGGATCACTTAGGGTATGTGGCCCATGCCTCCCCTCCCAAATGCAGACTTCCTAACTCTCAGGGTGCAGGTAGGGGGGGACAGAACTGTTACAGGGTGTGGTGATACATGCTCACTGCCCCACGATGCACCCCCTCAGCTCTACCCCAGCACTTTGAAAGAGTGATGGAGCTCAGGCTTGGAGAGGGGAAATGTCTGGCCTGGGACCACACCACGGCATCATCCTAGGCCCCCAGGTCTCGAGATAGGTTGGGAACCCCACCTCTGCCCTCAGCTCACTACCTTGCTGTGGGGACCCAGCCATCCTTCCACCTAGCCCAGGAATTAGTGGGAACAGCTCAGCCTGGGGCAAGTGCCTTCACCCCTCTGAACCTCCTCTTACTACTCATATGAGAATGGGGGGACCAGACACTTCTCAGCTGCAAGGTGGGGTCACGAAAAAGGGGAAGACGAGGTGTCTGCCCCCAGACAGAACAGAAATTGCAGGGGAAGATGGCCCAAAGTAGAAAAAAAAGAAAAAAAACTATGGACAGTTCTGAGGGGGAAGAGAAGATGAGCGTAACTCCCTTCTTTGTAGCATTTTACAGTTCCCACGCACCCTCGGCAGTATTATCTCCCTCATGCAACTCTGGGATATCTGCCCCATGCCAGAAAGGCAGGCGCAGGCCCAGAGAGGTTAAGGGCCATGGCCAAGGTCACACAGCATGTAAAATGTAGAGCATTGCTGAAAGTCACTTCTTGTAGCTGTAAATCCAGTGACTACTTGCAAACAAAGTTTGGGCTCCCAGGGTTTGGGGAAGTTTCTGGGAAAGTTAAACTGGACCTTAAAGAGAAGAGTCAGTCAGTGGAGAGAGGGGGAATCAGAAAAACAATTGTTCCTCTCCTAACCATGAATATTTCAGAAATCCCCAGACACCAGTAGAGCTGCCCGAGGAAGCAGTAGCTAAGAATGCATGTTCTGGACTCCCAACAGACCCAAGATTAAACACCCCCCGTCCCACTCCTCTGTGTGACCTTAGGCAGGCTATTTAACCCCTCTGAGCCTTTTTCCTCTTCTCTAAAATGGGAAGCATCATAGCATTTACCTTAGAGCAGCAGTTCTCAAAGCGGCCCCCTCTCCAGCAGTATCAGCATGGCTGACGAACTGGCTAGGTACATGGGTTCTCAGGCCCCACTCAGACCTCCGGAATCAAACTCCAGTGGGCCCAACCAGCTGTTTTAATGAGATTCTGAAGTGCACTCAAATTGGCAGCCCTCTACCTGGTAGGTCTATGAGGCAGCAAAGGCAACCCAGGCTCCCCAGACTCCAGACGACTTGCCCACCCTGTGTTAACCCCCTCTCTCCAGGTGCGGTTCCCATCCCACTTCAGCTCCGACCTGAAGGATCTGCTGCGGAACCTACTGCAGGTGGACCTCACCAAACGCTTTGGGAACCTCAAGAATGGAGTCAACGATATCAAGAACCACAAATGGTTTGCCACAACTGACTGGATCGCCATCTACCAGAGGAAGGTGGGCCGCCTCCTTCCCCGTGCCACGTGCTCCCCCCCCCCCCCCGCCCAGTGCACTGAGGGTTTTGGGAGGAGGCTATAAGCCAGAGAGGGCTGCCAGTGGAGAGATGGAAAGGGAAGTGGCATTTGAAAATAGGCCGCAGGCTCTGAGTCAACCTAGCTGAGGCACCTTAGAGCAGTGGGGGTCTAGAAATGGGATTGTGGGGTCATTTGGCCACTCTGTGACCTTGGGCAGGAGATGCCCCTCTGGTGAGTTGGCTATAATGAGATTCTTATGTTATTAAGGTGAATTCACAGCCTGATGCTAAGCTCAGGCCTGGGTCAGAGTAAGTCATCTCATAAATGTTAGGCCATTCACATTTATTGTTATGAGGATGATTATGTTGACTACTGAGATCTGAGTGGTTCTTAACCCCTCTCTAGGTGGAAGCTCCCTTCATACCAAAGTTTAAAGGCCCTGGGGACACGAGTAATTTCGACGACTATGAGGAGGAAGAGATCCGAGTCTCCATCAATGAGAAGTGTGGCAAGGAGTTTACTGAGTTTTAGGGGTGTGCCTATGCCCCCATGGGTTTTCTTTCTTTCTTTCTTCTTTCTTTCTTTCTTTTTTTTTTTTTTT
>NC_064816.1:9261984-9265020 GCF_023721935.1 Panthera uncia | reverse complement strand
GGGTGGGGGTGGGTGGGAGGGTTGGATTGAACAGCCAGAGGGCCCCAGAGTTCCTTGCATCTAATTTCACCCCCACCCCACCCTCCAGGGTAGGGGGGAGCAGGAAGCCCAGATATATGGAGGGATGGAAACACCAGCTGCTCCCCCTCATTCCCTCACCCTCCTGCTCCCACCCCCAGACCCAACTGCTTTTGCCTTCCTCCTCCCCTAAAGCCCCACCCCCAACCAGCCCACTTCTGCCTGTTTTAAATGAGTTTCTGAGTTCCAGTCAGACCACGTCTTGCTGGTGTATTCAGGGACAGGGTGTGCAAAGAGAGGCCCAAACTTAACTCCATCCCCATTCCCCCAAACCACAGGCATCACCAACTAATGAAGGAAAGGCCAGCCTTCTCTTCAGAGCAATGGTGACTGGAGAGGAGAGATTTTAGTGACCTGTTCAGTGGGCTGCTTGCTAGAATTAAAAAAAAAAAAAAAAATTTGTATACTCTTATTTAAGTTCCACCAGTGCCTCCCTCCCTCCTTCCTCTACCCTTACCCCTTCCATGCTCCCCCCACTTCCCAAATCCATTTTAACTAGGCTGAGAAGCAGACTGAATTTGTAAAGGAAGGAGCTGGGGTTCAAACCTCCGCCCCAAGCTGCTAATCTCCTCTGCTCCTCTGCCCACTCCCCCCCACCTTGAGGGGGGGGGGGTCCCCTGCCAAGCCTGAAAGGGTCTCAGCCCCTTTAGGAAGCCCCTACCCCTTCTGCCCCAACAGACCTTTCTTCACCCTTGGGCTTCGGGACCGAGACAAAGCAGCTGCCCCTCTCCCTGCCAAAGAGGAGTTGCCCCCCCAAAAAGATAGAAGGGGAGCCCCAACCCCAGGGTCTTTCCTCCCACCAGCACTCGCCCCAAACTCCTGAATTTTATTCTCAGCTAGATTTTAATGCCCAGCCTCCTCTCAGCTCAGTTGGGAAGGCAACCCCAGCAAAAGAAGGCAAAGCCCTCCTCCCTCTTGTGGCCCCGGGTTCAAGGCCAGGGTTGCTGGGGAGGGGCTGCCGGTTTTATTCACCTAGCAGCCTCCGCCCCCCCCTCCCCCAACCTGGGCGCTCCTCCTCTGCTTAGCTGTCAGCTGTCCATCCCCCCCCCCCCCCCCCCCAATTTGTGCTTTTTTCTCTCTCAACAGAAAAGTGGGGAGCCCCTGGGGAACCACCCCATTCATCCCCATATCTGTCTCTCATAACTTCTCCCCAACCAGGAGGAGCTCTCAGGCCTAGGGTGGGGCCCCGGGTGGGCGCGGGGGCGATTCAACCTGTGTGCTGCGAAGGACGCGACTTCCTCTTGAACAGTGTGCTGTTGTAAACATATTTGAAAACTATTACCAATAAAGTTTTGTTTAAAAAAAAAAGTGTCGCTGGTGTTCCCGACTTCGGTCACCCACCCACCCACCCCCAAGGGTTTGGAAAGACCATTTCGGACCCCAACGTCCAGGCTGATCAGGACCTGGCCTGGAATCTTTGTAAAACCGGGTTTAGCCGGAATTCCGCCACTACCCCGCCCTGCAGGAGAGGGGGGCGCCAAATTGCCCTTTGACCCTGGATTCGGGGTTCCCGAATCTGTGGCGCGCCCCCTCGGCGTCCAGCCCCCGGCCGAGAGGGCGCTCTAGGGAGACGCTGGGGCCGGCGCGCCGGGAGGCCGAGCGGCGGCGGAGGCGGCCCCGGCAAGGGGGGGGTAAGGGGTGGGGGAGACGGTGCGCGCCCCCCTCCCCGCATCCTCGGCGCGGAGCGCGGGGACAAGCGCGCCGTTGGGGCGCGGAGGCGGCGACAGTCCGAGGGTCCCCGCGGCGCCCGGCAAGCGCAGCGGCCCGGCCCGCGGGCGGCGAGTTCCCGGTAAGTGCGGTCCCGAGAGCGGAGCGCGCCGGGGAGGCGTGGAGAGGGGGGCTGGGCGCCGGGGACGTCTGGGTCCCGCGCCCAATGGCTGGAGGGCGGCCGAGCGCCGCCCGCCCGCCCCGCCCGCCCCCTCTCCCCTCCCCCCGGCGCTCCCCTCCCCCTCCCCCGCCCGCCGCTTTCCCCCGCCCCCGCCCCGGCGCCAACTCCACGGCGCCTCCTTAAAAAGCGCGCGGGAGTTGTAAGGGGGGGCCGGAGCGAGCCAGAGTGAGCGAGAGCGCAGGGTAAAGGGGGCGGGCGGGGGGCCCGAGCTCCACCTTAAAAGCGGGCGCGTGGGGGTGGGAGGGAGGAAGGCGGGCGGCGGGGAGGAGGGAGGGAGGGAAGGAAGGGGGGCCGGAGTGTCCCGGGCGCAGGGCGCGCGTGCGGCGGCGGCGGCGGCGGGGAGGGGCCGGCCGCGCCGCGCTCCCCTCCTCCCTCCTCGCATCCCCGGCCCCGCGCGCGCCCAGCAGAAGCGGGTCTGTGTGTGCGTGCGTGCGAGTGAGTGAGTGTGTGCATATTTTTTTCTCTCTTTTCTTTCTCTCTCACTGTTTTTTCTCTCTCTCGCTCCCTCTCTCTCGCTTTTTTTTTTTTTTTTTTTTTTTTTTTTTTGCAAAGAAACAGCAGCGCCGCCGCCGCTCCGCCGAGGCGCTGCGCCCCCCGGGGGGGGAGGCGGAGGAGGCGGGCAGCGGCGGAGGGAGGGGAGCCGGAGAGGGGGGCGCCGCGCTGGGAGGGAGGCAGCGCGCACGGTGCAGCCGGGCCGGGCGGGAGGCATGGCGGGGCCCCCGGCCCTACCCCCGCCGGAGACGGCGGCGGCCGCCACCACGGCGGCCGCTGCCTCGTCGTCCGCCGCTTCCCCGCACTACCAAGAGTGGATCCTGGACACCATCGACTCGCTGCGCTCGCGCAAGGCGCGGCCGGACCTGGAGCGCATCTGCCGGATGGTGCGGCGGCGGCACGGCCCGGAGCCGGAGCGCACGCGCGCCGAGCTCGAGAAACTGATCCAGCAGCGCGCCGTGCTCCGGGTCAGCTACAAGGGGAGCATCTCGTACCGCAACGCGGCGCGCGTCCAGCCGCCCCGGCGCGGAGCCACCCCGCCGGCCCCGCCGCGCGCCCCCCGCGGGGGCCCAGCCGCC
>NC_064816.1:9251639-9261584 GCF_023721935.1 Panthera uncia | reverse complement strand
CGGCCCGTGAGCCTGCGGGAAGTCGTGCGCTACCTCGGGGGCAGCGGCGGCGCCGGCGGTCGCCTGACCCGCGGCCGCGTGCAGGGGTTGCTGGAGGAAGAGGCGGCAGCGCGGGGCCGCCTGGAGCGCACCCGCCTCGGAGCGCTCGCGCTGCCCCGCGGGGACAGGCCCGGACGGGCGCCGCCGGCCGCCAGCGCCCGCGCGTCGCGGAGCAAGGTGAGCGCGCCGGGGAAAGGGCGGGGTGGGGGGGTGGGTGCCGCGCTGTAGGCAGGTGCGGGCGAAGTTGGTGGTGGGGCGCGAGTCCCGGGAGGAACCGGGTGGCGGGCGGCCTTGGCTTTTCGCGTCTTCCCTGCGGGTTCGGCCCGTGGTGACCTTGGCAAGTGACTTAATCTTCCCGAGCCTCAGTTTCCTCTGCTTGTACAACGCGACTTAATAGCAGTAGCGACCCCTTGAGGTTGTTGAGCGAGTTTAGTGAGATTTGGCTACTAAGGGCTTTATTAACACAGAGCGTGGCACGGACTGAATGCGTAAAAGTTAGTCCGTGTTGATATTAAAGGTGGGTGGTAAGCACACCACTCGATCCTGGATCACAGGGACTGGGCTAAAGGCCAGAACAGCTACTAACCTTTTCCTGCTTCTCTCCCTGGCACCAGAGAGGTGGAGAAGAGCGGGTGCTTGAGAAGGAAGAAGAGGAAGATGATGATGAAGATGAAGATGATGAAGACGATGTGTCAGAGGGATCGGAAGTGCCGGAGGGTGACCGTCCAGCAGGTGCCCAGCACCACCAGCTTAATGGCGAGCGAGGCCCTCAGAGTGCCAAGGAGAGGGTCAAGGAGTGGACACCCTGTGGACCCCTCCAGGGCCAGGATGAGGGCCGGGGGCCAGCACCAGGCAGTGGTACCCGCCAAGTGTTCTCCATGGCAGCCATGAATAAGGAAGGGGGATCAGGTAAGGATCTCTCTGAGTTGGGCAAGGTTGCCTGATGGGGAGGAACTGAGCCCCAAGACAAAGCCACAGGCATATGCTTTTTCTTTCCCAGCCTCTGCTGCCACTGGGCCAGACTCCCCGTCCCCTGTGCCTTTGCCCCCAGGAAAACCAGCCCTCCCTGGGGCTGATGGGACCCCCTTTGGCTGTCCGTAAGTTGGGGTATTTGAGCCATGGGGGTGTTGCCTACCGACGTGTAATAGAACCAGAGGAGTATCGCTACTCACTGGTTCCCCTTGTTCTGCCACAGTTCTGGGCGCAAAGAGAAGCCGGCTGACCCTGTGGAGTGGACAGTGATGGACGTGGTCGAGTACTTCACTGAGGCCGGCTTCCCCGAGCAGGCAACAGCTTTCCAAGAGCAGGTGAGTTCCCAACCCTCAATGTACCCCTCTCTATCCCAGGGCCTCAGTGGGGGGGGGGGGGGGGGGGGGATCTGCTCTGACTCTGTCTGTCTGTCCCACCCAGGAAATCGATGGCAAGTCTTTGCTGCTCATGCAGCGCACAGATGTGCTGACTGGCCTGTCCATCCGCCTGGGCCCAGCCCTGAAAATCTACGAGCACCACATCAAGGTGCTGCAACAAGGCCACTTTGAGGATGACGACCCCGATGGCTTTCTAGGCTGAGCACCCAGCCTCTCCCCTGCCCCAACCCATTCCAGCCCCCATCTCACCCGAAACCCCCAGAGTCCAGGAGCTGGATGGGGACGCTCTCAGCCCTCCTAACAGATTCCAGTGAGGGGGTGTTCCTCCCTACTCCTCTCTTCCCTGTGTTTCCCCAGCATACATACATTTGGCCCCCAGCACATCCTGTACTCCATGATAGAGGAGTGTGGGGTGAGAACAGGGCCTGCTCATTTCACCCCAGGAAGCCAACCTCCCCCCCGCCCCCAAGTCTAGGACATTTTTGAAAAAAAAAAAAAAAAAATGGGGGCTTCCCATCTCCCCTAGGTCCTCTTCAGTTCAGCCAGATGTTTCCTATATAAATGTTTTGTTCTGCCTGTTCATTTTGGTGGGTGGCCTTTCCTCTCTCCCCCACCACCCACGCCCCATCCCGGTCTGCCCCTGGCCTCCAGCCCCTTGGAATAGCCGGGGTGGGGTCCCTGGGTCTTCCCTAACCCTCTTTCTTTCTGTTGGTTGTCGCTCCAGCTGGCCGTATTGCTTTTTAATATTGCACCGAAGGTTTTTTAAATAAAGTTTTAAAAAAAAAATGCCAGGAGTTCACTTCATGAATGGAGTGGGGGAGGGGGGTAAGAGCAAACGGTGGGGGGGGGGGGGGGGGGGGGGGGGGGGGGGGCCCTCCGGGAGAGTCTAGGTTAACACAGAGTTGTTGGAGGAAGAAGCCAGGTAGTGCACGGGGCTGCCTCACAGCCAGCTAGAACACGAAGTGCTCCAGGAGATCAGGTGCTGTCCTCTCCCCATGCTCAGAACAGTGCTCTGGCACACAGTAGGTGCTCAAATACTTGTTGAGTGACCAGCAGTTAACTAGGCTTTATGAGCATTTTCTCCGTTGTTCTCTCCCCAGCCCAGTGAGGCAGAGAGCTCATAAAAACCCACTTTCCAGAAGAGGCAACTGGCTCAGCACAGCAAAGATGCTTGCTCAGGGTCACACAGGGTGGGGTCAGACACCTGTCTGAGTTCTTTACCCAGAGTCTTTTTAAATGTAATTAGTGTATTTAGCTTTATAGCCCTATGTAGTCAGCCTTTGCAAGCCACCAAGAATCCAGTCTATAACTATTGGGGGCAGGGGTCTGTTTTGGGCCCATGGTAGGGTCTCCAGGCTTCACCGGTCCTCACCAGTAAGAAGAACAGAAGGGATGAGACCATGGGACACGCACGTTTTTCCAAGTGAAGATTTTTAGGATTGTTATCCGTAGAAAGCAGCCACTGATATCCCAATCCCCACTAAGTTCTAATGCAGTTTCTCAACTCCATTAGAGTTGTGTTTTTTGGGGGTTTTTTTGTTTTTTGTTTTTTTTAATATACAGATTCTGGAGCCAGAGAGTCAGAGACTTCTCGAGGCCGGGGCTTCCTCCCTTTATGTACCTGCGCCCCGAGTTTGGACGCTCGGTAAAGACCCCTCCTCCCCAGGAAACGGCTTAGGAGCGAGAAAGGCGCTGGCCCCCCCCAGCCACACCCCGGGACGTGGCCGCGCCAGGACCGGCCCAGGTCGCCCCCCTTGGACGCGTCCCCCAAGCCAGGTTCCGGGAGCGCGCGTTTGCGCGGGGCCCCGCGGGCGCGCACCGCGGACCGAAGCGGCGCGCCCCTCCTGCGTGTTGAAATTCAAACGAGGCGAACTCCCTCCGCGCGGCGCCGCCCCGACCGAGAGGTCGAGGCAGGGGCGAGTTGGAGGGGGCCGCGCTCCCAGTCCCGGCAAGTCCGAGGTTCCCGGGGCGGGGTCAAACCCGCGGCCAACGAGAGCGGCGGAGGCTTAAAGAGCTGCGTTCCCCTCCTGCGGCCCCACGATGGCTACCGAGCAGTGGTTCGTGGAGCCGCTGCCCCCCGGCCCTGGGGAAACACCGCCCGCGGACGACTTGGAACCTGGGGCACAGCCCTGCGGAGATCCCTCCTGGTTGGCGTCCCCTGGCGGACCTGGGGACCCACCCGAGGCGGAACCGGAGGACGTCCAGGGACAGCTCCCCGAGGCCTCTACCGCTACTCCTTCCCCCGAGCCTCTGGCCCCGGGCCCAGGGCCCGCGCCTCCTCGCCTACCCTTGGACACCATGTTCAGCCCCATCACCGAACAGCTCCGCTACCTGCTCAAGAAGGCAGATGATTTCCAGAGCTACTTACTTTACAGGTGGTGCTGGGTGGGGTCCTAGGTCCCCCGGAATGAGACTGAGGATAGCAACAGGATAGGAACAGGATAGGCAACGCACGCTAGGTTCGCAAACTCAAAAGCATTAGGAGCCAGAGACAGTAAATGAAGCTAGTTGATTGAGGATCCAATTTCGAAGAGTGATAAGGACTGTGTAGAAATTTGGGGTTAGGGAGGGCCTGCTATTACGCGGCCCCCAGGGGTTGCCAATTCAGAGGACGGTTCTCCTAGTTTTTAACTGTTGGCTTATATTTTGAACCCCGGGCAGGCTAAACAAAACCAATCTGTGCCAGACTTGACCCTCTGGCTACCAGCGTGGGACCCCAAAGGATAATGTGATTCCCAGCCCAGGGGAGAAGAGACTGTAATTCTCACATTTCAGTATCCATTGGAATCCTCTGGGAGGCTGTTGAAACCCTAGATTTCTGGGCTCCACCCTACAGGACATTTTGAGTGAAAAGTCGGTTGTAGAATTCAGGTGTCAGCACCTTAACAAGTGTTCCAAATGGCTTTGAGGCAAATGGTCCTGGAAGATACTCTGAGAAAGTCCTGGCGCAGGGGGATTTTGCCATAGGGGTTCCAGGCCAGGAAGACTGGTTGCCAGTGAGTGGGGAACGAGGGACCCCAGGCAAAGGCCCCTTTCTCTCTTTAGCAGGGACCGAGTGCAGAAGGAACAGCTGGCAAAGGCCATGCCCACCTTCTTACAGATGTGTGAGCCCTACTTTCTTTACCTGGAGGCAGCCGCGAGGAGTGTGCCCCCCATCTATGGAGTCCTGCAGGAGCTGGTCCGAAAGGGGGTGTGTGGAGCAGGTTTTCTAGACCCTGTGCCCCTTTCTTCATTCCTCGGGGTTGGGAAATGGTGGGGGGAGGGCGATGCGGGCAGGCCAGCTAATCTCATTATGCCCCCTCTTCCATGCAGCTGTTGGAGATCTCCCAACAGCTGACCCTGCGCCTAGAACAGCTGGTCCTCATGTATGCCTCCTTTGGGTTTGTGGACCTGGAGGAGACCGACCCCCTAAGGTAAAAGGGTAGGAGGCTGGAGTGGGGTGGGGAGAGGGTGGCGTCCAGAGCCCGGCCTCATTTCCCACCGTCCTGTCTCCTGCCAGTATCTCCTGTTTCTTCTGCGGAAGGTTCTCCATCAGCCCGTCCCACGAGGTGTCCATCTTCAGATACTGTGCCCCAGCCGCTTACACCGCCAGCCGCTTCCCCCGATACCTCTATAAGAAGATGCGCTGGAATCTGGAAACCGCCCCAGAGCCCAGCGGCAGGGGGCAAGATTCCCGCGTGGATTAGTGAGTCCCCTGAGAGAATGAAAGTTCTCCCCTCTCTGTGCAGAATGCCAGCGTGGGCCTCTGAACCACCACCACCACCACCACCACCACCAAAGCATGGAAAGCCCGGCGGGAAACCAAAGATCTTTGAAAGGCCATCCCCACTTTTTAAAAAAAATTCACCCTCCCATTAAAAAAGTCCTCATCTTAAAAGTAGGCTGGCAAGGAGAAAAGGCCTCCATATGGAGCCACATCCCTACCTGAGAACTTGAGGGCAAATTCTGATGAGTTTCCACCTCACGCCCACCCCCCCCCCCATCAAAGCCCTCAACTGAAGAAGGAAACTGCTCGTTCTTAATTAATACCCTCCTCCCCTCCCAGCTACTTCCTGTGCTATCGAGATACATGGGAAGACACAGGCAAGAGTCCAGCCAATTCATGCCCCCAGATCCAGAAGCTGTGGTCCATTGGCAGATGGGTGCCGCTAGGACCAGCTGAGGATGACCTTTATTCGTGGTAAGAACTAGGACAATGGCAAGGTGGGCTTGGGCCCTGGAGGGAGGGGCAGAACCTCACCAAAGACCATCCACTTCCCCCCACATTGTTTCCCTTGGTAATAAGGAGAGCATTTTATTGTGCCCTGAAAAGTGCTTTATGCAGACTTGTGTCACAACCCACTGAGGTCTATACTACAGGCCCCATTTTACAAAGAAAAAACAGGTGCTCAGAGAGGTTAAGTTACCTGCCCAAGGGCACACAGCTAAGTTTAACTGGGTGATAGGCCAGGTCAGGGCTAGAGTTGTTCAACCTCCCAGAGCCATTAGCTCTAGGCTTCTCAGCAACAAGAAAAGCACTCTCCCCCCCCCCCCAGGGTTTTTCCCACCCCCCAGCTGAAACAAAGCCTCTTTCAGCCACCGGCCTCTCACTCGGAGGGGAGGGGTTCCCGAGAAGCTGGGGGCGCTCACGTCCCCGCCTGTCTGTCCCTGCCCCCAGGATCTTGTGCCCGCAGCCTCCTGGGGACTACCAGCAACTGCTGACCATCGGCTTCGAGGAGCCCTCGCACATGCTGGCCACCGACCTGCTGGTGCAGATCCTCACGGGCCAGTCAGGCCCGGCCCGTCCCCCGAGCGCGGCGGGGCCCGCGGCGTGGGCCGCGCAGGGGTCTTGAACCTGGAGAGAGAATGGGAGCCGGAGCCTGACAGTTCCAAACTCCAGGAGAGGGAGCAGGGGAGGGGCTCACTCGTTCTCCTAGTGCACCTCGGCCTCGCCTTCCAAGGGGCCAGGCCAAGCTGGCCCGTTCGCACCGGGTCCGACCTGGCCGCGGAGCCCTGCGCGGGGACACACCAGTTTTGCGTTAAATAAAAGAAAGAAAGAGGTCACAGACTCGGCGTCCGCTCGGTGCGCCGCGCCCCACCCCTTGGGGCGAGGAGGCCCCGCCCACCTGCGCGGCCTTCTGGGAAATGTAGTCTTTGAAACAAAACCAAAGTCCCCTGACTGGCGGACCAGCTCTCAAGGCATGCGCAGAAGCGCACATGAAGCTAAAAGGGAAGTAGCAGTGCCTGTCAACAACCGGAACCCAGAAAACCTCAAGTTTTGGGTAGCCGGGAAATTCAACGCCCAATGGGGGAAGGGACCCCGGGGCCACGCCCACTCTCATATTTTGACCCGGAAGTGACTTCTTTTTACCGAAGAGACTATATTTCCCGACGTGCATCAGCAAAGGGCCCGTGATCAGTTTCCTAAAGGCCAAAGTCAAATCTTCCTCTTCCAGCTTTTGGGTCATGGAGTGGGCAGGTCATCTTACTTCGCGGGGTGTCCGGAGCGCGCGCGGGATGGGAAAGCCGTAAGGAACTCCAGCTTGGGATCTCTAAGCTCCACTCCAACCTTGGACTGGAAAGGAGTCACGGGTTGAGAGAAGTGAACTCACCTCTTCGAAAGCTACAGCGCGCGAGTGGCGGAGCTCCATCCTGAACCGGGTCTTTCTGATTACAGCTGGTCCCTTGCGAAGGGAAGGGTGTCATTCCTGACCCGGGTGTCACTCACCTGCCAGTTACCCCCGTAGGGGCTGCCTTTTCATTCCTGGTAACATTTTTGGAGTCGTCGGAGGAGAGACCTAGCATTTATGCTTTTGAGCAAAGCACTCGCTTACCTAAAACTCCCAGGCACAAAGGCACATAGTATTGTAAGCACCAGTTTAAGATGACAAAAACGGACGTGAGAGGTAAAATGAATCAAGACTGGACGCCAAAACCTTTTATCTTTGGGGGGTGGCGGGGGGAGACAGCTTCTGGTGACGATTTCTGATTTCATCAAAGATTTTTTGGTCTGAATGAGTTCAAGGGGATTCTGAAGCTGCCTAATACTGATTTAAGTTAGTGCCTGTGAGTGACATACACTGTAAGACTCTAGCTTAATTAAATGGAAGTTTAAATTGAGCCAAAAACGCAAGTCACATGTAATTTCAAACTTTCTAGTAACCACATATGAAAAATGAGGTAAAGGGACGCCTGAGTGGCTTAGTCCATTAAGCATCCAACTCTTCCACTCAGGTTATGATCTCACCATTCTTGAGTTTGAGCCCCTCATGGGGCTCTGCTTGAGATTCTGTCTCCCTCTCTGTGTCTCAAAATAAAAATTAAAAATGAGTAAAAAAAAAAAGGTCAGGTTAATTTTAGTGATATTTTTATTTAACCCAACATATCCAAAATATTATTTCAACCTATAATCTATGCGAGAAACTATTAATGAGATATTTCCCTTTTGGGGGTACTGAGTTTTTGCAATCTGGTATTTCATACTTACAGCATATTTCAGTTCAGACCAGCCACACATAGCTTGAGACTGTCTCCCTTAAGACAAATCCGCAGGCCACTTAAGACTAAAGGCTTCTGGGGGCACCTGGGTGGCTTAGTCGGTTAAGCATCCAACTTGCGCTCAGGTCAGGATCTCTCAGTCTGTGAGTTCGAGCCCCACGTCGGCCTCCATGCTGACAGCTCGCAGCCTGGAGCCTTCTTCAGATTCTGTCTCCCTCTGTGCCCTCCCCTGCTTAAGTTCATGCTCTCTCTCAAAAAAAAATAAATAAATAAATAAACATTAAAGGTTTCTGGTGTGAGGTGCTGGGAGAGGAAAGAAACAGGCCTGATTTCCTGGATCCTGTCGCTCAGGAACTATCTATACGCATGATTCTCCAACTTGAGCGTGGAATCATGTGGAAGGTTTGATTTTTAAGTCTGGGGTGGGACCCAAGAATGTGTGTTTGTTGACAAAATCCCAAGCCATCCTGATGCTGCTGGTCCAGGCACTACACTTTGAGGACTGCTGGCCTACATCTACATGATGGTCCTCAAACTTGGCTCCATGTGGAAAGCACCCATAGAGCTTTAAAAAATACAGATGCTGGGCCCCCCCGGGTGGCTCAGTCAGTTGAGCCTGTGACTCTCGATTTCGGCTCAGGTCATGATCTTGCAGTTCGTGAGTTCCAGCCCTATGTCCAGCTCTTTACTGACAGTGCAGAGCCTGCTTGAAATTCTCTCTCTTCTTCTCTCGTTGCCCGCCGCCCCCCCAAAAAAAATATTTTTTTTTTTTTTTTTTAATGTGCTCTGGGTGTTTCCATTTCCCATCCTGACAGCACTGGCTCTTTGTTTTCTCTCCAGACCTTTGAGAGTCACCATCAAGTATGTGCTCAGTGTGGTGATGATGGGATGGGGTGTGGTTCCTTCTTGGGCTGAGCTGCTCTTGGGGTGCAATGCTGTGTGAGCATTCTTTAGTTCTTCATTAGCTACTTGTCCTATGTAGGATCAAGTCTGTTGCTAGACCCAGGGCATACAGTGTTGGACAAATCCAAGAGTTTAAACAATGATTCTAAATCATTCCTGGGTCTTTTCTGGGTCTCAGTGCACCCCTAAGAAGCTGATACCATAAAACCACAGAATATAACTGCAACGATACACTTTTTCAACTTAGGGTGTCCACAAACTCTTGAACTCCATCGGGGGGAGGGACCTGAGCCACCCGGCTTGGGAGGGAAATGAAGGAGGGCTTGGCAATTGACAGCTACAAGCTCTACTACAAACAGGCTTTGCTTATTAACATACTTGTGCCCCACACCCCATTTAAAAATGTTTCTAAGTAGTCACATTTAAAGTTCAGTAGATTTCTTTCTTTCTCTTTTTTTTAAAGTTTACTTATTTAGGGGCATTTGGTGGCTCAGTCGGTTAAGCGTCCGACTTCGGCTTAGGTCGTGATCTCACAGTTTGTGAGACTGAGCCCCACATCAGGCTGTCTGCTGTCAGCACAGAGCCCGCTTCAGATCCTCTGTTCCCCCCTCTCTCTCTGACCCTCCCCTGCTTACACTGTCTCTCTCAAAAATAAATAAAACATTTTTTTAAGTTTATTTATTTGGGTGGCTCAGTCGGTTGAGCGACTAACTTTGGCTCAGGTCATGATCTCACGGTTCACAAGTTCGATGCCTGCATCGTGTGCGGACAGCTCAGAGCCTGAACCCTGCTTCAGATTCTGCATCTCCCTCTCTCTCTCTGTCCCTCCCCCACTTGTGCTCTAGCTCTCTCTCTCTCTCTCTCAAAATAAACATTAAAAATTTTTTGAAATTTTTTTAAGTTTACGTATTTATTTTGAGAAAGAGACAGCATGAGCGGAGGAGGAGCAGAAAGAGAGGGAGAGAGAGAGAATCCCAAGCAGGCTCTGCACTGCCAGCACAGAGCCTGATGTGGGGCTCAATCTCACAAACTGTGAGATCATAACCTGAACCAAAAACAAGGGTCAGATGCTTAACCGACTGAGCCACCAGGCACCCCTCTTTTTTTTTTTTTTTTTTAATTTTTTTTTCAACGTTTTTTATTTATTTTTGGGACAGAG
>NC_064816.1:9143721-9251539 GCF_023721935.1 Panthera uncia | reverse complement strand
TGGGGGGGGGGGAGAGAGAGAGAGAGAGAGAGAGAGAGAGAGAGAGAATCTTAAGCAGGCTCCACACTCACTGAAGAGCCCAGCAGGGGCAGGGGAAGCAGGGAGGCCTTGGTCCCATGATCCTGGGATCGTGACCTGAGCCGAAATCAAGCCACGGATGCTCAACTGACTGAGCCACTTAGGCACCCCGAGATTTCTCTTTTAAAGGCTAGGTTTCCCCCTTGCTTTTGGAAATCAGAAGCTCACTCACTACGGATATGGAGGAACACTTACCTGCGCGTTGAAACAAGGCATTTCCCAGCATACCCCACTTCTCTCCTTAATATTTGTCTGGGGTCTACACGCATGTGAGGTTTGCAACAGCTGGACAGATCATAAATGGCTTTGTATGCCCTGCGAAGAAGTTTGTACCCTCACCGCCACCCCCCTTTTTTTGGTAGCTATTGCTTACGTCCCCAAATCAGGAACAACCTCTTATCACCTCTGTCTAGCCAGCGCCCAGCTCCCGGGCATACCATTGGCACTGGCACAATAAATGTTGAAGAAGTCTGGAAAAAGGGAGGGCATGAGCCAGTTTGTCCGAACACCGCAGTTCGCGCCCGCGCCGCCAGGGGGCACCAGGACCCGGGCCGGGCCGGGGGAGACCAGCAGCCCCAGAACTGGGCGATAAGGGCACATTCCATTCTCCGGCTGGCACCTCCTATGGTTTCCTCAGGCCTTCTTCCGCCAAACGCGCTCCCGCCCCAGCCCAAAATAAGAGGACCCAGAGGAAAACAGCCTGCACTGCCCAGAAAGAAGGGGCTTTATTGGGGAGTGAGGGTAGCCGAGGCATTTACTCGAACGGTAAAGGCCGGAGGCAGAGGCCAGTTCAGTTCGCAGTTAGGCAGAGAAGGGCTGGACAGTTTCACTGGCAGAATTGACAGTGGTGGTGTTTCCCAACGTGGACTAATAGTTTTATAGAAGAGAATGGTCAATTTCGCAAAGAGGAGCTGGTCGATTTCATCTTCCCCGGAGCAGACTGCTGACCCTCTCCAGGCCTTCAGCGGATTCGGAGGGCACTCCCTGGCGCCCCTGCCAGTTTCCTCTGATGTGCGTGTGACCTCTGGCAGGGTGTCCCAACCTACTGGAACCTCAAGGCTTCCGCTCCTCCTGGGGAGAGGAGGCCAGTCAGAAGGCCGACCTCAGAGACCCGGGCACCGTGGGAGTGACACTCATGCACAGGGTGGGGCAGCTTGGTTCCCAGGACTATGGCATCCGTGTCACCCCCTGGCCGTGTCCAGAACTTTGTGTCCTAGCCCAGAGTAACTTCCCAGGGGGCGCGGGGGTGCATTTCCCTTGGCCCAGCATCCTGACGCCCCGGGGAGGAGAGGTGAGGGAAGAGCGACTTGCGCTTGAGGGAAGAGGGAGGGAAAAGGGCTCCCACCTGCTCCAAGCCGTTCTCCGATGCCTTTCTGCGGGGAGGCCAGATCACCGCCAGCTTTCCGTCCCCCCTGCTCGCTGCGGGGGAATGGGGCACTCAGCCGGGGTTGCCCCTCCTGTCACCAGCTGGAGGCGGCCAGCACCAAGGAGACCGGCCGCGCCCCTTAAACACACAGGCGTTTACCCTCCTTCCCATGGAGGCCTCCATTCGGGAGGAGGGAGCAACCTGAAGGAGGGAGGCGAACCCAGAATGGGGAGGTGGAAACCCACAAATTCACAGGGAGCATCCAGGAGTGTCAGAACCCAGGCAGGTTCCCTGGAATCCGATAAAGACATCTAGAAACCTCCTCCCTTCCTCCCACCCAAAGCCTAGGTGAGATGTATCCAGGAGTCGACCATTCAGAGTAGGGCGTGGAGCACAAAGAGAGAGCAGCCCTAAAGGGGTGGGGCAGTGAACGGAGAGTTGAGAGAGGGCCCCAGGAGTCTGGGAGCCCCAAGGAGGTACCCTAAGTGCCAGAAGAGAGGCTCCTGGAGTTGGGCAGTTGGTGAGGGCGGCTGGAGCCCTGAGAGTCCCTAGAATGGGGGCGCGCGTGGCTTACCCGTGAGGCTCGGCGCGGGCTCCTTGAACTCAGCGGTGCCGTAGACGCTGAGCCTCTGGCGCTGCAGCTCCCGCTCGCGCTCATGCACCTCGCGCACCTCCTGCTCCAGCAGCGACGGCGCGACCCGCGGCGGGGCACGGGCCAGCACCGGGCACCGGCCTTGCACGGCCAAGCGAGGCCGGCCTCCGGGATCCGGCAGCCCCTGCGGCCCCGCGCCGCCTTCCTCCGCCGGCGAGGAGCCGCGTCCCGCGGCGGTCTCAAAGAATCGCTTGAGCTCGCCCAGCGGCTGCGGCGGCGGCCGGGCGCACTGCTCTGGGGCCGCGGGACGCGCCAGCGCCGCCTGACGGTGGGCCTCCCGCTCAATGTCTCGCTGCATTTGCGCGCCCGCCCGCGCGCGCTCCAAGGCGCGCGGGAGCGCGGGGCCCGGGCCCGGCAGGCTGAGCACCGGTCGCACGCGCAGCTCGACGAGTTCTCGGCCGGCGCGGCCTGGGCTCAGGCCCCGGCTCCGGCGCAGGCTCTCCTCGCGTTCGCAGCTGCGGCGGATTTCTCGCTCGATGGGCGTCTCCATGAGCGGCTTCCCGGGGACCTGTTGGGGGGTCTCGGGGCGCAGTAGAAAATGCAGCAGGGGGGCTTCCGAGTCTGACCCCGAGGAGGAGGTCTCGGGACACTGAAGAGGACAGTGCTTCGGGACCCCCGCGCTTCGTGCTTCAGACGGCTCGGGGTTGTCGTCGCCTGTCTCGAGACTTTCAAAACCCCCAGCTGCTGATGGCCCGGGGCGTTCTGTGTCCAGCCTCGCTGATGGCCCAAGGACTTCACTCTCTCGCTCAGAGGTCTCCGCGCCCTGCTCCGCGGAGAGCACGGAGACCTTGCCTCTTGGCCTGGGTACGTCGGCGTCCTGCTCTGCGGCAGGCCCCGGGACTTCGATGTCTGACCCGGGGGGCTCGGGGCCCCGAGCTTCGGACGACCCCAGGGCTCCGCTCTCCGGCCCGGGGGCCTCGGTGTCCAGGGTTGGGAGCAGTTCGGAAGCCTTAGTTTCCAGAGCCGGAGTTCTGATGCTCAGAGCTGAGACACGGTGCCCTGCGCAGTACCTGTGGCACAGTCACCGCCCGCGGGTTCTAAGGCGTCGCCTACCTCAGCCGCTTCTCTGACCAGCCCCTGGCCTCCGAGAACGGCCCCCGGGGACAGGGCCGGGCACCGCCCCCTGCACCTGCAGGAAAGACTTGGGCCCCGCCCTGGCCCCGCCCTCGGGGCGGGGGCGCCCCGGCAGGGCACTGCGTTTGGTTCACTGACGCGCCTCAGGTCAGGTCAGGGCACCAGGCTTCTCGTAGGAGGGCTTCCCTAGACTTGGCCCGCCGGCTAGGGGACAAGTCTGGGTGCCGTTCCACTAACGGGGCGCCACCCTGGCACCTTTTCGCCCTCACGTCCCCGGCATTCTCGGGAGGCTTGACCCCAACTCTGTCCTGGGTCGGGTGTTTGAACCGCCGGCTTTCTGGTGCCGGGGTGCTCCGAAGCCATCTTTCCGAAGCCTTGCTAGCCCCGCCCAGACCAGCGGGCAGCAACGCCCCTGGCCCCCGGGCTGTCCATCCACGTTCCACCCCTGCAGCGCACAGCTCAGACTGAAGGGGGCGCCAGGAGCCCTCTCCTGGCGCGTCGCAAGCTCCCCCGCCCAGTGCCTGGCTCCACTAGGCTTCTTCCGAGAGGTGTACCCGCCGCTCGCGTCAAGCCCCAGGCTGCTTCCCCGCACCCCTCCTGGAAAAGTCCGCAAGGCGTCCGCGGCCAAGTGCACTTCCAGATTGAGGGAAGAGGGAGGGACAGACCCAGCGCGCCCGTGGCTTAGAGGAGCAGCTGCGGTTGAAAGGCGGTCACCTTGGGCCCAGACGGCTGGGAAGGCCCGGAGAGGTATCCAGGCTTGCGATGTGGAGCAGCTCTCCGCAGCTGGCGCCAGCTCTTGGCGTTCAGAGGCAGCAGGGTCGACGCCCCCGCGCCGACCCACCCCCAAAGACATTCTCCACTCTCCTCCCCCAGGCTCTCCCCAAATCTGTCCTCTGGCCCTACTCTACCATTCTAGGGTGACCAGGAAGAAAGATAGTTACCTAGAGAAAGGTTGGGGGTTGGGGGGTGGTTGCTGAACAGCCTGGGAGCCTCCAATAATCCAACTACCCAATCACTCCTTCCCCCAGCTCTCCGCCTACTCTGGTGACTCCCCTCCGTCCCCTGGATCCTAGTCTCAAGCTCCTCCCTCTGACCCCTTTGGCCTAATTGGAACTGGGCCCAGCTGGGTTCCAACCCACGCAAAACCTCCGCAAGGTACCAGCCTTCGCCAAGGCTCAGTTCCCTTGTTTGTAAAATGGGCAGAGTGGTGTCCACTTGCTTGGCCGGGGAGGGGGGGGGGGTCATGAAGATTAAAGCTTTACTTCTGGAAAGAGTTGTCTACAGCATTCTCTCGTCTTCATCGCCTCCTGTTCATGTTTGACAGCACTGACAAGGCTCTGGGTCCCACCACCCCACCGAGCCTTTTCCATTCAAGGACACGGATGGACTTCACTTGCCAGACCCTGGTTCCGGGTCTGACTTCCTCTTCCATCAGCTCCTGGGTCTCTGAGGATGCCGTCTTCTCTCCTGGTTTCCCTCTCAGGCATTTCTTCTCAGACTTCTGTTTCACCTGCATGGACAGGCTTCCTTTCCCCCCTGGCTTCCACTGGGGTTGGCTGATGGGAGAGGGGGAGTGATGTCAGCACGTTTATTCCATGCCCCTGCCCG
The DNA here is from genome assembly GCF_023721935.1 of Panthera uncia. NCBI lineage: Eukaryota > Metazoa > Chordata > Mammalia > Carnivora > Felidae > Panthera > Panthera uncia. The sequence continues at coordinate 9,246,761 of NC_064816.1, read as the reverse complement.
GAAGCCACGCTGCTTGTGTCCCTCGCTGCTGGTAGTTACTCAACACAGCTCTCTCTCGCCAAGGCCAGTGCGTGGATACAGCCCCGGGCTGTTGCTAACAGAGATTGTTTCCCCAAATCTTTGTAAGCCAACTCTTTTTTGGGGGCGCCTGGGTGGCTCAGTCAGTTAAGCCTCCGATCTCAGCTCAGGTCATGGTGTCGCAGTTGGTGAGCTCAAGCCCTGCATCTGGCTCTCTGCTGTCAGCAAGGAGCAGGCTTGGTTTCCTGTCTCCCTCGCTCAGCCCCACCCCTGCTTGCTCTCCCCTCTCTTCCTCTCTCTCAAAAATAAACATTTTTTTAAAACCTAACTCTTTACTGAGCTCTGATGAGTTACTCAGTTTGAGTATGCCATCTCTTTCCTGCCAGCACTCAGCCCCTGACCAATTCCAACCTCATACTTTATTTTTTTAAGCGTATTTATTTATTTTCAGAGAGAGAGAATACCAAGCAGCCTCTGCGCTTTCAACGAGGAGCCCAACACAGGCTTGAACTCACGGACGGTGAGATCATAACCTGAACCGAAATCAAGAGTCCCAGACTTAACCCCCGGAGCCACCTGGGCGCCCCCACAACCTCATACTTTAAACAACATCTCTGTGCTGGTGTCTCTCAAATCTCTACCTCTGACTTCTCCTCTGGGTTTAAAATTGGGTTTTTCGACGTTTATTTGTTTTTGAGAGACAGAGAGAGAGGGAGCGTGAGCGGGGGAGGGGCAGAGAGAGAGGGAGACACAGAATCCCAGGCAGGCTCCCGGCATCGAGCTGTCAGCACAGAGCCCGACCCGGGGCCCGAACCCACGAGCTGTGAGATCATGCCCTGAGCCGAAGTTGGACAGCTCAACCGGCTGAGCCACCCCGGCGCCCCTCCAACTGAACATTTTCAAAACTGAGCTCTCGGCTCCCGCCCTTACTCCAGCCCTGCTCTTCACCATGTGAAGACAACCCCATCCATTGTGTTTTTCATACCCCAAACCTAGGAATCTACCTCAACTTCTCTCTCTCAGCCCTGTTCCAACCCATCCTCATGCTGGATTGCTGTTGAATCTGTTGACTCTGCCTCCAAAACATATTCTGAATTCGTCCACTTCTCTCCACCCTAGTCCCAGCCACTACACTACCCTCTTCACTGAGTGGTGGCTCCCCACCCACCAACCAGAAAAACCCAGACTCCCCACTCTGACCCAGAAGGCCCTGCCCACTTCTCAGATCTCATCTTCTGACACTCTCCCTCACTCCTCCATTCCAGCCTTTGTGCTTCCCTCAACCCCCCAACTGCACTCCTACCCCAGGACCTTTGCACTGACTTGCCTTGCTTTCTCTGCTTGGAAGGCCTCACCCCCTGGCTGGCTTCGGCTATGCAGGTCTTGACTCAAATATCACTTCTTTAGACAAATAGTCCCTGATCACCCACCCTGCATCACACACAGCCCTTCTCCGTAACCCTAATCCTCTTATTTTCTGTGACTCACCCTATATGGCAGTTATTACCAATTGCCTTTATCTCTATATTATCGCTCTCTCCTCGTCACCACCAAAACTGAGCTGCATTATAGCATTTTCTGTTTGCTCACCTCTAGACCCAACTACCTCATGCCTAGAACAATACCTGATACACAACGGTTGCTTAAGAATTCTTTAATGACACTTACTAGGCGCCTACCCCCGTGCTGGAAATAAAGAAACACATCAGACTGGGAAGGTACAGTTGAGTTTGGGAGACAGACCCAATTATAAATAGAACAACCTTGGGGCACCTGGGTGGCTCAGTCGGTTAGGTGTCCAACTCTTGATTTCAGCTCATGTCATGATCTCACGATTCATGAGTTGGAGCCCCGCGTCAGGATCTGCACCGTGTCAGCGCAGAGCCTGCTTGGAAGTCTCTCTCCCTCTCTCTCTGTCCCTACCCCACGTGCACTCCCTCTCTCTCTCTCTCAAAATAAATAAATACACTTAAAAAAATTTTTTTAAATGTGTTCTCTTATCATAGCAAATGTATTTTCAGAATGACTTAGAAGGCCAGGTTCAAACAAAAACATTTTGGATCCCTAGGAGTTTCGTACTAGAATGTGGGGCACAGGGAAACCTCAGCTCTCACTCTGGCCTCCTGTACTTCTCCCTTTCAATGCTCTCCTGCATAGCAAGGAGGCTTGTGCCTGCACAGAGGAGGGGCTCTGAACCACAAGTCCCAGCTTTATCCTTACCCCTCTGCCAATAGCTGCCTTTGACCACTTCTCAGGCTGGAGGCAGTGGGGCGAGACACATCCTGGCTGTGGGGTCTGCATTCAGGAGGCACAGAGGCCTCATGGGTGAACTAAGGACCCTTTGGATAGGAAATTCTGGGGTCACCAGTACCCTGAGGAGAATCTGCAAGAGGGAGGGAGGAGTTAGGAAGGTACCTGACCTTTGCCACTTGGGGGCAGGGGTGGGGGGAGGGGGTCCTAGCTGGAGTGTGCCCTCTAGAGCAGGGAGCTGAGGGCAAGGACCCTTCTCACCGAGGCTTCTGTCAAATTGCACAGCATGACCAGGGCTCTGATGAGGGGAGGACTGGGGGCTGTGGGAGACTAGCCTGGAAAGTAGGAGATGAGTTCCCCAAGTGGCAAAGGGTAAATGAGGCACCCTGTCATTTGATAAAGGGTGTGCTGGCCCTTTAAGAACAGGATGGGGAGGGCGCTTAACAGTTGGTTAAGCAGCAGACTTTGACTTTGCTCAGGCCTTGATCTCAGAGTTAGGCTTGTGAGTTCCAGCCCCACATTAGGCTCTGTGCTGACAGCATGGAGCCTGCTTAAAATTCTGTCTCTCCCTCTCACTCTCTCTTTCTCTCTCACTCAAAAATAAAACATTCAAAGAGAGAAAGAGAGAGAGAGAGAGAGAGAGAGAATGCACGTGAGTTGGGGAGGGGCAGAGAGAGGGAGACACAGAATCTGAAGCAGGCTCCAGGCTCTGAGCTGTCAGCACAGAGCCTGACGCGGGACTCGAACTCACCACCAACCGCAAGCTCATGACCTGAGCGGAAGTCGGACGCTTAACCCACTGAGCCACCCAGACACCCCAAAAATAAACATTTTTAAATAATAATAATAATGGGAACCTGGGTGGTTCAGTCAGTTCAGACTCTCCGTTTCAGCTTAGATCATGATCTTACTGTTTCATGAGTTCGAGCCCCACATCGGGCTCTGCATTGATGCTGCAGAGCCTGCTTGGAATTCTCTTTCTCTGCCTCTCCCCTGCTCACGTTGTCTCTGTCTCCCTCAAAATAAATAAACCTAAAACAAAATAAAATAAATAGTTTAAAAAAAAAAAGAACAGGATGGGGAGGATTTGGGTAGGAAGTTCTCTGGACCTTCCTCATCACCACCCCATCCCTAATTGTTATAGCATCTGAGGGGTGTCAGGGTCCTGGAGGCCACCTGATCTAATTTCACAAAAGGGCAAACTGAGGCCTAGAAACCCCTGGGCCAGGCCTCCTGATTCCCATGGTGCTCAGCCTCTGGGCTCCAGAATCCCTTAGCTGGATCAGTGCCTCCCTCCCCACCAGGGTCCAGGAAGGGAGGGGCAGTCGTGCATAAGAGTATCCCACACGTGTGCTACGCCATGAGGCTCACATGTTGGTGACCCTTGGTGGGCAGCTGGACTTGAGGCGTCTGGGGTGCCAAGTGCAGGTGCCATTCCCCGGAGGGGGTCAGCGACTCCCCGTTTTCACCCACACACTGCACCACGCGCGTGAGAGTGTGTTTGCTGCGAGGCAGCCAAGTGCGGCAAGGAGGCCAGTGGCTGGTAAATAATTTATCAGGACAGCTGATAGTACCTCCCCAGAACTGCCCGCCAGCCCCCAGCCCCCCTCGCCCCGTTTGCCTCCTGCCTCCTGACCCAAACCAGCTGGACCAGCTCTCCCGGTGCCCGCCTGCAGCCCCCCCCCCCTTCGTGCCAGCCAAGTCACAGCCTCCAGGGCACCTTTAAGCAAACGGGTGGGGGGTCCTGATCTTGGAGACCCAAAGGAAGGTGGGCTTCCGGGCAGAGATGGCCCTGCAGAGCCAGATGTGGTCTCCGGCCACACCCACGTAAGTGTCCTGGGTCGGGGGCGGGGGGGGGGGGGGAACAGGTGCGCAGGGCCTGGGAGGGTCACTGGCCTTTCCACAGGGTGAGAGCCCCAGCTGGCCTCTCCTAAGGGGACCAGGGGGAGCGGAGAGAGGTCAGCAGGCAACCCCGCAGGCTCTTCGGGTCCCTCTCCCCAGAGTCGGGTTGGAGATGTGGACCTCCACTTTCTTTTTTCCGGGATTTTTCCACCGGCAGTCTTCAAGCTCAAAGTCCAGGCTGGGGGGTGGGGCTAGGACTGGGGGGCCAGGAAACGCCAGGGTTCCTCGCTCCCATGTTTTGCCTCTTGAAACACCCCTCAGCTTCCAGGGTAGGAAGAAATGCTTGAGATACAACAGAGAAAGTTAACAGCTGCCCAACTGAGAAAGGTGATGGCAAAATTGGAACCATCACCGGCTTAATGAAAGGGCCACCCATTGCTCCTGGTGACAACAGGCCATAGCCACGAACCCTGTTCTTGTAGAGGTGGACTTAAACAATATCAAATGGGGTGTGCCGAGGGTTTGAACATTCAAGGTTTGAGGGCCTTTTAAAGTAAGAGGGTGGAGGGGCTCCAGAGGTTTGTAAAGAGTTCTGGAAAAGAGTTTCCCCCCAGGGACCCCAATTTGGTTCCTCACTCTTTTGGGTCCCCTGATGCATTATTCACCAACTACAAACCTGGTTGCCTAGCAACGGGAACCTGATCAACCCCCCTCCCCCCCAGCAAGGAAGAGGCAAGGAGATTACATCTTGGGAATGGGACAGCAGAGGGAGGATGTCAGCCCTCCCCCAAGGGCAAACCTATTAGTAGGGGGTCTGGGCTCCCTTTGGGATACCATGCAAAGCATGACTTCAGCCCCCCGCCCTGAGTGAAATCGGGAACCCCCAGGCTGATCTCTGGCCTCCTGGCTGCCAAGACAAGGATGCCTGGACTCCCCGTCTTCCCCCACAGCGTTCCCAGTATTTGAGGCCTGAGAGCCCTGAGTTCTGATCCTGACCCAGTGACCTTAGACAAGTCTTTTCACCACTTCTTGGAGCCTCAGTTTCCCCATCCATAAAATAGGGACAGTCGTACTACTTGCCTCCCAGGATCTTTGGAAGGATTAAATGAGTTCCTACAGGCATAGCATGGAACAGCGCCTGGAACATGGTATGCGCTGGCTAATGGTTGGCTGATTTTATTGTCAGAATATCAACTCAGCAAAGAGTGGACGACAGTGTCTCAAGATCAGGGCAGGGAGGGAGAGGCGGGGGTGGCTGGGAGGGCCTGGCGGAAGCCCTGTCGAGCACTTAGAGCACTATAGATAGTAAGGGCTAAGTATCCGCACTATTATGTCTTTATGGTGTGGCCAGGGAAGATCTGGGAGGCCCCGGCAGAGTTTGGGCAATGAGGCTAATGCTCACCCAATAGAGTTAGTGCTCACATTAATAAATGTTTGAGGGCTTGCCCTGTGCCCTCCCTGGGCTAAGTGTCAGGGACAACAGACAAATAGATGCATCCTTCTAGATACTGGCCTATGAAACACCTGCAAGTAGGGGGTACTCGATGTGCATCTGCGATGACAAGTTAACGTAACAACATCTGTCCCCTAAGTGTCCTGAAGTACCACAGTCAGCCTCTTGCTCCCAGGGAAGCACAGAAGGGGCAGCTCTGGAGCTGGAAATCAGGGATCCTGGGGTGCTGCGAGGAAATCAACAATGGCGGCATCTCAGGTTAAACCTTAAACAGCAAGACCCTTCTGTCTCCTCCCAGCTCAGAGTCCAGCGCTAGGCTACACGTCCTGGTAACATTTGCTCCCAGGGAGGGGATTTGGCAGGTAGCTCCATAGTTACCATGAGGATAGCATGTGTCCATGGTGGGATGGACGCTTCTCTCCCCAGACTCCCTCAGCCCCTGGTGCTGAAGGTATCCTGGGTAGGAGCTGAGGTCCAGAGAGGGTATAGAATTAGAAAGAGACACACAGCATGTTAGGGGCCTGGCAGGATTTGAGAGTATCTGAGGGCCAGCCTGGAAATGCTCCTTATAAATAACCATAAACATTATTAATCATGGGAATTATTAAAGTTATGAATGATAATAAATGATGCTACTGTTTTAGGAACGCTATGTCCATTTTTTTTCCCCCTGCATGGAGACTTCCTTGCAAGGGCACCTCTCTATAAGGTGAGGATCAAGCTATCCTGACCCATTTTACAGATGAGGAAACTGAGGCTCAGAGAGGTGATGTCAAGCCTAGGAAGGGCTTTAGCTCAGCTTCTCAGCGTCTCTGCTCTCTCCCCCTCATAGGACCCCCCGCCCTCTACTCCAACTCCTTTCAGTTGCAGAGGGGAAATAGAGGAAAATGCTGGGCTTTAGTTGGTTTCCAAGCAGCTCAGGGATCTTGACCCAGAAAGGGGCATTCAGGAGGTGGCCTCTCGAGGGGTGGGGACCTGGGAAGACCCCCTCCCCAGTCTCTGCCCTCTTCTCACAGGCCCATGGCCGAGAGCTCCCTCTATCGGCAGCGGCTAGAGGTCATTGCTGTAAGTGAGTTACCCCTCCTTCCCCACCCCCCACCCCCGCTAATGGCGCCCCTCTCCACCGCCCCTCCCCCCGCTTCCCCGCATCCCGGGCACTCCTAGCCATTCCCCAGGTTTCTTCCTCGCCTCTCTCTCATCCAGGAAAGCAGGCCTAAACCTGTGAAGTGAGGAGGGGGGGTGGGCAGCACCCTCAGCTCCAGCCCTGCCTTGGAGCGCCCCACCTAAATCCTCAGGCCCCTCTGCTCCCCAGTTCCTCTATCTGGTCGCCACCACCCCCAGAATGGTGAGGCTGTGCACCCCACACTCCCAGAATCCACATCCGATGCTCCATTCTTGAACCTCGGTCTCTCAAACACCTCATGTCTGAACCCCATCTCTATGAACCCCCATCTCACTAACCCCTATCTCTCTGCTCCCCCACTCCTGCACCCCCATCTTTCTGGATCCCATCTCAACACCCTGGCCTCTCTAAACCCCCATCCTTCTGACCCTCAGATCTGTACCCCATCCCTCCGAACCCCTATCTCACCAAGTCCCCTCTCTCTGCTCTCGACTTCTGCCCCTTCATCTCTCTGGACCTCATCTCTACGCCCCAGTCTCTCCGCGCCCCCCATCTCAGCACCCCCTTCCTCTGATATCTAGACCCCCATTATCTCTGAATCGCCTCTCTCGTGACCCCGGATCTCGGACCCCCGCCACAGCTCGGTCTCCCTTTGGGATCTCCATCCCAAGGCCCCACCCCCCTCCCCCGCCCCCCCCCCCCCCCCCATTCGGCGCCGGCGAGGCCTCCGCAGCATCGCGGGCGCGGCCGGCCCCGCCCCCGCCGCCCCGCCCCCACCCGCTGCTGAGTCAGCGCCTCCGCAGCCCCCTCCCCGCCGGGGGCCCCCGACGTGCGCTCCGCCGCCCCGCCCCGTTCGCAGCCCCGGGAGTCCCGGGAGCCCCGAGGAGGAGGGCAGGCGGAAGGGGAGGTGGCGGCCCCGCCCGGCCCGCGGGCAGCTCCGGGTCCTCTGTGCGCAGGAGAAGCGGCGGCTGCAGGAGGAGATCCGCGCCGCGCGCCGGGAGCTGGAAGAGGAGAAACTCCGCGTGGAGCGGCTCAAGGTTGGGGGCGGGCGGGGGCGCCTGTCAAGCCTGGGCAACGAAGTGGGGGTATCAATGAGAGTCGGTCTGGGGGATCATGGGAGGCTCTGTCCAGTTTGGGTGGGGGCAGCAGGGGGTATTGGTTCCAGCTTAGGCGGGCGTTTTTCCTCTGCTTGGGAGAGCGGGTGGTGGTGGTGGGGGGTGGTGGTGATAATGATGGGGACATTTGTACCACCTTTGGGAAGAGTATGGGGACAGCGAAGGTGTTTGCCCAGCTTTGGGGTAGGGAGGGGCCCATAGAGACGTTGATTTCATCTCTGGGAGTGCCTGTCCCATTCTGGAAGGGGTGGGGAGATGAGGGGTGTTTTGTTCCAGCCTGGGAGAGCTCCAGGCTGGTATTGGGGTGTCTGTCCCACCTGGCAGTGTTGAGGGGGGGATCATATCCTCACCTGAAGGAGAGATGTCTGTGCCGTTCGGGTGGTTTTGGACAATAAGAAATCTTCCCAGCTCGGGGATTAGGAGGGAGCCCTCCATGGGGTGGGGTAGCCAGTATGCACAGCCAGAGCTCCCCTCCCGTGCCCAGAGGAAGTCTCTCCGGGAGCGTTGGCTCATGGACGGGGCAGCTGAGGAGCCGGAGCAGCAGGAGGACTCCACCTCTAAAGACCTCCAGTCACCTGAGGGCCAGGCTCAGGCCCGAATCCGCAACTTGGAAGACAGCTTGTTCACGTGAGTTGGGCCCCTGCCTGCTGGCTTTGCCGGCCTGGCTAGGCCAGGGCCCCAGGTCCACACCGGGGAAGTGGCACATTGAGGGGGCCTTGGCGTTGAGCCTGGGGGCCCGGCTCCCAGCAGCCTCCTCTCTCCCTCAGACTCCAATCCCAGCTGCAGCTGTTGCAAAGTGCATCCACAGGTGCCCAGCACAAGTCCCCCAGCAGGCCCACCTGGCGCAGACAGGTGAGAACGGGGGGGGGGGGGGGCGGCGAGGCGGGGGGGGGGGGGGGGGGGGGGGGCGGGGGGGGGCGGGGGGGGGGGGGGGGGTAGCAAATGGGAGGGGGCGAGGTGCGGCCAGCAGGGACCAAAGCGGGCCTCCTCCAAGTGCGGTCTAACCTCTAAATCCTCTGCTGTTTCTCTGCTCTGTGGTCTCGGGCAAGTCGCTTTCGTTGTTCAAGCCTCAGTTTCCCTATGTCTAAAATGAGAGGAACGACAGCACACACGTGGAAGAGGCACAGGGGGGGGGGGGGGGGGGTGGGGGGGGTGGACATGATCCTAGGAACAGGCCTGGGGAAGTTTTGTTGTGGGACTGCTAATGCCAGAATGAGGAATGTGGTGGGAAAATGCGGGGGGGGGGGGGCGGTGCTCGTGGAATTTGTTCTTTTCAAAGGGAGGAATGGGTCACCATGAGATGCTCTTGTGATCTGAGGCATCCACACGGGTTTCTGTTTTGGTAGCACCTTTATTAAGATTCCCAGGTGCCTCTGGCAGGGCAGAGGGCCAAGAGACCTGTTAATGGATCTGGGAAGAGTTTGTTGGGTTTTTAGCATAGGCCAGGAGTTTCTTGCTAGAGAGGAGCCCACTATCCAAGAGTCTGTGACAGGGGGGCGCCTGGGTGGCGCAGTCGGTTAAGCGTCCGACTTCAGCCAGGTCACGATCTCGCGGTCCGTGAGTTCGAGCCCCGCGTCAGGCTCTGAACTGATGGCTCGGAGCCTGCAGCCTGTTTCCGATTCTGTGTCTCCCTCTCTCTGCCCCTCCCCCATTCATGCTCTGTCTCTCTCTGTCCCAAAAATAAATAAAAAACGTTGAAAAAAAAAAAAATTAAAAAAAAGAGTCTGTGACAGGGGAGCCCTGGGCATGGGAGGAGCACAGAGGAATCACCCGAGTGACCCAGGAAGGCTTCCTGGAGGCCGTGGTATCTGTATGGAGCCTGCTGGGGACCAGGCAAGAGGGGAAAGAGAATTCCAGGCAGAGGAAACAGCCCACATGAAAGCCTGGAGGCTGGAAAGAAGATTCTTATCTTAAAGGGAACTGTGAGGAGGAGATCCCTGGGGTTTGACCTAGTAGGCTGCCCCCACCCCCTGCTTCTCTGAGCCCATTTTCATACTCTTGCCCTTTCCATCACTCTACTACAGCAACACTGACCCTCTTTTCTAGTCCTTGACCTTGTCAGCTCATTGCAGCCCCAGGCCTTTTACACTTGCTCTCCCCTCTGCCTGGAATGGCTGTATCTACCTCTTGAGCCTCGAGGCCAGCTCCTCTCACGCTTCAGGTCTCTGCTCAATGTCACTTCCTCCTAGAGGCCCTCCTGCATCTTCTACATAAAGGAGGCACCCCACCACCTCCCAGGCTCTCTGTAGCCCCTCATCCTACTTTTTGTTTTTTCCTGCCGTAGTCTTTCTCACTCCTGACATTACAGATTTATTTGTTTATGTTTATACCCCACCCCCTAGAACGTAAGTCCCAATAGCAAAAGGCTTAAGTGTCCCTCGTCCACAGAAATCTCAGTAGCTGACGGAATAGGTTCCTAATACGGAGCTGTTGGCCCATGAACACAGTATTGATTAAGCACCTACTGTGTGGGGGGCACTTGAGCAGAGCGCGGTAAGACAGGTGAGGAAGGCTGAGGAGGGTGTGGTCCTGAACTTGATGGAGGAGCCATCGAGGGTGTCTGGGTTGGGGAGCGTACCAGCACGCAGGGAGGTTGGAGGTGGAGACGCTGGCTGGCCTCACCTTGTCTCTGTTACCCCTGCAGGGTCATCGACCTCTCTCCCAGCCTACCGTGGAGGCAGGTCCCACAGGTGGGTGTTTGGGCCCCAGGTCTGGGGGTCCCACGAAGAGGGGCCTGAATCTGGGGGGCCAGGATCTCACTCTGTTGCCCCCTGTCTCCTCTCCTTTCCTCCCCTTACTCCCCAAGGCCACACTGATCTGAGCAGGAGAGCCTCCCTCCCAGCTGGACCAGTGGACACCTCCCCAGAGTCCCCCTCTGAGCCCAGAGATGAGGCTGTCAGGGTTCCACCCACCCTGAGGCTGTTCCCTGGGGCAGCAGGGGCCTCCTCAGAAGCCAACGGCCCCTGCCCTGGACCCAGCCCCGCTGCAGAACAGGGGCCGAGTCAGGGGCTGGCAGCATCTGAGGGGGGCGTGGGTGAGGCCAAAGGAAGGGGCGTGGTGGAGGTGGTATGGGAGGGGCTGAGGGCCACAGAGGACTGTGCCACGGAGGCCACAGGCCCAGAGCTGGAGGCTAAAGTGGAGGAAATGGTGCTGGAGGCCATTGGGGACAGGCAGGAAGCTGCCTGCCCAGAGCCCCCTTCCTGGGTGAAGGAGGACAGGGGCATCGTGGAGGTGGTCTGGGGGGGGGGGGGGGGGCCGGGGAGCGGGGCGCCCCGGGGCCCAGGGGGGGGGGGGGCAGGGGCCAGAAGGCCGCGCAGACCAGCTCCCCGAGGCTCCAGGTGAGGCTAGAGGGAGCAGCTCCTGGAGAAGGCGGCGTCCCCAGGGGCAGCTCTGACGGTGATGGGCCAGGGGGCTCTGGAGGAGAGGAGGGGTCCTTCATTTGGGTGGAGAGGGTGACCCTCAGCGAAGAGTGGGAGGAGCTGGGGGAGGAGCTGGTCGTGGAGGGGTTGGAAGGGCCAAGGGCACGGGGAAGCGGGGGAGGGCCTGAGAGTCCGCTGGGGGTGGAGAGGGGGGCAGGGGAGGATGCCTGGGGGGCGGGAAGGAGCCAGGCAGAGGAACCGGTGGAATCAGTGGGCGAAGGAAAGAAGGGGACTGAGGAAGAGACAGGGGCAGACGGGTCTCTGGTGGGGGAGGGGGGGGGAAGCGGGGGCTCTTGGGAGCCAGAGAGGGGAGGAGGGGAGGAAAAGCTGAGGCCAGAGAGGAAAGCAGTTGAGGAACCACTGTCAGCCGCAAGAAAGGCAGTCGAGGGACCTTTGAGGGCAGAGAGGGAAAGAGGTGAGGGGCCGTTGCGAGTAGAGCAGAAAGAAGGTGAAGAAAAACTAGAGGCGAGCGAAGAACCATTGGTGACAGAGGGAAAGGAAGGCGAGAAATCACTGGAGGCAGAGAAAGGAGGAGGTGAGGCGCCATCGGAGGCAGAGAGAACAGGAGGTGAGGCACCACTGGTGGCAGAGAGAACAGGAGGTGAGGCACTATCGGGAGCTGAGAAAGGAGGTGAGGCGCCATCGGAGGCAGAGAGAGGAGGGGAGGTGTCACTGAAGGCAGAGAGAACAGGAGGTGAGGCACTAGGGGGGGCAGAGGAAGGAGGAGGTGAGGCGCCGTCGGAAGCAGAGAGAGGAGGGGAGGCGTCACTGAAGGCAGAGGAGACTGACGTGGTTGAAGAAGATCTGAGTCCAGAAGAGCAGAGAGAGTCCGGAGGAGGAAAGGAATGTCAGGCAGAGGAGGTGAGTGAGGCAGGGGCTTCCTTGGGGGCCAAGGAAGAGTCAAGGCCGGAAGAGGAAGGACCACAGCCCCAGGAGAAGCAGGAAGGCTCCCTGGAGGAAGAATCTGTAAGGCCCCAAACCCCTGCTGAGGACCAGGGCCCCTCAGGGGACGCCACCACCCCCCTCCTGGCTGAGACCCCAGCTCCAGAGCAGCCTGCCGAGTGCCAGCCACTGCTTCAGGTGGAAGGGCCCAGGGCCAACCCTAGTGCCCGCCCCGTGCCCACCTATGCACCTGCCCGGCAGCCCGAGCCACCTGCCCCTCCCGAGGGTGAAGAGGCAAGTGGCCCTAAGCAAAAGACGTGCCAGTGTTGTGTGGTCATGTGAGCCCACACCCTCCACCCCACGCCCGGCTCCTCTCACAGCTACCTCGGCCTCTTGGCATCCAGCAGCGGGTCCCGGGCACAGACAGGGCACCACGGGACCGGCTGTGGCAACTGGGAGCCAGCTGGCCCGCTCGTCCACCTCCACCTGGGCTTCAGGACCCCTCGCCCACTGCCTGTGACCCCGGCTCCCTTCTACGACAAAGCCTTTATACTTGAAAATAAAAACGTTACAGCATTCGGACAGTTGGTGTGTGTGTGTGTGTGTGTGTGTGTGTGTGTGTGTGTGTGCACGGAACCACCTCGCCGTCCCCTGGTGGGAAGTCCAAGGCCTCGCTCTGCTAGGATCAAAGACTGAGCCAGTGTGAGGGTATACGCGGCTCCTGTGGCAAGTTCCCAAGCTACCGTAGCTATAAAAACATAAAAGTTTATTTCTCCGGGTGGCTCTGATTCATGCGGTCACTTGGGGACTCAGGTTTCTTCCCCCTACTTGCCTCACCTTCCCCTTCGGTGCGGTTAAAGCGGGATCACGGGCACTGTGGATGTGCCAGCTCACGGGAAAGGGAAGAGAACAGTCTGGGCGTCGGCACGCGGCACTGCCGCTCACGTTCCGTGGACGAGAGCTTGGTCCGTGGCTGCACCGAGCTGCGAGGGAGGCTGGGGACGCCGGGCTCCAGTTCTGTTACAGCAGCAGGACGGGACGGACCTGGGGAGGCGGCTGCCACTCTCCACGTCATACGTTTTCCTTTGCTCCCTCACCCATCCGTATGTGCCCCCCGTAGGGCCAGGCCCTTCGCTGTAGGGGTCCTTGGCTGGGTGTCCTCAGGCAAGTGACTCAGCCTCCCTGATCCTCAGTGTCTTCATCCGTCAAATGAGCGGCCGCCTCCTGGCTTGTGGTGGGTTCAGGCCAGAACGTGGGGCCTGGGGGCGGGCCCAGAAGGCCTAGCTCCTCAGGGGTGGGCAGGAAGTGCTTCTCATACCCAGAGTCAAGCCGGGTGGAGGCCTGGGGGGGCTCCTCCACCTTCAGGATGGGGAAGTCCCCGAGGGGCTGAGCCTGAGGCATCTCCTGGGAAGAAACGAGACTGAGATACTGGCCCCCCTCATCCTCCCCGCTCTGTTCCCACCCGCTCCCCACTCTCCCAGCACCCGCCACCCTCCCAGAGGGCCCAGGTAAGCCCCCCTTTTTGCTCACCTCCATGTGAGGCTGGCCAGAATTGCTATTGGCAGGATCAGGAACCTTCTCCCAGACCCAGCGGGGCAGTACCTTGTGCCGAAGGTGGAGGCACCTGGCAAGCAGGTAAGAGGGCAGGGAATCTAGCTGACCTGATACCCAGGCCCAGGTTGCAGAGTCCGGGAGCGTCACAGAGCCCTGAGTGTCCCCTCACCATCGGCTCCCCCCCCACCCCGCCGCAAAGCTTAGCTCAGGTCCGGCTGCCCTCCCCACCTGTGCGGAGACCCACCTGGCCGACAGCCTCACCTTCCAGAGGTGGCTAGGCTCATACCACAGCCCATCAGGAGCAAGCCCCACAGGAGAAAGACACCTGGCAGAACTTTCCACTTCAGGGTGTTATCTGAGGCGGAGGGACAGGAGAACATTTAGACACCAGGGATGGGGGAGGGATCAGGTATGGATCACGGATGGGGCAGGGCTTGGGTGCGGGAGACAGGTAAGTGGGCGGGGCTTAGGAGTGGGTAAGGGCTAAGGGTGGGGGACATCTTGGGGTGGGAGGGAGGGTTGTGAACAAAACAGTCGTCAGGGATGGGCGAAAGGGTGAGACACACACACTGCCCGATAATCCAGAGTACTCTGCAGGATCAGAATGCCCCCGAGGCATCATCAATAACCACCGCTCACTCTCGGAAACCCCTATCTCCTTGAAATGGAGCAGACCCCCTCCTGTGGTAGTCCCACCCCAGCCCCTCTACCTGGTAGGTGAAGCCGGAGGCTGGGACCGGGTGGGCCCTGTCCTGCGATGGTGGATGCGGTCATCCACAGCTCACAAGGACCCCAGGGAAGGTCAGGCAGGGTGATGTTCCGGGCGCTGCCACTCACTGAAGGACACACCCAGAGAGGTTGGGGAGGCAGTCAAGTCCTACCTCAGGGCCTTTGCATGTGCTTTCTCTATGTCTGCAACACTCTCCCCAGATACCCACATGACTCCAGCCTTCTTTGCTCAAATTTCACCTCCTCAGTGAGGTCCTCCCTGACCACAGGAAAGTTCGCTCCACAAGGAGCCTGGGTGGCTCAGCCAGTTAAGTGTCCAGCTTTTGGTTTCAGCTCAGGTCACAGTCTCATGGTTCCTGAGATCAAACCCCATGCTGGGCTCCACACTGACAGTGCAGAGCCTGCTTGGGATTCATTCTCTCTCTCTCTCTCTCTCTCTGCCCCTCCTCTGTGCTCGTTCTCTCTCTCTCTCTCAAAATAAGTAAACTTTATTTTTATTTATTAAAAAAATTTAATGTTTATTCATTTTTGAGAGAGACAGACAGAGCATGAGTGGGGGAGTGGCAGAGAGAGAGGGAGACACAGAATCTGAAGCAGGCTTCAGTCTCTGAGCTATCAGCACAGAGCCCGATGCGGGGCTCGAACTCATGAACCGCAAGTTCACGACCTGGGCCAAAGTCGGATGCTTAAACCGATTGAGACGCCCAGGCACCCAAAATAAATAAGTAAACTTAAAAAAAAAAAGAAAGAAAGAAAGAAAAAAGAAAGCTCTACAAGGGCCATATTCCCAGCACCTAGATCAGTGCCCGGCACACAGAAAGCCCTCAAAAATGACATACATTTGAAAAACTAAATGAATGAGCATCATATTCCTTACCTGCACATTGACCCAGTGAATAGAGATTCTCCCCAGATAAGGGAAAACATGTGCACCTCCCAGAGCTATATTTGTCTACCTTTTTGCCCCTGATTATCTTTTTTTTCTAAATTGTCTTTTTTGTTTTTAAGCTAAAAGAGGAAGTAGCTTTTGGTTTGTTACAGGATAATAGGAGACAAGAGCACGGATCCAGATATGTTGCCATAGAAAATGTCTAAGCTAAATCAGCAGGTGAAAAAAATAAAGTTGCAAAATATCACAGTCATAAGAGATTCAGGGGCCAAACTATAGTCTGTAACATGGTATTTTATTTTGTTTTATTTTTTACGATTTAACATCGATTTATTTTTGAGAAGGAGAGAGAGGGAGAGAATGAGCCGGGGAGGGGCCGAAAGAGGGAGACAGAGGATCCGAAGCAGGCTCCACACTGTGAGCACAAAACCCGATGGGGGGCTCGAACTCAGGACCATGAGATCATGACCTGAGCGAAAATCAAAAGTCAGCCATTAAACTGACTGAGCCACCCAGGCGCCCCGCCCTTTTTTTAAATGTTTATTTATTTTTGAGAGAGAGAGAGAGACAGAGCACGAGCAGGGGAGGGGCAGAGAAAGAGGGAGACAGAGGATCCAATGCGAGCTCTGCACTGACAGCAGAGAGCTCAATGCAGGGTTTGAACTCATGAACCACAAAATCATGACCTGAGCTGAAGTCAGATGCTTAACCAACTGAGCCACCCAGGTGCCCCAATACATGGTCCTCTTTTAAAAATAATCATAATACATACATGTGTATATATTTAATAACATATAAATATAAAAATGTAAGGGGTGCCTGGGTGGTTCAGTCGGTTTAGCATCTGACTCTTGATTTCAGTCCAGGTCACGATCCCAGGGTCATGGGATGGAAACCCACGTCGGGCTCTGCACTGAGCACAGAGCCTGCTTAAGATTCTCTCTCTCTCTCTCTCTCTCTCTCTCTCTCTCTCTCTCCCTTTACCCCTCTGCCTTGTCTGCACCCTCTCTCTAAAATTAAAACAAATTTTTTTAAAATCTAACGATGGATACATACTTGAAATAAAAATCACACATAACCCTGTGATCGTGCTGACATGGTGCACAATTTCTCCCCATATTTGCACCTCTGCTTTGCTCAGTGCTGGGTTTCTTTTACAGAAATGGAACCATCTCTTGGAGTTTTGTCATCTTTTTTTATCTTTTTCGCTTAATAAAACATGACAGGCATCTCTCAATGTCAATAAATATAGATCAAAGTCTTCATCTTTAATGGCCAAATGGCAGTTCGTTATATTGATAGCCACAGGATTATTGTCCACTAGGGAGCTGAGGACACCCTGTTATTTTCCCAGGGGCTGAGAGGGAACCAAGGGGCCAATGTGGGGACGAGAGTTGGGTAGACTGATGGGTGGGTCTTGTGGGGGCTAGGAGCAGGGGACAGGGGCAGTGAAGCTCACCATTCATGCAGACAGAAGGCCCGGTCCCGCTCTGTGCGCACAAGGTGTAGTGGGTGAGATGGCCCCGGAGTTGGCGCCTTGGGACCTCTCCCCATGCTATGGCGGGGGTTCCTGGCGGGGTGTCCTGGAGTCGCCAAAGTGTTGGTCCTGCTAAGGGCACTGGGGAGGAAGCCAGGGGGTCAAGGTCTGTCACGGTTCTAGAGGGTTCCACCATTCTCCAGCCCCACCACTTACCTAGTTCCTCTCTGAACCTCCAGACTGAGGGGGCAGGGGCCAAGCCGCAAGGAGAGACTGCTGTCACTGTGATTCGGTAGGGGACCCCTCCTTCAAACTCCCCTGGTGGGTGGAGGGACAAAGACAGAGTTGGCGCTCCCTCCCCTACTCAGTCCCTACCCAGTAGGCGTCTTCATTTGGGTCTCCTGAAGGACATGCTGAGAGAAATATTTGGGTAAAAGTAATTTTCCTGGGTGGTAACCCCACAGAACACCACCAGGGCGGCTGGGAAGTGAAATAGGGAAAGAGAGGCAGCCCTCCGGTAAATGACAACAATTTCCCAATGTAGGCAATGGAAATTCAATCCCGCCGGCGACCTCTGGGAGGCAGCAGAGAGCACATGCCTGAGAGCCAACCCACCCACGGAGGGAGGAAGCTGGGGTATGTATCCACCAACCCTTACCAGTAATCGGTGGAGGGCTGCATCTCATGGGACTTAATTCCCAAGCACTTCCAGCCGGCTGCTTAGGCAGGCGAAATGCTTCAGTGACCAGAAAAAGGCTTCAGGGCAAAGGAAATACAGGTGCCGGAGGCTGGGAGATGGTCAACACACCGGGCTACACGTGGGGTGGCTCTGACGCCAACCATCATGGTAGGTGAGGCTCCTGAGGTCCCTTCTCAAAGCCTACGGCTGCTGCATGGCCTTCCCCAGATGGGAATTTTCCAAAATCGGGGCTCCTCCTCTTTTCTCCATACATGCTATGGTCCTCGGGACTCTGTCCTTCCTAAATTTTTCACTCAATGCCTCCCTCTCGTGATCTCCCAAGTCCTTCACACCAAGGATGGGCTCCCCAGCACCACATCCCAGTCCAGAACTCATAGCAAGCCCCAGACCTGAGTATCCAACAGCCCCATGGACAGCTCCATTTGGATGAACATCTCCAACAAAACATGTCCAAGTGGATCCCCAAAATTCTGCCCAGGACTCCCCAGTCAGAACCTGCCTGCTTCTCTCCCCTTCCTCAGTTCCCACGTGGTCCAGCCCTCACCCCTTCCCAGTCCACTCCCCCCAAGAGCAGCCAAGGGGCACCTGTGAGCAACCGAGTCAGGGCATATCCATTCTTGCTCAGAACTCTCCATGGCTCCTAGCTCACTCGGGATAAACCCAAGTCCTTGTAACCCACCAGGCTTTGCACAATTTGCCTGTCACCTCCCTGCCCTCACCTCCTCCCCCTCTCT
The DNA here is from genome assembly GCF_023721935.1 of Panthera uncia. NCBI lineage: Eukaryota > Metazoa > Chordata > Mammalia > Carnivora > Felidae > Panthera > Panthera uncia. The sequence continues at coordinate 9,228,576 of NC_064816.1, read as the reverse complement.
CCTCTCATGCATTCTACTCCTGCCACACCGGCCTCCTCGCTGTTCTTCTAACATATCAGGCACATTCCTGCCTCTGGGCCCTTGCGCTGTCTGTTCCCTCTTGCTTTTCCCTCAGGCATCCTCACAGCTCCCTCTCTCACCTCCTTCGGGTGTCGGTTCAAATGTGGCTTTTCCACAAAGGCCTTTTCTAACCTTTCTTTCTAAAATAGCAGTGCGCCCTCCTCCCCTTTACCATGTTTTATTTCCCCCCCCCAATTACACTGTCGGTGTATTTGTTTTGTTGTTTGTTTCACTGGCTGCTCACCCATAAGAAAGTCAGCTCCATGACGATGGGGATGTTGCCGAGAGGGAGGGTAGTGTGACGGCTCAGGGTTTGGCTTCAGGGGCCTGATAATGTGGTTCAACTCCTGGCTCTACCACCTATTTGCCGTGTGGTCCCGGGGAAGTTGCTTAACCTCCCTGGGCCTTTTTCTTCACCTACACCTCGGGCACGATAATAACAGAGGCCTACTTGATAAGGCAGTTTGAATCATTTAATGCTTACGGTAAATGCCAACAGACACCCGCGGCTCTCACTGCACACCAGTGTCCCGCATACGGCCTGGCCCACAGTGAGCGGTCGGTGAATACCGCATGCATGAATTAATGAGACTTTAAACGTAACATTCTCTCCTGCAGGCCCACTCATCAGTCCGCTATGCAAGCGCTGAGACGGGAACCCCGGGGTCCCCGGGCCTCACCTGGCAATAGCGCTCTGAGGTTCTCAGGGGGAAGCCGGATCCAGTTGAGGGCGTCCAGGGGATCCCCGTCCCGGGCCCAGTCCACCACGTGCTCCTGCAACTCCCCAGACCCCCGCTGCCAAGTCACCAGCAGTTCCGGGCTCCCGGCCACGCTCCTGACCACCACGCCATGGGGGGCAGCACTTGGACCTGGACGGGGGAGGAGTCTCAGCGGTCGACGCTGGGAGGCCCCGCCTCCCTCTCAGGGGCGGGGCAGGGGCGGGGCAGATCCAGAGCCTCTTACCCAAGCAGGCCAAAGAAAGGTTCGTGAGAGGCTTCCAGCTCGTGGCATTGACGGCAGACAGCCCAACCCACCCCGCCTGGCTGGGGATGGAGAAGTTGCAGCAGGCAGCCGTCTTCCGGATCAGCTCCTGTCCTTTAATCTGGAACCAGACTTTATAGCTCATCCGCACGCAGTGGCCCGGGGCCTGAAGGCCGACAGGAAAAGGGTGTTACTTACTATCTCCCATTTGCCAGGCACACGCTGTGGCTGTGGGTCTCCGTGAGGTCCGCCTGACAAACCAGTCCGTGGACTATTTCTGCCGGCTCCGTGTTACGGATGAAGCAACGGAGCCTCTAGGGGGCTCCGTGGCACAGGTGAAATTAGAATACGGTTCCAGGGCCCCAACTAGGGTGAAGTGGAGGGTGAGGCGCTCGCCTCGGGTGCAAAAGTTGAAGGGGAGGATAGGAAAACCCAGCAATCAAGAAAAATTCTATTCTACTCCATCACAATGAAGGCCAAACAACCCATGACCAACAAAATTTCAAGATTTTAAGGACAGACAGGATCTGCCCCTGCACTTGCATGGCCCTGCCTTACGCTTTCATCGTAATCTGTGTCCTGCGTGGCTCTTCGGGATTTAAAAATCCCCGCTGTTGTACAGAGGGGAGGGAATGTGGAGCAAAGAGGACCGCAGCCTCCAGGATCGTCGCTCTGGGGAAGTCTGTGAGCATTTTTGGTTGCCTCAATGACTGGTATTGTTTTTTATGGTTGTTTCTTTGTTTTGAGAGGGTGCATGTGCATGTGAGTGGGGGAGGGGCAGAGAGAGAGAGAGAGAGAGACAGAGAGAATCCCAAGCGGGTTCCACTCTGTCAGCGAAGAGCCCCACATGGGGCTCGACCCCACGAACTGTGAGATCATGACCTGAGCCGAAATGTGATTGGTATTTGATGGGCAAGAGCCAGGGATGTAACACTGTCCTGGAAACAAAAAACTGCCCCTTGACCATTGTGGCTTTAGAATGCCATCCCCACTGGAAACTTTCGTAGATGAAAAGCCTATCTAATAATGTTAACTGATCCTACAACGAAACTCCTTCTTTTTTTTTTTTTTTTAATTTTTTTTAATTTTTTTTTTTAACGTTTATTTATTTTTGAGACAGAGAGAGACAGAGCATGAATGCGCGAGGGTCAGAGAGAGAGGAAGACACAGAATCTGAAACAGGCTCCAGGCTCTGAGCTGTCAGCACAGAGCCCGACACGGGACTCGAACTCACGGACGTGAGATCATGACCTGGGCCGAAGTCGGACGCTCAACCGACTGAGCCACCCAGGCGCCCCGAAACTCCTTCTTTAAAAAGATGCTTATTTACTTTTAAGAGAGAAAGAGAGAGAGAGAGAGCAGAGGAGGGGCAGAGAGAGAGACACACACACACACAGAATCCGAAGCAAGCTCTAGGCTCCAAGCTGTCAGCCCAGAGCCTGACTCGGGGCTGAACCCACAAACCATGAGATCATGACCTGGGCTGAAGTCGGACGCTTAGCCGACTGAGCCACCCAGGTGCCCCTAGAAGCAAACTCCTTTTGTTTTTTTTTTTTGTTTGTTTGTTGTTGTTTTTTTTAATTTTTTTAACGTTTATTTATTTTTGAGACAGAGAGACAGAGCATGAATGGGGGAGGGGCAGAGAGAGAGGGAGACACAGAATCGGAAGCAGGCTCCAGGCTCCGAGCCATCAGCCCAGAGGCTGACGCGGGGCTCGAACCCACGGACCGCGAGATCGTGACCTGAGCTGAAGTCAGACGCTTAACCAACTGAGCCACCCAGGCGCCCCTCCTTTTGATGTATAAAGACAAAACCTTTGGGGGGCCTGGTGTGAATGCTCACTGAACTTTTAAATATTCAGAATATGGGGATTTCTAGGCAGTTTTTATTATCAATTCCCAGTACAGTCTGTGTTCTAATTAGAGAATTCTTTAATGTGCCCTGCATCACCTCACCCCTTTGAAGCCCCTGGAAACTGGCTCTATGGCCTGGTATGCAGTTGATTTTGGTAAATGTCTTAATTGTACATGGAAGAAAGGCATGTTCTGACATTTCCTATGTGAGTCTATTAGGTTGTTTGCTAATCACATGCTCAGATATTCTAGATCTTGACTTGTTTTTCATCTATTATGAAATTACTGATAGGAGTGTGTTAAACTCTCCCACAATGGTTGTGGATTCATATATTTCTCCTTGTAGTTCTGTCAATTTTTGCTATATGTATTTTAAAGCCATATTATTAGGTACATATAGTTTTAGTACTCATATCATATTGGTGAACTGAATTGTTGCCGTCATGTAGCTACCTTATTTCCCCTTCGTTTTCTTCTTCCCTCCCTTCCTCCCCCTCCCTTCCCTTCCCTTCCCTTCTTTTTCTTTCCCTCCCTCCCTCTCTCTCCCTTTCTTTCTTTTCTTTCTTTCTTTCTTTCTTTCTTTCTTTCTTTCTTTCTTTCTTTCTCTTTCTTTCTTTCTTTCTTTCTTTCTTTCTTTTTCCCTCCCTCCCTCTCTCTCTCCCTTTTTTCTTTCTTTCTTTCTTTCTTTCTTTCTTTCTTTCTTTCTTTCTTGTGTTTATTTATTTTTGAGAGAGAGAGGGAGACAGAGGATCCAAACCGAGCTCTGCACTGACAGCAGAGAGCCCAATGAGGGCTCAAACTCATGAACCACGAGATCATGACCTGAGCTGAAGCCAGACGTTTAACCAACTGAGCCACGCAGGGGCCCCTCCCCTTCACTTTCTACTGAATGTTACAATCAGAAGTCTTTATCATATTTTTTAAAAACATGACTATAGGGGTGCCTGGGTGGCTCAGTTGGTTAAGCTTCTGACTTCAGCTCAGGTCATGATCTCATGGTTTGTGAGTTTAAGCCCCACGTCGCATTCTGTGCTGACAGCTCAGAGCCTGGAGCCTACTTCGGATTCTGTGTCTCCCTCTCTTTCTTCCCCTCTCCTGCTCATGCTATCTCTCTCTCTCTCTCTCTCTCTCTCTCTCTCTCTCTCTCTCTCAAAAATAAACATTTTAAAATTTAATATAAAATAAAATAATGTATTAAAAATCAATACTAGGGACACCTAGGTGGCTCAGTCAATTAAGCATCTAATTTTGCCTCAGGTCATGATCTCACATTTGTGAGTTTAAGCCCCGCATCATGCTTGCTGCTGTCAGCGTGGAGCACTCTTCGGATCCTCTGTCTCTGTCTCTGTCTCTGTCTCTCTCTCTCTCTGCCCCTATTCGGATCGTGCTGTCTCTCTCAAAAAAAAAAAAAAAAAATTAAAAAAAAATTAATATTAGACCATGTGGCCCAAGAGGGTTATGGGCCCTGCTGTTTTGTTCCTCTGCCATATTTACTGTGAGCCAGGGCCTAGCGACGCCTGGAACGTCGTAGGTGCTCAACGGATTGGGAGCAGTGGGGATGGGTTTCTGTCCTCTCCTAACTCCGCTTCCATACCACCACCGGAGCCCTGGCGCACTGTGCTGTATTTTAGGGAGCTGAGCCTACGCTTCCTTTCAAACCTTTACACCTGCTGTTCCCCCCCGCCTGCACCCACCTTCGTGTCTCAGCTCAGACCTCCTAGAAGTAGCTGACGTTGGGGGAGGCTTGCCCTAAGCCAGGACCTCTCTGAGCATCCCTGCCCCGCCCCCCCGCCACCACAAAGCCTTGGGGTCACCTCAAGAAGGCAGCATCAGCATCGTCACCTCTGTCTTGTCCACGTGGTTGTTATTTGGGGCTTCCTGACATGCGCGGGGAAATGGGACGGAGCCCCACAGCTCACCTTCCACAGAAGCAGGGCTTCCTGTGTGCCCGCTGTCCCGCAGACATCCCCCGATATCCATACGTCTTTTGGAGTTGCCAAGGAGGAGGAAAGGGGGGTACAAGTGAGAGAGGCACGGTGGTACAGACTTCCGGGAGGGGAGACGAGGGTGTCGGGCAAGCCTGGAGAGCCTCACCAGAGGGCGGCGTCTGGAAGGACAGAACGGGGCTCCGGTGGCCCCACAGACCCTCTTCGTTCTCCACTCGGCAGCGGCCGTACACCCGATAGCCAGTGGCTAGCTCCAGGTCCTGGATCTCAACGGGGGCCAGGGGTATGGACTTCACTTCTGGCTCCAGCTGGCGGAGAGACAGGGAAGAGCAGTGAAGCCAAGGGCTGAGTTGCGAGTATCTGACCTGGTATCTCCGCAGGGTCCAACTGCCCTCTGCTTTGCACAAGACCAAGGGGATTCCCAGGACCCAGGCCTTTTGGGTTTGACATTGGGACAACCGCCAGCAAAAAGAGGAGACAAAGTGGCCACTCTATGGCTCATGTACAGCAGTAGGTAGTAGTAAATCCTGTTATTCTCCCCCTTTTACAGGTGAGGAAAACTGAGGCCCTGGAGAGGGGGAAGTGCCTTGCCCAAGGTCACAAAACAGGTGGGTGCTGGAGATGAGAGTCATACCCAGGCAGTCAGATTCCAAAGTCTGCCTCTCAGCATTGCTCTGAATTGCATGCATAATCACAATGACAACTTTCTTCAATATTGCAATGTTTTGCATGAGGCGCCTGAGACAACTGGTGATCCCCAATATCCATTCTCCCCGTTTTCCTTTGGAAATAGAAGCCCTGAGTATCAGCGGGGAACATGGCTGTCAAGACTGAGGACTACATTTCCCAGCCTCCCTTACAATCAGGTGGGACCATGTGACCGTGTCCTGGCCAATGAGATATGAGAGGAAATGATCCTGGCAACTTCTGTGTTGTACAAAGTGCATGGGCGGGTCCCCCAACTCCTTCTGGGGTCTCCTCGCTCTAGGGTTCTCTTCCATTTTCTTGCTGTGCGAGCTTGGGAAGGTGCTTAGCTTCTCTGAGGTTGGCTTCCCCGACTGTGAAACAGATATCGTAAAAGCATCTGCTATAAAGGAAAGTTGGGAGGGACTCATCAAGATAATCTGTGCAATTAGCCTGGGACCTGATGATGCCCAGCAGGTGCTCAGAAATGTCAGCTGCCTTTATTAATTATTTTTTAGTGTTTATTTAAACCAAGCCTTGCTCCTCATCTGTAAAGCGAGTAGGTATAAAAGGCATCTACCTCGGGGCGCCTGGGTGGCCCCGTCGGTTAAGTGTCCGACTTCAGCTCAGGTCACGATCTCGCGGTCCGTGAGTTCCGGCCCTGCATCGGGCTCTGTGCTGACAGCTCAGAGCCTGGAGTCTGCTTCGGATTCTGTGTCTCCCTCTCTCTCTGGCCCTTCCCCCCCCCCCCCTCTCAAAAAAAAATAAACATTAAAAAAAAGGCATCTACCTCAAAGAGTTCTTGTAAGGGTTCAATAAAGAGCCTAGAATAGTGCCTGGCACACAGCAGACGCTTTCTAAATGTCTTCTGTTATTTTAAGGTTAATGTAAGCTATCGGAGGGCTTCTTTGCATTCACAAAAAGGCTGGAGGAAGTTTACTGTGTTTCTCAAAATTCCCAAGTGGAGTTTGGATTGGGACTGCATGAAATTTGAGATTATTTGGTGGGGCGGGGTGTGATTTTTTTTTAGCTTGAACAAGAGGCAACATACAGGCCTTTTGTGTGAGATGGGGACAGACTCCAGGAACAAGTGAGGAACGGGTTCTGGGCTGGGTCTCTGATTTGGGGATGATGCCTTGGACCCTGCCTGGAGTAGGGTGGGGGAAGAGGGGCCCCTGACACTCACCAGAGTCCAGGCAGTCCCCTGGCATCTTTGATAGTAGAACTGGCAGACCAGGACCTTGTGGGGTGGCCACACTGGCGGGGCCCAATGGACAGTGGCCTCCAAGGGGTCATCCTCTGAAAAGTCGACGTCAGGGTAGAGCCGGGGGGCATCAGGCTTCACTGAGGAAGGAGAGGCCGGGACATATTTATCCGGGGTCTCCAGGACCACCCCCCCCCCACAACACGCCCCCACCCCCATCCCCCCTGTTACTTCGGGTTTCCAGGTTCACGAAGACTGGGGACCAGAGAGGCTGGCCGGCCTCGGTACCCCAGACAAGCAGTTCATCAGACATGGTAAGCTGTTCCCGCGGAATGGTCACCCAGCTCTGCCCAGTGGGCACTGCCACAGTCCACGTTCTGTTGGGATGGCTGTGAGGAGAGATGTGGGGGTAGGGGGGTATAGATTGGGTTGGGGCCAAAGCCATCATGATAACTGCTCTGCCTGGGTTCAAATCCCAGCTTTGCTGCTTCAGGGCTGTGTGACCTTGAGCAAATGACTTCACTTCTCTGTGCCTCAGTTTCCTCATCTACAAAATGAGGGTGACAGAAGCGCCTGCCGAAGGGCGGAAGAGCCAGGGGAATCAATGAGGTAAGACGTGGAATGTGTTACCACGAACGTTTAGAACATAAACCGCGTGGTAATACGTGGAACGTTTAGAACAGCATTGGCGGGGGGGGGGGGGGGGGGGTGTTCCTGGGTGGCTCAGTCGGTTAAGCGTCCGGACTCTTGGATCCTGCTCAGGTCATGTTCCCACGGTTCCTGAGTCCGAGCCCCGCACTGGGCTCTGCACTTGATAGGGCGGAGCCTGCCTGGGATTCTCTCTCTCCCCCTTTCTCTGCCCCTCCCCTACTCGAGCTGTCTCTGTCTCTCTCCAAATAAATAAATAAGCTTAAAAAAAAAAAAAAAAAAAACCAAAACAGCAGTGGGTGCCCGCCACGAGCCACGTGAGCATTGCTCGCTGCATTTATTGAGCACCTACTTCCAGGCGGGCACATTTACACTTATGCAACGGTACAGTCAGCAAATCCATATTGTGCCAGGCCCTGCTGTGGGAGCTGGGGACAGGACTGGGACCAGAGCAGGCCAGGACCCGGCTCTCTAGAGCTGCTCCTCCGGTAGGGGGGAGGCCAACGAGAAACACACAAATATATAATCGATGGCGGTTATACGCGATGCACAGAACAATCATCAGGGTGGAGAGGATACAGTGCGGTGATGTGGTGAGGAAAGACAGTGCTATTTTAAGAAGGGTGGTCAGGAGCCTTTCTCAGAGGTGGAGATCTTTGAACAAAGGCCCGGAGGATATGAGGGCGGGGCCGTGCAGTACAGGGTGATGGTGGGCGGGGGAGGGGAAGCGTTTTTTAGGAAGAGGCGGCAGTCGGTGCAAAGGCCTCGAGGTCAACTGACCGGTGTGTTTGAGGACCGGCAAGGAAGCCCGCGTGGCAGGGGTGCAACGAGGGAGGTGGACAGATGCGCCCTGACTCACGTGTCCACGGGCGCCCTCTGGCTGCTGTGGCGGAGAACACGCCGGGAGGGCGCAAACCGGAGCCCAGGAAGGAGGTGGGGACTGCGTGGTCCCAGCTCTGCTGGCCAGGATGGGGGCTAGACCAGGGTGGGTGCTGGGGAAGGAGAGAGTGCCAGATTCTGGATACTGGAGAAGGTGGAGCCGGCAAGGCTCGCTGACAGGTCAGAGGTGGGTGACAGAGAGCGGCGCTGGGGATATCCTGAAGGATTAGGTTGCAAAGATGCAAAAACGAGGCCTTCGTAAAACAGCAACAACAACAAAAACACAGGCGCTCCTGAAGATGCGGAGAAACCGTAGCCCTCCTACGGGAATGGAAAATGTTGCAGCTGCTGCAGAAAACAGTTGGGCCGTTTCTCAGTTAAACCCAGAATTGCGGTGCGACCCGGCAACTCCACCCCTATGCGTGGACCCAAAGGAATGGAACACAGGGACTCAAACGCTTGTAGGTGTATGTTCCTAACGGTGCTAGTCACAGTTCCCAAAAGGTGGAAACAAACTAAATGGCCATCAACAGATGAATGGAGGGGCGCCTGGGTGGCGACTCTTGATTTTGGCTCAGGTCATGATCTCACAGTTTGTGGGGTCGAGCCCCGAACCGGGCTCTGCACTGACAGTGCAGAGCCTATTTGGGATTGTCTCTCTCCGTCTCTCTCTGCCCCTGTCCCACTCACTCTCTCTGTCTCTCTCAAAATGAATAATAAGCTTAAAAAAAAAAACCAAACAGATGAGTGGATGCACAAAATGTGGTCAATCCTCACAGTGGAATATTATTCAGCCATAAAAAGGAACGGCGTTCTGACTCATGCTACAACATGGATGAACCTCCAAACCCGCTAAAGTGAGGGGCGCCTGGGTGGCTCAGCCGGTTAAGCCTCTGACTTCGGCTCAGGTCACGAGTTCGAGCCAGACATCAGGTTCTGGGCGGACAGCTCGGAGCCTGGAGCCTGCTTCGGATTCTGCGTCTCCTTCTCTCTCTGCCCCTCCCCTGCTTGCACTCTGTCTCTCTCCCTCTCTCTCAAAAATGAACAAACTTAAAAAAAAAATAAAAAACATGCAAAGTAAAAGAAGCCACACACAAAAGGCCACATAGTGTATAATTCCTTTTATATGAAATGTTCAGAACCGGTAAACCCACAGAGACAGAAAGCGGGATGGCGGTGACGGGGACCGGTGGGGAGCACGATAGGGAGCGGACTGTTCGTGGGATGGAACTTCCTTTTGGGTTGAGAGTGTTCAACACTGTGAATGTACCGAACGCCACTGGATTGTTCGCTTTGCGAATTTCACCTCCTTAAACAAGGGGGGACCTTCTCCGACTGCCCCCTCTTAAACCGAGGGGGCTTAAACCTAGGCCCCTCTGGAAAGGAACGGTGGGGACCGCTGCCCAACGATGTGAAGGTACCGAATGCCACCGAACACTTAAAAATGGCTGAGAAAAGGGGCGCCTGGGTGGCGCAGTCGGTTAAGCGTCCGACTTCAGCCAGGTCACGATCTCGCGGTCCGTGAGTTCGAGCCCCGCGTCGGGCTCTGGGCTGATGGCTCGGAGCCCGGAGCCTGTTTCCGATTCTGTGTCTCCCTCTCTCTCTGCCCCTCCCCCGTTCATGCTCTGTCTCTCTCTGTCCCAAAAATAAATTAAAAACGTTGAAAAAAAAATTAAAAAAAAAATGGCTGAGAAAAAAAGATGGCATAATTTGATAGGACTATTTTCCCCTCCTTAAAAAGGCAACAGCCCCTCCCCGACCAGTGGTTCCCACCTTTCCATGCCCCTTTTACGCCTCCCTCACTTAGCCAAATTCGACATGAATTGGAGTTTGCAGGTGTGATTCATCATGAAGCAACCCAGGTCTCCCCCCTTCAACTGTGACTTCCACGAGGTCCAGGCTGTCGGTCGGCCTCTTTCACTGCTGCGTCCCCAGCACCAGACCAGATCCTTTTTATACGCTCAGAGAAGTTAAGCTACTTGCCTAAGGTCACACAGCAGTAAAAACCAGCTTCTAATTATTAAGCAATTTCTCTTGGCCAGTGCCTAACTCATTGAACCCTCAAAGCCAAAGCTGGGAGGCAGGTCCCTTTATTCTGGCCATTTGGTGAGGGAGGAAAGAGAGGCTCAGAGAGGGAAAGTGACTGCTTTAGGGTCACACAGCAAGGAAATGCACAACCTGGAATCAAAGAAAGGGCTTGAGAGTGGGGGGGGGGGGTCCTCTCAACTGAGTATGCTGGGACCTGACTGGCCACCCTTCCAAAGCCTCAGTTTCCCCACGTCAGCCGGTTGTACTCACTACTTCTGGCTCTGGAGGTGCAGCGTGGAGGGGGCTACCAGATCCCCAAGAGGTCCCCACGAGCAGTTCAAGTCGCCCAAGGGTCCAACTCCATAGCACTGCAGTGGCCCGGGACTTCCTGGAGAGGGAGGTGGGAGGGTCCCAGGGAAGAGGGTCAATTCTCCCAGCCGCCTGCACATCCCAGAGCCTGAACTTCCCCCGACTTCTGCCAACTGGGGAGGGCGATCCAGGGTCCCTGCCGGAGGCGAGCAGTAGGAAGGGGGCTCTGGATACCCCTCCCCAGGCTTTGGGCATAACTACTCCACTCCCTCTGCCAGCCACATCCTGTTGCCACCCCAAGAGCCTCCACCCCACCCCCGGGCCTCGGGCTCCCACCTCGCTGCCGACCCCCGTTCCCCAGCTGCCCTCTTGGCGCGGTCCCCGCCCCAGGAGGTGCAGAGAGGCGGCGGTCGTTCCGCAAACTTGCGGTGCACCCGGAGGCTTTGCGCCCCCGGGGCGAGCGCGGCGCCAGAGCGCCCGACACGAGCTCGCTCCAGAACTCACCCTGGGGTCGACTCCGGTGGCACAGCAGTGACAATAGAGGCAGCAGCACCAGCTCCGGCCGCGGCCGGAAGGGAGCGGCCCGGGCCCCTCGCATGGCGCTCCCCCTACCGCGCCCCGAGTCCGGCCGGCCCTGCCCGGCCCTGCGCGGCCCTGCCCGGCGCGGCAGCGCCGCTCGCCTCGCTCTCCGGGTCCGGCACCCAGGCGGCCACGGGAAGCGCCCCTCCCCTCCCAGCCGCCTCCGCACCTTGCGCTCCGGGTCCCCGCCCCTTCCCGGTGGCGGAAAGTCCCCAGCGGCGCAGGCTGGGGCTGTCGAGAGGGAGGGGAAAACGGCCCGGGGCGTCTGGCGGGTGCTGCGCGCCTCGCCGAGCTCTGTGAAACCCGTGCCCCTTCCCACCCCGCAACAACGCACACGCCGCAAAGTCCTTTGGAACTTTTATTATTGGGGTCGAAGAAGGTTCCGATCGGTCCCCCCCCCCCCGAGCCTCCCACCCCAGGATGGGTGAAGGGAGCCCAGGGGTCCCCACCATTATTCTAGGGTCCACAGCTCTAGAACCCCAGCCGGTGGGGTTGGAGGAGGAGGGGCTGGAAGGCAGGGAGAAGGCAACCAGCAACGGCTGGAATGGAGCCGGGGCGTAATTTGGAAGAGTGGCCACAGTTGGGGCAAGAGAGAATCACAGTTTGGGCGAAGGTGTCAGCGTGGCCGGTTTCAGTACAATAGGGGCGCCACTGCGGCAGGGAACGGTATAGGCCTGGCAAAGGCATGATATGACCTAAGGAGAGGTCAGGGGTCAGGATCAGAGGTTCCCATTTGGCCAGGTAGGGGAAGTTTGCTCGGGTTTAGGAGAGGCTGGTCAAAGGTCAGGGTTAAGGGGGGGGGGGGGGGGGGGGGCCCGCGGGGGGGGGGGGGGGCGGGCGGGGGGGGGGGGGGGGGGGGGGGCGTGTCCCAGTGCACGGTGCCTGAGCCCTGACTTGCAGATGAATGAACGCATGAGGGGCCAGAGTTAGGTGCCCAGCTGGCCCCTGGGCCCCTGGCCACCCGGTCACTGGTCTAGCAGAGGCTGCGGACAGGGCGCAGAGCCCCTGGAGTTCCCTGCCAGCCAGGTCGGTCTGCATACAAAGCCCGGGGGTACTTGGTCAGGGCCAGCCACTCGCTGGAGGCTACTGCCCCGTCCAGCTCGCTGTCTGTGTCAGAGTCTGTGTCTGGGAAGGTGAAGGATGAAAAGAGTTAGTGCTTGGGGCTCAGCTGCGATCACACCCAGAGGCTGTCTCAGCTACTTCTATTCTTGTGATGCAGCTTCATGGTCAAAAGTTTCATCCCATTCAGGCCTACCTTCCAGTTTTGACAGGCAGATTATTCAACCTCACAGAGCTTGACTGTCCTCTCTTGTCATTTCTTTTCTCCTACTCTTTATTCATTGAGGACCTGATGGTTAAGAACATGTGTTTGGGAGCCTCTCTGAGTTATACTCTGGAGCACGTGAATGTACTTCTCCGACCCTTGGTTTCCTTGTGTGCAAAGTGGGGATAATAATAATAATGCCTACCTTCTAGGGTTTTACGTGGAGTAGATGACAGAATTAATACCCATGGAAAAGCTTAGAACAGAGTCTGGCACACGAGAAGCACTCACCATATACTTACCATGTGCCAACCACTGTGTTGTTGGTGGTTTTTTTTTAATGTTTATTGAGTCTTCACGGAGAGAGAGAGAAAGAAAAAGCAGGGGAAGGGCAGAGAGAAAGACAGAGGATCCAAAGTGGGCTCTGTACGGACAACAGAGCACCTGATGTGGGGCTCGAACTCACAAACTGTGAGATCGCGACCTGAGCTGAAGTCACACACTTAACCGACTGAGCCGCCCAGGCACCCTCTGCCAAACACTGTTTTAAAGGATTTAGTGGGCTAACTCCTTTATTCCTCACAATGACAACCCCATGAGGTGGGGGCGCCTATTACCATGCCCATTTTCCAGAGGAGAACACCGAGGCACGGTTTCGTAAAGCAACCTGCACAAGAACACGCGGCCATTAAGTTGTAGGCCTCCTACTTGAACCCAGGGAGCGTGTCTTCCAAGTCCACCTTTATATCATCACCATCATGAAAACTTTCGTTTAATTTTTTCGCCAGGCTCCTGCCCTTCATGAAACCAGGCCCCATGCCCCCCGCTTGAGCCCAGACTGAGCCCCCTGCCCACTGTCCTGATCCGCTTTGACTCAGTGTTGCCACTTAGCCATCCTGGGAAGATTCAGGGACTGTGCCTCTCATTTGCAGATAAGGAGGCTCAGAGAGGGTAAGCAACTTGCCAGGAGGGTCACCAGCTAGGTGGCAAAATCTGGCCTTGTATACACCACACCCCTCACGCTACCTTCCGCAGAGGGTTGAAAAGCGGTTCAGTGTCAGTTTCTCAATGGCGTCCCATCTCCCACCCGACCCCCCATCCTTAAGGGCAGGCTCATACACAGCAGGTGCTCCAAAAACCGCGGCCAGTTCTCTGACGACTCCGCAGGTCTGCTAACCGGCTCCTCCCTGCCTCGGCACAGCTCTGAGGCCTGGGCCAGTTTCCCCAGCTGTACATCATAGGACAGGGACTCTCCTGCCCTGGCCCTTCACCTCATCTCCATCCCTGGCTCCTTGGACCATCCCATGTCCCATCCATTGTCCACCCCTCCCCCCCCCACTCCCCCCCCCCCCCCCCGCCCCCCCCCCCCCAGCCTCACCCGTAGCTTCATGGGCCAGGATGTCCGACCGCCTCCATCGGGAGCCCCCGCAGGTGAAGATGACGGCCCGGATGAATTCCCGGCCGCAAAGCTTCACTCCGTAGGGTGATGCCCGGGCCTCGGTGCTCAGCCACAGCTCCCCAGCCAGCACCCACACAGCCAGCAGCAGCAGCAGCGAGCGCTTGGCCATGCTGGACAGGAACACCTGGGACGCTGGGGCACAGTGACGCAACCTCCCTGGGAGTCTGTGTCCCTGCTGCCTCCTGGCCCCCATTTATACACCCCGGGTTCCCCCCACCTGTCACGGAGAAGGCAAGTGACCTCCTTTATCTCCTCCAGCAGAGGGGAGGCTGGCATGCCCCCCCCAACCCCGACCTTTCCCGTTTCCAGGAGCAAGTGATAACCTTTAACCAGGGACGGAGTGACGTGCTCCAGCTCACTGTCATCTTCATCTAGAAGGGCGAGAAGGTCTCGATTCAGCAGAGACCGGGGACCCAGACCCCACCAGACCCGAAGAGAGGGCACAGCCAGATACAACCCCCGCACAGGGCTGGGTCTCCTCTAGAATAACAATGATAATGAGCGTTTCTGCTTCCGCAGTGTGGGCTAGGCTACAAGGCCAGGCACTGCTCTAAGTATTTTCCATCTGGTTCATCCTCCCAGTGACCTATGATAATGGTTCTCAAATTTGAGCAAGCCTCAGTATCTCCCAGAGGGCTCGTTAAAACACAGATTCCCGGGCCCTATTTACAGAGCATCTGAGAATCTGCATTTGCAACAAACCTCCAGGCCATGCTGTTGCTACGCTGCTCCAGAAACGGCACTTTTCTTTCTTTCTTTCTTTCTTTCTTTCTTTCTTTCTTTCTTTCTTTCTTTCTTTCTTTTACATTTATTTATTTTTGAGAAAGGGGGTGGGGAGGGGCAGAGAGAAGGAGACAGAGGATCTGTCGCAGGCTCCTCGCTGTGACCGCAGAACCCGATGGGGGGCTCGAACTCATGAACGTGAGACCGTGACCTGAGCCAAAATCAAGAGTCGGCTGCTCAACCGGCTGAGTCACCCAAGGCACCCCAGAAACCGCACTATTAAGACCCACTGGACTATGAGATTAGGACTAAGATTATGCCCATATTACAGATAAGGAAACTGAGGCACAGAGTGGTGACAGAAGGGGCCCAAGCTTGGCTAGTAAGTGGGGGCGGGGATGGGGATTCAAACAGAGCCACCTGACTCCAAAATCCATTCTCTCCAAGGCAAAATCTTAAAGATCACAAAGAATATATTACGGGGTTGCAGTTTTGCAAGGTGAAAAGAGCGCTGGAGACAGATGAACTGGACACGTAAAACCGACGAAGATGGTCAATTTTATGCGTATTTTACCACCATTAAAAAGTAACTTTAAGGGGCGCCTGGGTGGCGCAGTCGGTTAAGCGTCCGACTTCAGCCAGGTCACGATCTCGCGGTCCGTGAGTTCGAGCCCCGCGACGATCTCGCGGTCCGTGAGTTCGAGCCCCGCGTCAGGCTCTGGGCTGATGGCTCGGAGCCCGGAGCCTGTTTCCGATTCTGTGTCTCCCTCTCTCTCTGCCCCTCCCCCGTTCATGCTCTGTCTCTCTCTCTGTCCCAAAAATAAATAAAAAACGTTGAAAAAAAATTTAAAAAAGAAAAGTAACTTTAAAATGTTTAATTAAGATAACATACATCAAGAGGCTGGGATGTGTTGGGAAGCGTTTACCAACGAGTTCTCCAGAAGAAAGAAAAAAAAAAAAAAAAAAGAAAGAAAGCAAGAAATTAAAAAGACCCTGGTTTGTAGCAGCTGTTGGTTTCCGGCCAATTTCAAGGTACCAATATGACGTCTGCGTGGTCAGCAGAGTCCTGAAGAGTCAACCATCAGGTCTCACAAGCGAGTGTCAGCTGACTCGGCCAGAACGTGCAGTTGAAAGAATCATAAACAAGACACCCATGTTGTTACCGCTCAGGTCAGGAAATGGGACTGTGCCAGCAGCATAGACATCCCCCGCTGCATAATCCTGTCACAGGCCCTCCCACCCCCTAGAGGTAGCTTTAGTTGTGGCTTCTTTGTATATTGTTACGATTCTAACGCCAACATGTGCATTTCTGGGACAGATACTTCTGTTTCCTTCTTTCCTTGTGCATTTCTCTTGCCTTCTTTATTATTTTTTATTTTAGAGGGAGAGAGAACAGGAGGTGGGGAGAGGTGCAGAGGGAGAGGGAGAATCTCAAGCAAGCTTTATGCTCAGCGCGGAACCCCACATGGGGCTAGCCCCCATGACCCTGGGATCATGACCTCAGCCAAAACCAAGAGTCCGATGCTCAACCAACCAAGCCACCCAGGAGCCCCATCAATTGCACTTTTGATCAAAGTATGACACGCTTAAGGAAGAGCACACAGATCATTCGTGGACACCCGGAAGAATTTTCACAGACCAAACATACTGCGTAACTATGACTCGGGTCCAGAAACACCCCTTCCGACCACCCCCCAAGATAGAAGAACGAAGCTCCACCTTTTGGGAAGGGAGAATTTGGAAGGATCTGTGGACATACGTCAAAAGTACAGTAGTTGAGGGGCGCCTGGGTGGCTCGGTCGGTTAAGCGCCGACTTCAGCTCGGGTCATGATCTCGTGGTTCCTGGGTTCAAGCCCCGCATCGGGCTCTGTGCTGGCAGCTCAGAGCCTGGAGCCTGCTTCGGATTCTGTGTCTCCCCCTCTCTCTCTGCCCCTCCTCCACTCCTGCTCTGTCTCTCAAAAATGAATAAATGTTAAAAAAATATTTTTTACAGTACAGTAGTTGAGATACGCTTTGGACGAAACCCTTTGAAGCTCTGCAAAGATCTTGTTTCCCAGTTTACCCGCTCATGCTAACATTCTGGGTAGATTGTGTGCATAGAAATGTTACTGTGGTGTTTGTTTATTAGTAATTTTCCATGCACCTCATCCCTTCCACATTTACTATTACTTATTATTTGGAATTCTGGAGGAAGAGTTGTTCGGTCTCCAGTTATTTGTTTATTCAATCATTTATTTATACCAATATGGCTTTGTGAACAGTTATTTTAGTCTTTGGGTTGTAACCCGACACTATTGTTATTTATTTTGTTCCTCAAACTGTTCCAGCTGTGGCCATTGGGAGCTCCTTCAGTTGGCTCCTGCTCTAAGCATTTTATTTCAGGCGCTGTCCTTTCGCCGTGACTCCGTATTTTTTGTTGGTTTGTTTTTGGTTTTTTTTAGCACTTCTTATTTCCTGGCACCACAAGAAACGCAGGGCTTGCCTCGTGTTTTCCCTGCCCCAGTCCTAGAATCAGACACTTTCCTAAGGAGTCAGGATTCCCTTTTATTGGAGTATCGCAACGGGAAGTCAAGACCTGGGCACTGGGTGTGTCCATCACTACTGGGGGTGGGGGTGGGACAGGTTATGTCATTGCTTCTAGGTCCTCTCACCTGAGAGTCTTCCTTTTTTTATCTTTATTGATTTATTTTAATTTTTTAATGTTTATTTTTATTTTTGAGAGAGAGAAAGAGAGAGAGAGAGCAGGGGAGGGGCAGAGGGCGAGGGAGATACAGAATCCGAAGCAGGCTCCAGGCTCTGAGCTGTCGGCACAGAGCCCAACGCGGGGCTCAAACCCACAAACTGTGAGATCATGGCCTGAGCCAAAGTCAGGCGCTTAACCGACCAAGCCCCCCAGGCGTCCGGCATTCATTTTTTTAAAATACTGGGTAAAATTCATACAGGTAAAATTAACCATTTCGGTGTTACATGTACATGTATGTTGATAGCGCTTTTCACACAAACAGCAGGAACGACCCGTCAACAGATGTATGGACAGACAAAATGTGGTAGATCCATACAATGGAATATTATTCGGTCATAAGAAGAAATGAGGTTCGGATACATGTTACAGCGTGGTTGAACCTTGAAAACATTACAGCGAGTGAAAGAAGCCAGACCCAAAAGGTCACATATTATAGGATTGCGTTGATCTGAAGTACCGAAAATAAGCACATCCCTGGAGACAGGAAAGCGGACTAGTGGGTTGCCAGGGGCTGGGAGGAGGACAGAATGGGGAGTGATCACTACTGGGTATCCCTTTGCGGGGGTGAAAATGTTTTGCACAGAGGTAGTGGTCGCAGAACATTGTGACTATCCTATCTGCCGCTGAATTGTTCAGGTTAACATAGTTTTGTGTTACGTCAATTTCACGTCGATTTAAATAAACAATGCTAGGGGCTCCCATGATGGGCTGAGCTGCGTTGGAATCCCACCTTTGCCTCTTTCCTGCTGTGTGACCGTAGTAGGCAAGGCATTTAACCTCTCTGTACCTTGGTTTTCTCACCTGTAAAACAAGGAAGATTCAACGCGCGCATCTTAAAACATCCCGGGACCGGCGGGCAGCGCTGTGTACTTCTGTTATTTGTGCTTGACACATTCTCTTTGGATCCGAACTTTATCCCTTTGTCCTTTTCTTCATGACAAACTCCTGGCCTCTGTTGCCCCCTGTGGTATCTTGGGCCCAGGCAATGCTCCAGGAGGCGGGAGTCATATCTGATTGTACTGCTTTGAAAGGGCTGATGAATAAAATGCTCCCCCCACCTCCTCTTCTCCCAGCGACTCTCCAGGGACGTACCCTTCTGCCCTTTTCTCCATATCCCCAGTGCCTGGCTCAAGGGCTGGCAAAGAACAAACTCGCTGGGAAATAATTGCTGTCTGTCTGAGTTTGACCGCCTGGCCCATAACCAGAAGGCTCTTTTGTGCTCCACACAGAATCAGAGTTTTGAACCCAATATAGCTGCATTCAAATTCCAGTTCCTATGTGAACTTGAGAAAGGCCTTACACCTCTCTGAATTCATTGGGAAGACAGAGTTTATTATCATATTTCCTGGGGCGCCTGGGTGGCTCAGTCGGTTGAGCCTCTGACTTCAGCTCGAGTCATGATCTCGCGGTTTGCGAGTTTGAGCCCCACGTCAGGCTCTGTGCTGACAGCGGTCCCCCATTCTCTCTGCGACTCCCCCGTCCACACACTTTCTCTCTAAAATGAATAAACATTAAAAAAAAGAAGAAGAAAATTAAAAAAATAGGCCTATTTCCTTCCTGGGGCTGTTTGGGGACTTGGGTGAAATTCTGTAAAGTGCTGAGCACCACGCACAGCACACGGTAAGTGCGGTGGGTTGGGTGTGACCCTGCACAAAGATACCTCCCCGAGTCCTAACCCTCCGGAACTCTCAACCTGATACTATTTGCGGAAAGGGTCTTTGCATACGTAATTAAGGCCTTTGAGATGAGATGGTCCTGGATCATCCGGTTGGACCCTAGACCCAACGACACAGGAGAGATAAGGCCATGTGAAGACAGAGGCAGAGGTTAGAGTGATATACACGAAGAAACCAAGTCATGTCTGGAGCCACCAGAAGCTGGAAGAGACACGGAAGGATCTTCCCCTAGAGTCTTCAGAGGGAGCATGGCCTTGCGGACCTTGATCTCAGCCTTCTGGCCTCTAGAACCGTGAGAGAATACATTTCTGCTTTTGTAAGCCCCCCAGTTTGTGGCAACTATCAAAGCAGCCACAGGAAACTAATACGTAAGAGTTAGGAAAGCCCGCCTGCTACCAATATCATTATTATTTTCATTACCATTATTATTTTTGGTCAGCATACAAATGCACCCAAAGTTTACCAATCCTAAATAAAACCACTCTCTCCAAACTTAAGTAATCCTATTTCTGGATGGTCGGTACAGCCTGGTGCATCAGGAAATAAAAAGCATAAGATCGGCTGCAGTATCTCCCTCCCAATCTCAGCCCCCACTTTCCCCTACAGGTAACTCACTGCTCTTAATCTCCCGAGTATCTTTCCAGAATTTCTGTGCACCTGTACAAACATGTGAATGTAGGTTCTTATCCTCCCCCCCCCCCCCCCCACATACACACACCTACTTTTACATGAAAGGTAGCATTTAAAATTGTTTAATTGTGGTGAGGCGCCTGGGTGGCTCAGTCAGTTAAGCATCTGGCTTCGGTTGAGGTCACGATCTCGCGGTTTGTGGGTTTGAGCCCCGCATCGGGCTCTGTGCGGACAGCTCGGAGCCTGGAGCCTGCTTCGGATTCTGTGTCTCCCTCTCTCTCTGCTCCTCCCTGGCTCGCTCTCAAAAATAAGCAAACATTAAAAAAATGTTTTTAATTGTTTATTGTGGTAAAATATACAAAGCATTGTCAATGTCAAATTGTCAATTGTCAATTGTCATTGTCAATTGTCAAAAATGACAATGTCATTTTAACCATGTTAAGTGTCCTGTTCAGTAGCCTTAAATACGTCGCATTGTTGTACAGCCGTCCCCACTATCCATCTTTAGCACCCCTATGTTTTTAAATCTTCTCAGATGTTTTTAAAATTTATTTTTAAAATTTACTTATTTTGAGAGAGAGCAAGGGAGCATGCACACACGTGCACAATAGGGGAGGGGCCGAGAGACAGAGCGAGAAAAAAAGAGAGGGAGAATCCCAAGCAGACTCCACAATGTCAGCACAGAACCCGACCTGGGGCTCAATCCCCTGAACCCTGAGATCACGACCTGAGCCGATATCAAGAGTCTGATGCTTAACCCACTGAGCCACCCAGGCGCTCCTCTTCAGAACTCTTTCATTTTCCCAAACTGAAACTCTGTCCCCATGAAACACTAATCTCTCACTTCCCCCCTTCCACTCAGGCACCCATCATTCCCCCTTTCTGTCTCTATGGATTTGCCCATTCAGGTACCTCGTGTGAGTAAACTCCTATGACGTTTGTCGTTTTGTGTCTGGCTTCTTGAACTTGGCCCAATGTTTTCTTTTCTTTTCTTTAATTTTTAAGTCTATTTGTTTATTTTGGGAAAGAGAGGGGGTGGGTAGGGGCACAGAGAGAGGGAGAGAGACTTCCAAGCAGGCTCTGAGCTGACACAGCGCAGAGCCTGATGCGGGGCTCGAACTCACAAACCGTGAGATCACTGTCTTGAGCGGAAATCAAGAGTTGGAACCTTAACTGACTGAGCCACCCAGACGTCCCTCTTTTCCTTTTTTTTTTTAAGTTAATTTATTTATTTTGAGAGAGAGAGAGAGAACAAGGGAGTGTGTGCATGAACAGGGGAGGGGCAGAGAGAGAGAGAGAGAGAGAGAGGGAAACAGAGAATCCCAAGCAGGCTCCATGCTGTCAAGTGCAGAGCCTGATGTGGGGCTTGAACTCACAAACCAGGAGGCCATGACCTGAGCTGTAATCAAGAGTCAGATGCTGGACCAGCTGAGCCACCCAGGTGCCCCAGGCACGACGTTTTCAAGTTCATCCATGTTGTAGCAAGTGTCAAAACTTCAATTCAGGGTTGCACGTTTTATACATTCTGCTACACCTTGCTCCCCCCCCCCTCCCGCCCCACTTAACAACAAATGCCGGAGATCTCCCCATATTGAAACTCTCTTCACACACCTTGTTGTTGTGCTACAGCTGGGTAGTATTCTGCTGTGTGGATGTCCCGTAGTTAATTTCACTCCCAGAGACGGACGACATTTTTCATCGTTTGTTCTTGAGCTAACACTGCAGTGAAAAACCTTGTAGAAATGTCATTTCGCACATATGCAAGTGGATCAGTAGAAAAATTCCCCAAAGTGAGATTTCTGGCTCGAACAATATGCGCATTTGTGCTTTTTATAGATATTGCCAAATTTCCCCTTTGGGGGATAGATTAATCCACACTCCCTCCAGCAATGAATGAGTGTTCCGCTCCTCTATGGCCTCACCCACAGAGTGTGTCAACCTTTGGATTTTTGCCAGCAGAACAGGTGAAAAATGGTATCTCGGAATAGAGAAAATTTACACTTCCCTTCCATAAGTACAGTGGGACATACTCCATGTGTTCAAGAGCTATTATAGTTTTCTCTTTCCTCTCTGGTCACCTTCGTTGTCCGTTATTTTTTAGGTTGTTGATCTTTTTCTTCTTGATTTCTAGGAGTTCTTTATATATTAAGGAGCTCTCTTATCTGGTTATCCCATGGGGGATAAATATTTTCTCCCAGGTTGCCGTTTCTCCAAACTTTTACATTAATGAACACTGACATTTATTGAGAATTGGATGGACGCCTGGTCTTGTGCGGTGCTTTAAACACCCTAGTCAACCTTACTGACATCATTTTTCGTCTCTAAATACTACGTATAACATGCATCTCTAGAAAATAAGGATATTTATACACTGACAAATATACAATCATTCTTCGGTATCATCTTACGCCGAACACATATTCAAATTTCCCTGAGTCTGTGAAATGTCTTTTCAGAGTTGATTTACAGCCCAGACCAACAGAACTTTCTACGATGGTGGGAGTGTTCTATATCTGTGCTTTCCACCATGGTGGCCACCAGCTGGCTACTGAGCGCTTGAAATGTGTCCAATAGCGATGAGGAACTAAGTTGTTCGTTGTATTTTATTTTAGTTACTTTTATTTTTTTAAGGGTATTTATTTATTTTGAGAGAAACAGTGTGTGTTAGAGAGTGGGGAAGGGGCCGAGGAAGAGACAGAATCCCAAGAAGGCTGCACTGTCAGTGCAGAGCCCGACGCCAGGCTCGAACTCATGAACTGTGAGATCATGACCTGAGCTGAGATCAAGAGTCCGGCGCTTAGTCGACCGAGCTACCCAGGCATCCCAAGTTACTTTTAATTTTGACAGCATGTGGGAAATTACTAGTCAGGATCCCCGATGCACGTAGGTGCAAAAACCCTCAACAAAATACTAGCAAACTGAATTCAACAATACATTAAAAGGATCACACACCACGATCAAGTGGGATTTATTCCGGGGATGCAAGGACGGCTCGGTATCCGCAAATCAGTGTAATACGCTAGCAAAATGAAGGACAAAAATCATAAATGATCATCTCAAGAGATGCAGAAGAGCATTCAACAAAATCCAACATCCTTTCGTAACGGAAACTCTCAACAAACTGGGCATAGAGGAGACGTAGTTCGACGTAATAAAGGCCACGTACGACAAGCCCACAACTAACATAATAGTATAACACTGAAAGCTTTTCTGCTAAGACAGGAACGAAACAAGGGTACCCGTTCCCACTACTTTTATTCAGCACAGTACCGCAAGTCCCAGCCAGAGCAATTTGGCAGAAAAAGAAATAGGAGGTAGGGGCGACTGGGTGGCTCAGTCTGTTCAGAGTCCAACTTCTGCTCGGGTCATGATCTTCTGCTCGGGTTCATGAGTTCGAGTCCCGCGTCGGGCTCTCTGCTGACAGTGCAGAGCCCGCTTCAGATCCTCTGTCCCCCTCTCTCCTTGCTCCGCCCCCAGCCCTCTCAAAAACGAATAAATGTTTCAAAAAATTAAAAAAATAAATAAAAGGTATCCCTTCCCCCCCCCCCCCCCCCCCCCCCGCCTCCAGCAGCCACCATATTAGTGTAGATTTCAAATCTGTCTTCCTGACCCAAATACATCTAACCTACATTCACTGTCTCCATTCACCTCCCAATTGGCCCTCAGTCTTTTGCAATCTGCTATATGCTCCCCAAATGCCAGTGAACCTAGGTCTCACCCAGTCCCATCTCTCCCCAAACACTATCACGCCCTCACTGGTCCAGACAAAGCGCCCACTGGTGTAATTTCATCCCAGATAACCAATTTCTTGCTCTTCCCAAACCACTGTGTGCAAGTATGTTGTGACTGGCACAATGGGACTGTGTACTAGATTTCCATCTGTACCCTTTTAGCTCAGTGATATATTGCATTTTTGTTAAGAGAGTCAAAGCAGTTATTAACTGATTTCCTTCAGCCTCTCCCCACCAAAAATTGTCTTACCACTTGGTGGAGGGTGGGAATAGGTTGACACAAGTTCATGTGGATACGCATGTGTCCCAAGCATTTTTTCTCAAAGCCCAAGTATTTAGGGGATCACCTCTCAGATTTTTTAAAAAGTTTATTTATTTATTTTGAAAGACTGGGGGGGGGGTGGGAGAGAGAGAGGGAGAGAGAGACGACATGTGCCAGAGAGAGCAGAGGAGGGGCAGAGAGACAGAGAGAGAGAGAGAATCCCAAGCAGGCTCTGTGCAGTCAGCACAGAGCCTTACGTGGGGCTTGAACTCACAAACCTCAAGATCATGACCTGAGCTGAAATCAAGAGTCAGAGGCTTAACCAGCTGAGCCACCCAAGCGTCCCTCACATCTCAGATTTTTGTTTTTTAATTTTGTATCTTTTTTAATGTTTATTTATTTTTGAGAGAGAGAGAGAGAAAGAGCGTGAACAGGGGAGAGTTAGAGACACAGAATCCGAAGCAGGCTCTGGGCTCCAGGCTCCAAGCTGTCAGCACAGAGCCCGATGCGGGGCTTGAACCCACGAACCGTGAGATCATGACCTGAGCTGAGGTCAGATGCTTAACCGCCTGAGCCACCCAGGCGCCCCTGTTATTTTGTAAATCTCAGTTCATTCCTTTTTATTTCCCCCCAACTTTTCCTTCAGCTCGATGATGCAATACCTTCAACAATATTTTCCCAAGATCACCTTAACTCATCAAAACCCTGCTTGCAACATAGTTCCCCAAACCTGTTGGACTGGGTGTCCTCTGACACCCGATTCCATTTTATCCATGGATATATCTGCACAGTATTCACACATTTACGATATTTTTTTCCCTCTTACCCCACTGTGTGGCTTGAAAAGTTAGAACTAGCCTGCTAAGCATAACACTTAATAATAAGCAGAAATGCACCGGCTTTGATGATGATTTGCCAGTGTAACAGGAGGATGTTTTGTTTGCATTCCAATGCACCGAGGGTCAGATTCTCCTTAGTAGCTGGCACATTCGTAGATAGTTTTAAATTTCTTCTTTTTCTCCCTTTTAGCAAAACTCCACGGAGATCTCTTTCTCCTGCCGCTTGGGGGAGGAGCAGGGTTGCCAGGTCTGAAAATGCTATGGTGTCTGGGTTTCACGCCCATTAGCACGATACTTTGTAAGCTACTTTTTGCCGCCGGGCTACTTGGCTGAGGAGTCTGGATCATGCCGCTTTCTTAGTTCATCTTGCTAGAAAGATGGACATGTACGTTGCCTCCAGTGACCCACCTCAGTGAGTATGCTCACCCGGTGCAAAACTTTCAATGAATATAAAAATTTGGAACAGAACCACCGAGGCGCGGTTCCCTTGGTTTAACAGAGACCCGATGACTGGCTTAAATGCGAGAGAAGGTTGGTCTCTGCTGGTGGATAGCTGGGAAGCCCGTGTCCTTCTGTCCCTTGTTGTACCACCTCTAGGGTAGTATCTCCAAGGACGTTTGTCTAGAGACATCTTTCAGTGTCATACCTGGCTGGGGGAGGAGGCTACTGGCATCTAGTGGGTGGGGGCCAGGGGCACCGCTTAATATCATAAAACACACAGGACAGTTTCCCACCACAAAGAACAATTTGGCCCCAAGTGTCGACGGTGCCCGCCTGCCCTAGAAAAGTCCCCAGTCCCTTTTTTTCATGACTGACTTGTTGAAGACACAGGGACAGTTGTCATGTGGTACACGCCCCCCCCCCCCGACTGTGGATTTGTCTGTCTGTCGCTTCCTGATATTGTCATTTAACTTGTTTCTCTACCCTTTCCATTTC
This sequence comes from Panthera uncia, assembly GCF_023721935.1. NCBI lineage: Eukaryota > Metazoa > Chordata > Mammalia > Carnivora > Felidae > Panthera > Panthera uncia. Next base: position 9,203,141 of record NC_064816.1, on the reverse strand, counting down.
CTGCAAACTGGATGTGAGGTTGACAGACTTCATCAGAGTCAGGTTTAACGTTTTGGCAAGACGTGTCCTAGGGGAAGCTGTGAACTTCCTTTCGCATCACATCGGGAGGCCCAGGGCCGTCTACTGTGCTGCTGAGCTGCCTGGCAGCTAATGCTGGTGACAGCCTGGCCTCTGTGATCAAGTCCACACCCCTGGGCTTCGTGAGCATCCAGCACCCTGTGCATAGTTTGCTCCCCGTCATTCTCTCACCTGCTGCTTTATGACGCCCATCGACGATCATTGCCCGGATCAATGATTTCCTTGGCTTTTGCAAAACGGCAAATTTTCTTTTTCTTTTTCTTTTTTTAAGTTCATTTATTTTGAGAGAGAGGAAGAGGGAAGGAGGGGCAGAGAGAGAAAAGGAGAGCGTGAATCCCAAGCAAGCTCTGCACTGTCAGCACAGAGTCCAACATGGGGCTCAAACTCAACAGACCATGAGATCATGATTTGAGCCAAAATCAAGAGCCGGATGCTCAACGGACTGAGCCACCCGGAAGCCCCAAAATGGCATTTTTTCTAATTCTTTCATTCTTTCTGCATTAAAAAAAAAAAAAAAGTTTATTTATTTTGAGAGAGAGCGAGCAAGCGGGAGAGGGAAAGAGACAGAGGGAGAGAGAGCATCCCAAGCAGGCTCTGCGTCATTATCGAGGAGCCGGACATGGGGCCTGATCCCACGAACTGTGAGATCATAATCTGAGCTGAAATCAAGAAATGAATGCTTAATGGACTGAGCTACCCAGGCCCCCTAATTACCAATGTTTCAGAAAGGAGTTGGTCAAGAGTGTAACTTGACTTCCAATGGTATATATAACATGTGTTTTTAAGTTTCAAATTGGGGTATAACATACATAAAGGACATAGATTTCGAATGGAGAGCTCAGGGAATTTTTTATATCTATAAACCCATGCAAACACTATCAAAAAAAATAGAACATTTCTAGCCCACACTGCCTTCCCTGCCACAAAGGCTTATAATGAATATTTGCGATTGAAGAAATGATTTCCAGGCTTGGCTGTGCTCATTGGGGGGTTAGGGACTTCAGGGAGGTGGGGAAATGGGTGGGAGGTGGCAATAGGGCTTCTGGTCCCCCCCCCCCCCCCCGGCCCCCCCGCACACAGGGCTGGCCCTGGGACCTCCACCTGTCTCACAGACGCAGCTGCAGGGGCTGAATGGCTCTGCGGGCTGGGATTTATCCTGGCCACCCTATGCCTGCAAGTCGCATTAATTCTTGGGCGGACTTATCAGGGCTGGGGCTCCTCAAGCATTTCCAGGCCGATTGAAACTGCTGCTGCTTTTCCTCTACTGTGGAGGGTCACACCCAGGGGCATCAAAGCACATTGGAAAGGCCCAGAAAAGGAGATAGGCTGTCTGGGCTCTGCTGCCTCCCAGCTGTGTGATCCCGGAAGAATCTCCTTCTACCTCTGAGACTCTATTTGCTTTTTTGCTTTACCAGTCTAGGGGGGGGGGGGGGGGGGGGGGGGGTGGTGGATATTCCACTTTGCGGGGCTGTTGGGAGGTGGAGGGTTTCTGGGGAATCACCTGGCTGCCTTTACTTCTCTGACCTCACCTCCTGACGCTTTCCTCTTTGCTCATTCTGCCCCAGCCTGATGTTTATCTCCCGCCTCCCCTCCTCCCCGCCGTTCCCTCCACCTGGGTTTTATGGAGTTTGCTTCTTTTCACAACTCAGGACTGCAGTACCCCTCCCTCAAGTGACACAGGCCACTGCATCCTGTCACTCCTCTCCCACCCCCTCCCATGTCACTCTTACAGCCCCTTAAAAACCTATCTTATGTAGTCATTTCGCTAGTAATTGTGTCTCTCTTAATAAAATGCAAAGCCTGAGGTTTTGTCTGCTTTCTTTACTTTTACAGCCCCGGCCTTGCACACAAGAGGGGTGAAGTTGGTTGAACCAGGAAACAGCAGCTCAGAGACAGAGCCGCTTTGTCACACTGTCACACAGCAGGACTACAAGTAGAACCATGGGCTCTGAGCTTTTTCGTTCATTTTCCTGTCTCTGGTGGAGACCACGGCGCAAAACTGAAGAGGGTGGCGCGGCAGGCGGGGGTGGGGGGGTGGGGGGAGGGCAAAAAACTCATTTATCAAGATAATTACTATTTTGAGAAATCAAAATTAATGCAAAAAAAATTGATGATTAAAATATGTTTTTGAAAAAGTAAAAGACAAGATCCGATCCAGCACTTGCGTGACTCACTTCGTCCTGATCCCACTCCTGGCAGGATCCTATCTTTATTTAAAATTTTGGTAGTTTGGTCACCATGGATTTATTTTTTCCCCATTAATTTTGATACTTAAAAAATATTGGATAGAATGTCATTTATCTTGATGATTGAGTTTTTGCGCCCTCAACCTAGTCTCGACCCGCTTCTGTCTCTTCTCTCCTGGAGAAACTGAGGCAGGGAGGACGCTGAGGGGGCGGCGCGACGGAGGGGGAAGAGCGTCGGGGTGCGGTGTGGAGCCTTGGTGAGCAGCCCGCACTCCCCTGGGGGTGCTGGGCGCCGACCTTTGCTTATCGCCCGCGCTAGAAGCCTCTAATTAAGTCCTCCGCTTGCAGGAGACCTTTCCCAGGGCTGTCCGCACCGCCTGCGGGGCGGAGATAGCCGCGGTTGTCCCGGCAGCGGTGACCTTTTCCGGCCCGATAGGAGGGGGAGGCGGGAGCCCTCGTGGAGGCCGGGTCTAGGCGGAGGTGGCGGGGGAAGTTTGCTCGAGGGATGGGACCCGGGATCGAACCCAGCCTTCACATCCCACGACCATCTTACCAACGTAGGGCAATAGGGGGGGAGGGGAAGAGCGCCTAGTGACGTCACTGAATCCCTAGCCCAGCTCCGCCGCTGACGTCACAGACGAGCCGCGCGCGTCACTGCATTCCTCCCGTGACGTAAGCGCGAGGCGAGGAACTGACCCACCGGGGCAGGAAGAAGTCTGAAGGAAGAGAGCTTTCCTTTCTCGCCTTTTATAGTTGGTAAGGCGTTTAAAGTACGCTGAGCGGACTACCACTCCCAGCTGGCTTTGCGTGCTGCGCATGCGCACGGTTCCCAGCTGGAGAGCGCGGCAAACCTTTGGAATGGATTGACATCCCTTTAGCTGAACCATAAGGCAGGTTTTACAGCCGCAAGCCAATCCCAACCTCACAGACCCCACCCCTTTATTCTTAGGCCGCTGCTTCCTTGCGGGAGTGACGGGTTCTTCTGCCTTTGAGGGTTCAATTTCCTTTGACGGACATTCACACCGATGAATCAGAGCGCCGAGAAGTCTAGAGGGTGTTGAAAAGCGTGACTTAGGACCAATAGCTTAGCAGCAGGACCTAGCGCCATCCAATCACTTCTCCTGGCGCCGCCAATCACCCGGGACTCCGCCCCCGCCCATGACGTGTGTAGGGTGGGTAGCAACAGTTGCCCCGGTGAGGGAAACGGAGGCGCCATAGCCACGGTAGTCGTGGCGACCAAGCAACCCGGCAACGCGAGTCAACAACAACAACCGCCCGGCCGACCCCCACCCCCACCCCCCCCCTGCCCGGCCCGGGGACCCCGGCACGTTCCGTCCCCCTCCCAACATCGCCTCCGAGACCTCTGGAAAGCCCTTCTGCGGACAGAAGTAGGAAGAAGCCGAGGTAACCCGGGCGGCCCTGGGGTGGCGGGCCCGGCCAGGGAGGGCGGCGGGGCCCGGGCGGCGGGTGTCGCTGTAATCATAGTCCGGGGGGAAGGGGCGGGCGGTCAAAATGGCGGCGGCGACTGTCGGGGCCGTGGGGGAGGGGGCCGGGGCCCGGCTGGGGCGACACCACCCGCCCCTGGGGTCCGGGGCCCAGCCCCCGCGAGGGGCGGGCGCTAGCAGGCCGGCGGCGAGTGGAGGTCGGTTGGACGGGGCGGGGGGCTTTTATATGTTGGGAGGTGCGGAGAGGCGGGCCTGGGGAGGCTGGGCCAATGGGAGCGAGGGAGGGGCGAGGCGGGGCGGAGGTGAATGGGCGGGGCCAGGTCGTAAGGTGTGGGCGGGGCCGGCGGGTGCCGGTGGCGGGGGAACCGGGTGGGGCAGTTGCCGCCAGGGCCTTACAGCCTCCCAAAGGGATGGAAAGCCACCTGTGCTGCGTCGCTTTAGAGCCCACCACCCCCCCCCCCCAGTCATTCCCAGTACTCCGTGTCTGCCACATCTGAGGCCTCAGTTTTCCATTCTGTAAAGTGGGGAGAATCATTGCCATCGTCCCTTTTCTACATTTCAGGGATTTCTGACTCCTTTCAGGAATTTCTCTAGGCCTCATCTTTGAACTTTTACTGCTATGTGCTATTTTTGAATATGGTTTGATAGAACTGTTAGCTAATCTTGATTTCCACACTGCCGTCTGTTCCTAAATCTCTCTTATTCTCGGAGAGAAAGCAAAGGAAAACAAAGTTTCATGGCGAAACTGTGGGCTAGGAATATGGCTTCAGCCAGGAGGATCTGGTTTGCAGAAGTCGAAGCCCATGGTAGGGGAGGAGTGATCTGGGGTGACTGAGGTAGACGAACAGAAACTTGATTGCTTCTCTGTGCACTGCTCTCTTAGACCTCGTATCGTCCCTGGCCGGAGGACTTGTTTCTGGAGATGGGACGATTTCTAACCTTCTTGCCCATCAAGGTCTGCCTTTCTGGGAACGGGAAGCAAATGGCGCCTGGGGAAGTTTCTTAGATTTCTTAAGCTGCCTCTGTTGGCCAGACACATGTTTTTGTGTCAATCAAGTTGGTGTCAGCTGGGTCACATGTCACTGAGGAGGTACCAGCCTCCAGAGCCACGTGGGCAGGAGCGGCACATCAAGATTAGAGGAAAGGGGAAGTGTTCCATGTTTGTTACAGGAGAATCTGAGCGACTGCTTTGGCGGGCAACAGGATCTACCTGCTTGGGGAAGGATTTATTTTTTTCAGATAGCCAGCTGGGCAAGTCCACTTTACTTGTTCTCTGTCTTGCTTTGGAGCTCGGCATCAGCAGAGCTGAGTGGCGGTGTGCAAACTGTAGCCCTTTTCTTTTAAAGTCAGTAAACTTCGAGGAAAAGGATGGTCTCAGGCTCTCCTGAGGCTTTCCCTCGGGAATTTGAGACAAGGGGGGAGGGGTGGGGGGGGGGTCTCACTTCTCGGAGACTTTTTCTAGACCCGTTCCTCTTTGAGAGGTGACAGGACCCCTTGAAAGTTCAGAAAGTTAGAGATTAATTTTCAGAGCCAGACTGGAAATACCAAGTCGCCAGAAAGGTCATCACCACCTGTTGGAAAGGCAAACTTTGAGCAGAAGGCGATGTTAGCAGTTATCTAGGCTTGTTAACTGCCCCCTCCCCCCCATAACTTTTACATTCGAAGGGCCCAAGCCCAGAGGGGTCTTGTGACTAGGGTTGAGGGCACTGGTTTAGTTCGCCTGTGGAAGCAATCAGCTGCTTTCTCGTAATCAACTGTCGCTGTGTGCCCTTCGATGAGTTACTGTACTTCTCTAACTTCAGTTTCCTTTTGTCCAAGCGAGGGACAGTGACCATCGGTAACACTCTTAATCTCATATTCCTGTGTTATGGACCCGATGAAAGAATACATGTTGAACATCAAATACAGAGTAATTGCTCAAACTGTGTTAGCGGCTCCCCTTATTATCACGATTGTCCTTTCCTGCTCAGCCCTCTGAATTACACCGCTTGTATTTATTTTTATCATTTTGAATTGGGTGAGAGCCTAGTGGCTTTAAAGGTTGACTCACTTGTTGAACCGTGTGGGCAGATGACAGAGATGACAGAGATCCCGGGAAGCTGGATACCAGGACTCTAGTTTCTAGTGGGAAAGTGTTATTCCCCTCGCTCCTGAATAGTCCTTCTCCCGCTTCAGGAGAGCAGCCAAACAGAAAAAAATTCTCCTGGGCCTGGGCCCAGACTCAGCCCCAAGGCTTCCAGGAGGCAGCTGGGTGAGCCAGAGATGTGGGTGTCGTGGGAATGGTGTCCCTGGAGCTGAAGTCCTTGCCCTCCCCTCCCCATACACATCTCAACATCTCGGGGATGGGCCAGGCAGACTTCCCCAGGGATGCAGCCTGCAGACAGCAACGGCACACTGCCTGCTCTTCTTGGGCTGGGCAGCCCGTTCTGGACCAGGGGGCATTGCCCAGCCCCGCTGCACAAGGCTGCTGCTGGCAGGCAGAGGCAGGAAGCAGTAACTCTTTGACAAGGTCTCGTCCATTGGTAGATTCACAGTGACCTTTGACACTCATTAACAGTGTGTTCCTGGCATGTGGACACTCATTTGACAGTAAAAGTTGAGTCCCTACTACGTGCCAGTCAGTGTTCTGGACCCGGAGGTCAGTGACGGGCAAGGCGGGCCAGGTCTCGGCCCTGGGAGAGCTTGCGTTTCTGGTCATGGAAGGAAGAGGAACTATGGATAAGAAAATGGGGGGGGGGGGGTGCGCCTGGGTGGCTCAGCCGGCTAAGCGGCTGACTCTTAACTTTGGCTCAGGTCATGATCTCACGGTTCGTCAGTTTGGGCCCCTCATTGGGCTCTGTGCTCACAGAGCAGAGTCTGCTTTGTATCCTCTGTCTCCCTCTTTCTGCCCTTCCCCTGCTCTCTCTCTCTCTCTCTCTCTCTCTCAAAAATAAAATAAATGTTTAAAAAAAGAAAAAAGAAGCAAATAAGGAAATAGAGGTCCAGGAAGAAAATAAAACAGGAGTCTGTGCTTGAGAGTACTTGGGGTGGGAGGCACACTTGAGACCCAAGAAGGTGACATATAAGCTGAGACCTGAATGATATGAGGCAGCCAGCAGTGGAGAAGGGGAGTAGAGGTGAGGAGAGGATGTCAATCAGGTGGAAGAGTTGGTGCAAAGGTCCTGAGGCAGGAGGAGGCATGGAACATTCTCGGAGCAAGAGCCAGTTTGACTAGAACATTCAAAGTGAGAAGGAGAGACTTGAGGGGCTAGATGCCTCAAGGCCCAGAGGTCTTGGGACGGGCTCTGGATTTTATTTAATTTCTGTGATAGGAGCCTTGGAACCTCCTGAATACAAGAGTGACAAGATAGGATTTGTGTTTTCAAAGGATCTTAAAGACTATAGAGGCGAGAATGGAGCTAGGAGCCAGTAATGAGAGTGTTGTGGGGGTCCGACAACTGGGATTGGCTGATGAAAGTGGAGAGAAGTGTCCAGTCTTAGGATCTGTTTTGGAGGAATTACAGAGAAGTCTTAAAAACTAACTGGCTATAGAGGATCAAGGAAACGCACATCATGATATTTAAATTCCCCGTTCCCCTGCAAGTTCCCCATTGAAGCCATTCTACGGATGAAGAAAGTGAGCTTTCTTTCCATTTCCTTCGGAGGGCCTTGTCCAAGATGTAAACCATCTCGTTGTAGAATCTGGCATCCAGAACAGAGGTCGGCAAACTTTGACTGCCACCTGGTTTTGTGTGGCCTATGAACAAAGAATGATTTTTACACTTTTAAGAGATTTGGGGGAAAAAATCAAAAAGGAGAATATTGTGTGGCATGAATAAAATGTCCTGACGTGATAGGATATGAAATTCAAATTTCAGTGTCTATAAATAAAGTTTTATTAGCACATAGCTGCGTTCATTTGTTTACATATTATCTATGGCTGCTTTCACTGCAAGGGCAGAGTTGAATAGTTGCAATAGAGGCTGCCTGCCCACAGATTGATTCAATGATTGATGCAAACATTCTCCAAAAACAGATACTGACTTTGAAAGATAGATACAGCCATTGGTGACTTTCTTGGCAGTTTCACTGCCAAGGAACAGGTTTGCTGAGTGATTCCCTTGTTCTGTGTGCCCTGCTCTGTAAAGATAGGGGTCTCATGCCGTGTAAATATTTGTGACTTATTTCTGTCTAGGGAGCACCTTGCAAAACAGTGCTTAACCTACTCATCCACGAATGGAAAGAAAAGGGCTCCCTGGTCACACAATTGTGGGAAACTTGGGATCCTGTATGGCCCTTCCTGGAGACTGATGGCAATGACAGTGCTCAGAAGGTGTCCAAGAGAAGTTGGTTTAACTGTTTCACTAATCTCCCCTTCTTTTCAAAAAAAAAAAAAAAAAAAAAAAAATAATGTTTATTTATTTTTAAGAGAGACAGAGAGAGAGAAACAGACTCCGAGTGGGGGAGGGGCAGAAAGCGGGAGACACAGAATCTGAAGCAGGCTCTAGGCTCTAAGCTGTCAGCACAGAGCCTGCTGCGGGGCTCCAACTCACAGTGAGATGGTGACCTGAGCCGAAGTCAGACACTTCACAGGCTGAGCCACCCAGGCGCCCCTCCCCTCCTCCTTTTCAATTTCGCTGTTCAGCCTTCATTGTCCCTCCCTTCCGCTGCCCCTGAGTGGAAGGAATGAGGCCTTCGGGCTTTGCACCTCAAGGAGGAGAAAGCACCTGCAAGTGTGGAGCTTTTAAAGTTCTTTCCTTGTGGGAGGTACCCCAGGAGCAAGCCGTGCTGGGGCTCAGAAAAGCCCAGGCCAGGGTTTCTCACAGACGTCCCCCAGGGCCACCTGCCTCGAACCATCTGGTGGAGAGTTAGCTCAAACAGCAGACTCTGGGGCCATCCCAGACTCTGGGCAGTGGGGCCCAGGAGCCTGCATTTAACTAGCTCCATAGGTGATGCTGATGAACAAACACCAGGGTTGGAGTCCCCCTGGGCACCTCTTTCTAAGACCTCTTTCCCCTTCCCCCTCCATCTCTACCTGGCACAGATATTTGTTCAAGGAGAAGGAGAATAGTGGTTTCCACCTCTCAGGGCTTACTGGGTGCTGGGCTTGTCTCGTCGGACCTTTACACCAGCCCTATGCATCAGTGTCCTCCTCATCCCCAGGTACAGATGGGGAAACTGAGGCCCAGCGGAAGGTCAGTAACGTGTTCATGAATTAAGAGACCAGTCAGGGTTCGTGTCGAGGTGGCTCTGACCCCAAACAGACGGACACTGATCAGCAGCCGTGACTCGAGCACCTGAGCTCGGCCGGAGTTTGGACCTGATGGTGTGAGGAACCCCCATAAGGCAGCCCCTCTGATGCTGGCATGAAGACTTTGGGAGGGCAGGGGCTGCAGGATGATGACATTTTCTTGCACGTGGCAGGTGTTTAATCTCTGTGCATGGGGCTCAGGTATCCCCATCTGGAAAACAGGGAACACGCTATGTACTGATTGAGAGAAGTAAGTGAGCCCTGCGCCTGGCTCCCGGGGTGGGGCTAGCAGTTAAGAGCACACATCTGGAGCTCAGAGAGACCCGGGTTCAAATCCTCTTCTTACCAGTTGCTGGGCACCCTTGGCGCGGTTTTGCTCATCTGTAAAATGGCCATGGTGGCTCCTCCGTCATGGGGCTGCTGTGCAGAGGTGATCGCAGCCAGGGCTCCTGGCGCTTCCGGTCAACCAAGAGTTGTCCCCACCCCCACCCCCCACCCCCCACCCCCCGCGTCCTTCCCCTTGCAAATCCCACTTGCAAACCCTTCCCCTTGCAAACCCCACTCCTCGTCACCAGTGGCCGGAGGGCTGCCTGCTGGTGCGCGATGGCACACAGGTGCTCAAGGGTTAGCGCAGGAGAGCCTCTGGTTCAGCGGCCAGCGGGGCCTGGAGTGCCCACGGGTGTCACAGGCGACCACGGGCAGGGCTGTCAAACTCAAATACTTCCCTGGGCTGGCAGGGGCCGCGAAGATACCGGGGCTGGAGCTTCTGTTAACCACCCCAGTGTTTGTTCCGCTGTCCTCAGATGTTCAGGGGCTGGGGATGGCACCCGTTAGTGTGGGCGGCGGCGGCAGCGGCCCGGGAAACCGTTTGCCCATCTTCTGGGCTTGGTGAGAGGGAGGTGGGGCTTGCGGGGGTGGGGCTTAGCACTGGGAGGGGCACGGTCAGCTAGAAGGGACCGGGCTCATCAGGAGGGGCGGGTGCCTAGCCCAGTACCTGGGAGCGGGACCCACGACCCCTCAGCAGCCAGAAAAGCTGCCTCTGCCTGGTTGGGCCGGCCCCGTTCTGAGGTCAGCGGTGACTGCTGAGCCTGCCCTGTGGCCGGGGCCTGCTCCCAGCCCGGTGCCCCTAGACTCGGAAGGGCACTCTTCCTGTGATGAGCTCACATCTGCTATGGTAACCCATTACGGTCCATTCAAGGGCCTGAAAGCCTCTGTGGCCACAAGCTGCTCTAAGAGCTTTTTGGACTCAAAAACACTCTTCCCTTGTCTGGCACCCCACTGGGAATGATACCCAGCCAAGAATCCAAGTCCAAATAGCAGGCATGTAGGGAACTGGGGCAGGCTGGCTGCGAGACAGCTTTCCCCACGACCTTACCTTCCAACAATTAGCCAGCTACTCAGGTGCTCAGAGTGCCCAGGATTCAGCCTCAGCCTGCTGTGTGGCCTGGGGCAAGCTCCTTAACCTCTCTGAGCCTCAGCTCCTCATCTGGCAGGAGCAAACCCAAACCCAGGCATGGTTGTTGCAAAGTTTAAAATGAAATAATGGAGAGAAAGCACTCAGCACATTGCCCAGTCTGCAGGAGCCCTCAGGAGAAGTGTACTATTTGTCTCTGGGTGAGGGCCCAAGACCCCACCCTCCCTCACCCTCCTTTGACACAGGGGTCCCCCAGGCAGCCGAGGCTGGGAAGGAAGAAGGCAGAAGCCCTGGACAGGGGTGAGTGGAAGAAGCGTGGGCCAGCCCCAGTCCATAACCAGTTCCCCTGCAGTGATGGGTTGGTTGTCTCTGGCCACCAGCCTCAGGATTTAATTAAGTTAGCGATGAACCTAACCGTGTCTCTAGGGAGCCAGGAGCTGCCCCTGGTTTCCTCCGCCTGTAGATTAATTCTTGTTTTTCCTTCTTTTTTTTTTTTTTGTTCCCCCCCCTCCCCTTCTTCCCAAGGAAGAAAAAAAAAAGCCTTATTTATTATCATTTCCCCCACTGTTGGCATGGCAACACCAGCGTACGTTACTGAGCTCCAGGCAGCCCCACAACCATCCCAGCCACCACAGGCCCAGCCCCAGCCACCACCGCCGCCAGCAGCGGCGCCCCAGCCCCCCCAGCCGCCTGCCGCCGCGGCTACCCCCCAGCCCCAATATGTCACTGAGTTGCAGAGCCCCCAGCCCCAGGCACAGCCACCAGGCAGCCAGAAGCAGTATGTGACGGAGCTCCCGGCCACCCCCACGCCCTCGCAGCCGGCTGGCGCCCCCACCCCGACCCCGGCGTCCCAGCAGTACATCGTGGTCACCGTCTCTGGTAAGTGGACATGTCCTCGGAGCCGGGGGTGCTCTGAGAACGACTCGGACAGGACTTTGGGGAGCCCTGCGTCCTGGATGGAGGGGGGCACAGGGACGCCCTCCCTCTGTCACTGTGCCTGTCAACAGCACGGCAGCTTTCAAACTTGCTGGGGTTCCCGGGGGGGGGGGGGACGTGGTGGGGGACGTTTCTGGGGAAGGAGGGGTCAGGCCAAGCAATGAGGCTTCTGTGCGCCTGAACTCCTTTCCACCAGGGCAGCCCTTAGAGCTGTTTCTGTCTCTGTCCCCAAGTAAACTGCCACTTGAGGAAAGGACTGGGCGGGGGACTTAAAGTTTGCAAACGTCTGTTGCAGACGGAGGGCGAACGGCCTGCCCTCATTTCATGCGAGGCGTTCGTGGGGGCACTTTGGGGAGGTCAGCTGGGAGGCCTCCCCAGAGGTGCACCCTTTTTGTTTCTGGCAGGACCCAGGGGCCGAGGGAGGCTGTTGGTTGGGCAGTTTCTTGATCGCGTGGCCAAGGACCCCTGTTTCTCACTGCAGTCTCCCCTGTGGCTGTAGAGAAAGTGGCCGGGAAGCTTGAGTCGTGGCGTCCGTGATTCCTGCCTGGACCATCTTTCCCACATCCTAGAGATGGGCCCAGCAGGAGGGACTGGGAGCAGAGGGTCAGGACAGGGAGTCACGCCCCTGAGGAGGCAGAGCTCAGACCAGGACTGGGCATCTTCAGTGGTTTCCAGTGTGCACCCAGGGATGGGGTGGGAGTAGGGCGGGGGGAGAATGTCTTGAAGCCCCTCAATCCTTCCAGAATGGAAAGGGAAGGAGGGGGAATCGCAAAGCCATCCTGGGAGGCTGTGGAAGGGGCAGGTCAAGGCCAGGTTTAGGAAGATAGGACAATATAGAGTGATATGTGGCAACTGACATGACCCCAGGGGACCAGAGCGGATGTAGCCGGAGCCCCGAGCAGCATCCTTTAGGCTCCTGGCAGTGTCGGGGTCTCCAGAGAGGGGTGGGGGTGGGGGCAAGCAGGGGCTCAAAGTGGTGACTCTTTACCACAGGGACTGGCCTGGAGGGATGTCATGTGAGAGCCATGCTGAGAGCACCAGCCATGGACATGGCCAGGGTCCCCAGGTCGCAGATCTCCAGCAGGTTCCCAGCACTGCCCAGTTATCCTGCTGGGTTTTCTCACCAGCATACCCCACCTCCCAACTCTGCAAGAAGCCGACCCTCACCTCCATCATCTCATCTCACTCCTCCCTCCTGATCCCTGACCCTGCTGCCTACCTCACTGGGGACTGGGGACAGGCGCCATCACTTATCAAGAAGGACCCCATCTCCCCTGAGCTGGCCTCACAGCTCTCAGGGTGGGTCTGTGCCCACCAGCTCTGAAAATCCCAGGCCATCCCTTCCAGGGCCTCGTGGCTCAGTCCCTCTCTTGCACGTTTCCCACCAGCCTGCAAAAGTGAAACAGCTCCCATTTTAACCAGAAACCCCAGTTCCTGCACCCCTCCAGCTGCTGCCCACGGCTTCACTTCCTTTTAAGTTCAAATTCCTTGAAGGGTTCCCCCTCCCTTCCTTAACTCGTTTTCTCTCCTCTGCTGGCCTGTGCCTTTCCCCCACCCCCCGCCCAGGGCCCCAGTTGGGAATCGCCCACAGCTCCACCTTGTCTGTCTGCTGGTCTGCTTCCTTGGTCCCTGGGAGCCACCTGACACACTGGTCCCCTTCCTCCCAGAAGCACCCTCCTGCCCTGGTCTCTGCCCACTTCCTGCCTCCCTTCTCAGCCCCCTTTGCTGTTTTCCTCCTCCCGTCCCTTCAGGGTGGCCTTGTCCAGTGTGTCCACTTTCACTCCCACCTCGGTGCTAACAGCACTCCCTGGGCCAGGGCCTTGAACCCCAGCCACCTGTGACCCATCCATTCAGGGTTGAACAGGCCTCCCAAGCCAGCATGGCCAGATGGAACTCTGGATGTTTTCCCCTCATCCAGTCCGCCCTCTCCTGAGACTTCCTTGTCCTAATAAATACCACACCCGGGCCCAGGCCAGCCTGGATTCCCGTCCTACCCATCCCTGAACAAGACCTCTTGGCCCCACCTCCTAAATGCTGCCAGCACCGACCATCTCTCCCACCTCCACGGCCCCCACCCTGATCCAGCCCCTGCCCTCACCCACCACCGTCCACCCCCACAGCGCCCAAGAGGGAGCCTGATGGCAACTATTGATTAATCGCATCACAACCCAGTTCAACCCAGATGATTCGGAGGCAGGTGGCCCTGGGAACCCTCTCTGAGAAACCCTGACCTTGGCTTTCTCACCTGAGGAGAGCTGGCCCCCTGTGGCCTCTCCCACAAGGAGAGGGCTTTCAAAGCTCCGCCCTTCCTACATCCCCTGCCGACAATTGCCTAGCGTTCCAACTCTGGCTGGGAGATCTGCCAGCCTCCCAGCCCCACCGGGTCCCACCTGCCCCCTCCCACACCTGCTCCAGCCCTACTGGCCTTCCTGCGGCTCTAAAAACCCACAAGGCTCAGTCTGACCTCCAGGTCTTTGCGCTCTCGGCGCCTTCTGCCTGGAGCGCTGCCCTCCCAAACCTTCCCATGGCTCGTCCTCTCTGTTCTGGTGTCTGCTCAGATGCCACCTCCCTGACGCCCACACCTCCCCACCCTGCACGGCTCACTCCGTCTCCTGACTTTGCTTTATTTTTCTTCTTAACACTCATCGTCACCTGAAGTGATGACGCCCAGCCCCTTATCCCTGAGGGCGGGGCTCTGTCCACTGGGTCTTTGTGGAATGACTGGTGAGCACCCACGTGAGTGCCAGCCTGACCCATCACAGCCTCCACGTTCGGTCAGCCCTGGGCAGCCGAGAGCAGGCGGGAGGCCTCGCCTGTCACTGCCGGAGGACTTCGCTCAGCATACAGGGCATCTGATTGGCCCTGGACTTCCTGGGTGCTGGTTTTTGCTGCTTTGGGGGTCCAGGGCCCTCAGGGCAAGGGTTTGGAAAGGGCACATGGCTCCAGGCCCTAGGGCACCCCCAACTCCTGGCATGTTCCTCTATCCCCGCCCCCAGCCTCTCCTGTGCTCCCTGATGCATGCCCAGGGAGCAAGCCCCTGGTGCTTAGAGGTCAGGCCTTTGCTCCCACTCCCCTGGTCCCCCGTTATACCGTGGGGCCACTCTGTGCTGGTGGGCTGCAGTGAACGGGCCGCGGGGGTGACACTAGGGATTCCTTCTTTGGTCTGTCTTTCACGGTGGTGCTGGGGCCTTTCTGTTCCCCGCTGCTCCCTGTCCCGGTGGCGGGGAGCCCGTCCCCCAAAGGGTTACTGGGTGATGCTTCCTTCGTCTGTTCTGAGGAAGAGGAGGTTGGCTGTACCTTGTCATTCCACTTGCTACTCCATTGGCCCCTCCCCCATCCCCTCGCAGTGATTTCCCAGGGTTCCTCCATGACCCTCTCCTGGGTTAGTGTCTCTTTTCATCTAAGGGTGGCCTCTGGGTCACGTGAGCCCATCCCAGGCACGGCAGCGGGGGTAGGGGAGGTAACTGACACCAGTCAAGGCTGCGGCAAGGTGCCAGGGGCTCCTCCAGAGCCAGAGCAATCTGAGCTGACCAGGGACCCAGGGGGACACAGGGAGGAGGCGGGGGGGGGGGGGGGGGGGGGGGGGAGTCGCGGGCCAGATCCAACCTGGAGCCCAGGCTGGAAGCCCAACTGAGAGCAACACCACACGCCAGACTTTATGGGCTCTGCCCGAAGGTGTCTTTGGAGGTGATGGGAAGGAAACTCGTTTCCCTGCTCAGGACCAGCCCTCTAGATCCATAAGTGCCTGTCCTCACAGGCTGCCAGCCTCTTGCCCGAAACTCGAGGTGGAAGGAGGGCACTGTGGGCCCTGGCTGCCACCGGCAGGAAGGTGAAACTGAGCCGGCCCGCAGGAGACAGGGCTGGGCTGAAGGAGGGTCTGCGGCCAGCCCGTCTTCCCTGCTTCGCTCACACTTGGAGTCCTTGGGAGTCCAGGAAGACTTGTGTCCGAAAGAGAGCTTTACAGACGGGGAAGCCAAGGTCAGGGCAGACGAGGGACCCAGGACCCACAGGCCGCTCCAAGAGCGCCTGACGGAAGTCATTTCCAGGATCAAAGGATCGGGAGGGAGAGAGCCAGACTGCCCCGTCTGTCGTCCGTGAGGACGGAAGCTTGTCATCAAGCCTCTGGGGCTTCCCTCAGTCTTCCCCCCTCATAGCTCGTGGTCCTGGAGATGTGAGTAGGTCTCAATGGGGAAGTCGCAGGGCCCGGGGAGGAAGTGATGCTCATCAGATTGAGGGACAGGAAACCAGCTGCCACTTCCTGACTATAGACTTGAGGCTGCAGGGCCCTCCCTGGTCTCATGCACATGCCCAGAATGGAGAAAGCAGACAGACAGATGCAGAGGCCCCAACACACACACACACGCACACACGCACGCACACACACAGACACACACACGCGAAGCTCCTCATCCAAATATTATTCTCCGGAATCTCACCTGCTTACTTCATGGTGCAGCCTGGCACCCCCTCCTGGCCTGGCAGATGCGGGGCTCCCAGCCTTGAGGACCATCCCAGACTGTTTCCTGGGGCTTCCCCATCCCCTGGTCTCAGCAGGTCCCCAGGCCTCCCAGCTGCCGAGGGTCCCGCTGAAGGTCCCACTGAAGGCGTTTTCATTGGAGGCCCCGGGCCTAGGAGGTAGCTGGCGCCAGCCCTCCAGTCACTGGCCCACCATGAACTAGGCAAAACCTGTCAGAGACCTCTTCGGTTGGGTGCCATTCCTTGGGCTGGGCCTGGCTCCCCGTGTCCCACGGACGGCCAGGTGTGCCAGGCCCCTCACGTGACTCAGGGCTTTCTCAGGTTTCTCCCGGGGGCCCATCTCAGTGATGGCTGCCTCCCTCACTGCTCCGGGAAGCCTAAGTGGATACGAGGGAGGACTCTAGCCAGATCTAGGGATTGGTATCTCCTGGAACTGGCTGCAGAGGCAGCTGGCCAAGCAGGCCTGAGGTTGTCCCAATGTGTGTCCCACGTGTGGCCAATCAGAGGCCTCCCCCAACAACCACCTCCCACATCTGGCCACCACTCCCCCTCCCCCCAATGCATAACACGTTCCTGAGCTCTGCTCCAGACTTGGTCCCTGAGGTTCTTGCTGCTCCCTGGCACTGCCCTTCTGCCCTGGCCAGGCTCTTCTCCCAAGCCTGTGTCCCCACATAGCCAAGGCCCAGTTCCCGATGCTCTGGTCCTTCTGGGGTTCCCATTGACCCCCCCCCCCTCACTGTTTACCACGGCCCTTGGTGTGTCAGCCCAAGCATGACCTGAGACTCTGGATTCTACGCACAATGTGAGGTTTACGTGGGCACAGATCTGGGCCAGCATCCTGTCTTGCTACTTCCCATCTGGGTGACCTTAAGCAGGTCACTTCCTCTTTCCCTGTCGCTTGCCTTATCTAATAACAGGGGTGATAAAAGTTCTTTCTGTCTCCAGCTACCCGGGAAGACCGTAGCGCAACACTTGGGGCACTAGAAGCATGATAGGTAGCCCTCCTCCTTGCCCACCACCCTCCAGTCCTGCCAGGGACCCCCCGGGGAGGTGGCACTGGCAGCTTAGCTCCTGGTAGCACTTTGGAGGAAGGCAGGCACATATGCGCCCCACCACCCTACCCTGGCTTCTGGAACTGCTGGGACCAAGCCAGGCCACAGGGAGGGGGCAGGATGGATGGTATCCTGACTGGGGCGGGGGACTCCCAGCCAGCATCCCTCAAGGACAGTTGCCCCCCGTGCCCCTCCCCTTCTCAGCTCCTTTGTTAATCGCTCAGCGAGACGTGCATGAAACTCGACCTGCGCCTGCCCGATAGCGTCTCCGGGTACCAGCCTCCCTCCTGACTTCATAGCAAGGCCCCGGCCCAGAGAAGGCCCTGCTTGGGCCATGTCTGCTGGGAGGAGAGTGTTTATTCTAAGAGGGCAGCCGGGAGCTCTGCATCCACCGGGAGGGATTAGCTCCCCAAGGTTGCTACGCACCTAGAAAGCTGCCCACGCACCCTGCTGTTCCCAAAGAGGTGGGCAAGGAGTGAGGACCGTGGGCAGGTTCCCCTGGATGGACGGGGGCAGGGGCAGGGCGGGGACAGGTGGGCACCATGTTCTACGACTGCCTCTTCTCGGCTGCCTGTCAGCGTGAGTACCTGCCTGCCCACCTCCAAGCCCCCCCCCACTGCCCCCGCCCCACCGAGGACAGGGAGGCTGGGACAGTGGAGAGAGAGGGGAGGTGCTTGGCCACAGGCTGGCAAGGCCTTCTGAGCTCACTCCTGACCATCTCCCATTCCTGGGAAGCCAAGAGTCCTCTTGAGGAAGGTGGCCCCAGCACCTTGGTCCTTCCAGGGCTGCTGAGACCCTGGGGAAGGGGGTCAGTCACTGGCTGTCCACAAGTCCTATCTGTTGGGGAAAGGGATCCAGCCCTCTGGGCCTGAGCATCACGGCTCCTCAGTCACCCCTCCTGGTCTAGCGTTGGGACGAGGAGGGGTGGGGTGGGGTGGGGCTGCTTCTGCCTGTCAAGGGCCACAGGTCCTTAAGGCTTATCCCAATGTGCAGTGTCAGGGCCTGCCAGGAGACAGGCAGGATCTTGGAGAGACCCCGCTCTGTCAGAGGATCAGCTTCAGGCCACTTCGTCCCCTCCTGATGGGCTCAGGCTCAGGGTTGACAGGGACAGCAGGCGGAGCTGACCCAGTGACCCTTCCTCACAGAAGGCGCCATGCGGGCCAGTGAGACTGTATCAGAAGCCAGCCCGGGCTCCACAGCCAGCCAGACCGGAGTCCCCACTCAGGTGGTTCAGCAGGTGCAGGGCACCCAGCAGGTAGGACACACTCCCCTCCCCCCCAGGGGGCAGGGCGGGAGGGCACACGAGAGGGGCATTGGTGACGGTGGCCACAGGTACTTGGCCTCCCCTCCCACCCTGCTGCCAGAGCCATCTGCTCACCTGTTCTTAGCAAGATGTTCGCTTCAGCCACCACCCCCGCCCCGCCCTGGGGAAGCCCACATGGCTCAGGTCCTTACTCCCTGCCCCTACAGCGTCTGCTGGTCCAGACAAGCGTGCAGGCCAAGCCGGGCCACGTGTCTCCCCTCCAGCTCACCAACATCTCAGTGCCCCAGCAGGTAAGGGTGCCACACCAGGCCCGGCCTCCCCCTGGGTTGCAGAGCCAGTTCCTGGTGGCCTGCTCAGATGGGCCTTCACCAGCATCAAGGACCTAGGCCCCATCCAGGGGGATGACCGCCGCCTCCGGCCAGTGAGACGGTGGCAGTCAGGGCCCGTTGGGGAAGGAGTTGCTGCACGAGACATCTTAATAGACAGCCGAGGAGTAGCAGTAAGGAAGGTGGCTTTCAGGCCCAGCCCCGATATCTCAAAGCAGAGAACCCAATGCCAGTTAGGAGCCAAGAGCCCGTAGCCAGCACGGGGACCGTGAGTACATGGTGGCCTGTCCCCCAGAAGGCTGCCGGCGGTGTGACGGGGCTCCGCCCAGAACGGGCTTCAAGGGTGAGAGCATATTGCGCATGGCCTGCGGAGCCAGGCTCCCTGGACGTCGACCCTGGCTCGGCCACTTACCGGTTCCAGGGCCTCGGGCAAGCGCTTTCGCCGTCCCAGGCCTCGCTTTCACCCTGTGTGCGGTGGGGGTAGTAACAGTGCTGCCCGGGGGCCGTCGGGGCAGTTTTGTGAGCTGACGGTGAGCACCACCAGGACATCGCCTGGTGTGGCGCAGATGCTCGCGGGAACCGGACGGGCTGTTGTGAGTGAACTGTGGTCCTTTTTCCTCCTGCTTCTAGGCTCTCCCCACGCAGCGTCTGGTGGTGCAGAGCACGGCCCCAGGCGGCAAGGGTGGCCAGGTTTCCCTGACAGTGCATGGCACCCAGCAGGTGCACTCGCCCCCTGAGGTAGGTGGTGGCCCCGTCGGTTGCCCTCTCTGTACCTCTCTCCCCGGGTTGGGCATGTACCCCCAGAGTATACTTGGAGGGGTCCCTGCGCCCCTAAGCCCACTCGCTCCTCCAAAGTCCTTATTGAGCCCGGGTCAGGTGGCTTGGCTGCCTGACTCGTGGCCCTGCCAGCTCTGAGCCGCTTCCCACCCCAGCCTGAGATGGGCCTCGCAGCTCTGCATCAGGACCCCATATCCCAGGAAGCAAAGCGGGTCCCCCTGTGCCCCTCAAGGCTGGTAGAGGCTCTTCCCCAGACTACAGGGTGGATTCTGGGGACCCCCTAAGCACTAATGAGTGTGTTGGAGGCAGGCAGACCACGGGTGGCTGGGAGCATAGGTGGCAGCATCAGGAGCTTGGGGTCAGACCCCCAGCTCAGCCATTTCTCCTGGGGGACTCTGGCCAGGCCCCTGGAGCCTCCTGAGCCCAGTGTTTTCTGTGTAAAACAGCTAATAATACCAAGGGCCGTCGGCTCCGAGTGGCCACAGCAGGGCCCAGAGCTCACAGGGACTCTGTCGCCAGTCTGCCTGGGGTCAGTGCCCGGTGCCGCCACTCAGCTGTGTGGCCTTGGGACATCCCTTCCCATCTGGAAAGTGGGGCTCGCCTCACCTACCCCTCCTCACCTCAAGGCGGCAGTCCCTCTGATTTCGGAGGCACAGGTGTCCTCTGAGCTGAGGCCATCTGGGCTGCGGAGGGTGGGTCCCCCCACCGGCACCTGTGAGCCGAACCCCTAGCCTTGCCTGGGAGTGAGCGGGGCTACGGCAGGGACTAGGCATTTGGATTCATGAAACGCGGCCAGTTACCAGCCTAGGAGGCTGAGTCCTCTGTAGACTGCCACCCTCCCCAAGTAGCTCTTGGGACAGCCCTCCTGAGAAGGGTTTTCCAGGGCCTGGGTGCCCAGACTACGCTCCCGTGTCTCCTTCCCTCGCAGCGGTCGCCGGGGCAGGCAAACAGCTCCTCCAGCAAGACGGCTGGGGCCCCCGCGGGTGCCGTGCCGCAGCAGCTGCAGGTCTGTGGCGTTCAGCAGAGTGTCCCCGTCACCCAAGAGGTGCCAGGCCAAGGCGGGCGGTGGCTGGGGCAGGGGTTCCTGGCCAGGCAGCCTCTGCGGCCTCCTTGGCTGTCTGTGAGAGCTGCGGTTGGGAAGGTCTGTGGGAGCCGAGCAGGTAGGGGTGCATCCTCAGCCGGCCCCCCCGGGGCCTCTGGCAAGCACCTCTGCTCTCCTTCAGACACGGCATCCTTATCTGCATAATGGCTTCTGCCCTGGGAGTCTGGGGGCAGGGTGGTCGGGGTTGCTGGGGGATGAGATGTGGTCCTCACAGGTGGCACCTAACACTGAACGGGCGCTGGAAACAACTTTGAGAAACAACCTTGCCTCTTTGGGCCCACTCGCCGGGAGGAAGCCCCGAGGCCAAGTCCAGGCTTACCCCTAAGGAGCTCGGGGAGAGGCCCAGCCTCCAAATGCACGGCCAGCCTTTGGGAGGAGGCTATGCTCTGAGCTGCTGGGGCAGGTTAAGTGGCAAGGGTCGTCTGCCATCTGGTCGCCATCACACACGTTGCGGGGTCCCAAACCCCTCGCAAAACCAGATGAAAGGCACAGACCTCCCCCAGAGGAAAAGCGGAAACCCCATCCTGAAGGATTCGCAGGTGTCCTGCCGAGCACCACGCACCCTCTGAACCTCCAGGCCTGGGTCCGAGTCCTAATCCACCACTCGGCACCCCACCCCACCCCCCGCCTCTGCCCCTCGCTCTGTGCCCTGAGGGCGATGTCCGTATTCCTGCGGTAGCATGAAAGCAAGGATGTGGAGGCATGGCGGATGTGGGGGTGTGCGATAACTCATGTCCAGAGTGGGGGTGGGTGACAAGGACTCCCGCAGTCAGTCCCAAGTTCAACTTCAGTTCTGCCACTTCCTGTCAGCCTCACTTTGATGAGCCTCTGTTCACGCCTCTAACTGAACGCCCGCCCGGGATCAATGTGGTCCTGAATCTCAAAGGCACTTGGTGCAGGGCCGGCAGGGAAGAGCTGGAGAACGGTGGCCTCTTTCTCACCGGGCTGCTGTGAGGCTTACGGGAGTTCATGGGGGCATGGGGTGGGTGCTCAGGGATGGGTGGGCCTTTGGTCGCCACGGTTACCACAGTCTGACTTGCCTTTTCCATCCCAGAGGTCCGTGGTCCAAGCCACTCCACAGGCGCCCAAAGCCGGCCCCGTGCAGCAACTTACGGTGCAGGGGCTCCAGCCAGTTCACGTGGCTCAAGAGGTGCGTGTCTTCTCCACTTACCTCTGGGCAAACTGGGACTAGGCCCGGGCTGGGGAGGGGTGGGTGCGGGCCCATCGGGCTGCAGGGAGGGAATGGGGCGGGGCTGGGGCGGGGAGGGGGGGGCGGGGAGTTCCTCAAGGGCTTGGGCTGTGGGCTCTAGACTCTGTCTTGGAGCCTCCCCTCTCCCCGGCACCGGGCGGTTCAAGGGCCCAGGTTTTGCTAAGAGAGAGATCTGGATTCTCCCCTCCCTGAGGCACCGGGCGGGATCTTCCGTGGGGTTGCCGCGTGGGCTCAGCGACCCGGTGGGCGGCGGAGGCCTAGAGCCCCGCCCGCGGCCGCTCCCGGTGACCCCCCAGTGTCTCTGTTTGTCCTCCAGAGCTCAGGCAGTCAGTTTCCCGCTAGGAAGGCAGAGCAGCAGGAGCCCCGGCCCACGCCGCCGCCGGAGCCGCCGCCCCGGCCACCCACGCCCGGGCCCCGGCCGAGCGCGCTGGCCCCGGAGCCGCCGCCGCTCCCGCTCGCGTGCAGGGGCGAGGTCCGGCAGCTAGGCAGCCCCCAGCCGCCGCCGCCCCATTGCGAGCCGGGCGCCGAGCAGTGGGTGGAGCTGGTGGGCGTGATGCCCCCGCACCTGCTCCTGCCGCAGCAGAAAGTGGTCTTCGAGCCACTGCCCGGGCTCCCGGCCCGAGCCAGCCCCGACCAGAGGGTCAGGATCCAGAGAGTCCCCCAGGTGCTAGTGTTCGGCACGGCCGCCACGGCCCTCAAAGTAGGTGGCCGACGCACGGGCGGGGGGCATCGGGCGGGCGGGGGCGGGATCCGCCGGCCCCGGCCGGCGCCCGGCCCCAGGCTGCCCGCCTGGCCCTGCTGGCCCTGAAGACCCCACCTCCGCCCGGCCAGTGTGGGGACCCACCTCCGACCCCATCCCCCCCCCCCCCCCCCACCCCCAAGACTGGCGGTCCCAGGTCCCAGCCTCCACTCCAACAGACGGGCGGGGGATGGGGGTGGGGAATCCAGGCCCCGCCCCCCAAACCTTGTCAGTAATTCCAGGTTGTGTCCCGCCAATCGGAGCCCCACCCCTGGCCTCTGGCTCCTCCCCTGACATCCTGTACTTAGCTTCCAGGCCCCGCCCCTACGGACGGGGATCCTTCCCTTGATGCAGGCTCCACCCCTGAGGCCCTGTTTGTAGGTGGTTTTCAGGCTCCAGCTTTGGCTTTAGCTCTAGTGACAGCCTTGTCCCAGTGCTTGGCTCTACTTGTGGGGTCCAGCTTTCACGCTCAGAGTAGGACTCCGGGGTCTCCTCAGCCCGCCTCACGTCAGGCCCCATCCTTGCCGTCCGTAGCCTAAGCACAGAGTCCTGGCTTCTGACACAGCTCCGCCCGATTCCCAGCCCTGACCAAGGCCACAACCCCCGGGCCTCTGACCCCTGGCCCTGTCCAGGATGTGTTCAGAAAGTCCAGAAACGCAGCCTCCCCGCCGGGGAGCCAGGTGTCCTTGCGAGCTTGGACAGCTACCAGCCCTTTAGAGACAGAGACAGAGGCAGAGGAACCGCCCCACCCTTGACCTTCTGTGTGCCCTTCCTCCCACACCAGGTTCAGCAGCTCCAGCAGGTGCCCGTCCCACACGTGTACTCCAGCCAAGTGCAGTATGTGGAGGGTGGTGACGCCAGCTACACGGCCAGTGCCATGTGAGTGGGCTGGGGGGGGGCGGGGCCTAGGTCGGCTCAGGACCCTGCTGGTGGGACTTGAGGCCTGAGAGTCCCTGCCCCTAGCAGACCAGCCAGCCTTCAAGGCCTCAGGTGACAGGTGATAGGTGCTTCCCCAGGATAACCAGCAGCCATCAGGCAGGGGCAAAGCAGAGGGGACCCTCGCAGGTTGGGAAAGGCATCCCAGTATAACTTAAGACCTTGGGGTCAGATGGGCCTGGTTTTTAGAAAAGAAAAAAAAAAGAAAATTTAATTTTTATAAGACAAGCTTTCTGAATTAGTAGGGAATGTTAAAGAAAAAGAAATCTTCCCTGTTGACCCCCAAGCTTGCTCCAAAGGCAGTGCTGTGACCAGTTTCTTTGTTTCCTCCTAGAGGCACCCTGAGAATAGAAACTAGCCCCTTTTTTGTTCAGAAACAGGCAGAATGTTCTGTCCTTTATTTCTTCCCAGTTGTGTGTCTCAAAGCTCTTGCCTGTTTCTCTGACCGGGTCCCAGTCACCCTGTTTAACGGCTGCATAATACTCCACGGTGCAGACATAGCGTGAACGACGTAGCCGGTGCCCGCCCGGCCGACACTTGGGGGCCCTCCTCTCCCTGCTGTTGCGTGCCCTGCACGCCTGCCACGTCAGGCAGATGCCATGCCCGAGGCCTGCCCGAGCCTCCGCTCTGGCTCACTCTTGTCCGGGAGACCCCTCACACCACCTTCGCTCTCTCCTCCTTCACAGTAATAGTTCCAGGATCACGGTGATTGTCGGTTTAATTGTCGGAAGCTTCATTCGGTTTTCTTTGCGTTGTGTCTGACCTTTTTTCTTACATCCCCCACCCACCTGTCCCATAAGGGCGTGATGCTGGGGATTAGCTCATAGAGCAACTCAGTCCCTGGATCGTGGTGCTGTGGCCTATCCCAGGGGGCTTGACCCTGGCACCTGAGTCATGGTTGACGGCCTCCAGCTACCTCATAGTTCCGTTGACTTATCCCGTGCTGCCAGTCTCTTAGCCACGCAATTAACCAGAGTGGGTAGGGACCATACAGGGCATTCCGGAAAGAAGAGTGGCCCCCATAGGGCCCCCAGAAAGTAGAAGGGAGGCACAAGCCCAGGCCTTGTGGTGCCGGGCTGGCTCCTTCTGCCTCCCCTGGCAGTGTCTGTCCTTGCTTCTGTTTGAATTCTCCCCTCTGTGGTTATCGCGTGTGGGATCACATGTAGCCCATCACTGCCATTGGATTCTGGTGAAATTGTTAGTAGCACTGTGTCCCCTGTCTGTCTCTTGCAGTGGATTTTAACCGGCTTCCCAGCCCTTTGCCAGCCTGGACCCCCTCCCTGGCCAAAGCCACAGTCCCTGCACCTCTGGCTCTGGCTCTGTCCAGAGATGCACACATTCGTTCAATCATGCAGCAAACTGCTGCCAGAGCAACAT
Source organism: Panthera uncia (assembly GCF_023721935.1). Lineage (NCBI taxonomy): Eukaryota > Metazoa > Chordata > Mammalia > Carnivora > Felidae > Panthera > Panthera uncia. The sequence continues at coordinate 9,178,593 of NC_064816.1, read as the reverse complement.
TTTTCGAGCACGTGTGGCTCCAGATGTGGGGTAGGGTGGGGTGCTGGGCTGGGCTGGCCGTGGTCCCTGCCTGGGGATGGGGTGGAGGGCACTTGCTGGTGCCACCCAGTGCCACTTCAGTAGACGTGGACCAGGATGCCGCAGTCAAGAGCTGCCTCTTGGTGTCCAACAGGTAGGGCGCCCACTTCGGGTGACCAGCCTCCCCCCCCTCCCCTCCCCCCTTGCCCCTCCCCCCGCCTTCTCCTTGCCGCCCTGGAGGCCTGCAAGTCTCCTTCCCCAGCTTCCTTCAGGAGCCTGTTACAACAGAGCCTTCTGCGGCGGGTCCCATCTGGCCGGCCTTGCTCCCTTTCTGGATTTTTAAAATTTGATGTTTTTAATCACTAATAAGTTAAGAGGACTCAGAAACCAAAACTGTGTCCAACGATGTCTTGTGAGATGCCTACTCCCCATCCATGGGGCCTCCACCCGCATGATGCAGACATAGATAGGAAATGGGGCACAGTCTCCCCCCCTGTTCCAGAAACCCCATCCTTACCTTTCCCCACCTCTTTCGTTCACCTGAAAAAATGTTCTGGAGCTTCTTCTTTGGCAAGATCTTCCTCTTTCTTACCCCTTCTTAGGATTCTGTCACCTTTCACTTAACTGTCCTCCAAAGAGGGACCCCAGTTGTTTTTGCTCTCTTGCTATGAACTGCAGCCTTGAGCCCCCGCATCATCTGACGCGGGTCCTGGGACGGCTGGAGGAGAACGCTCCTCTGCCTCAAAGGGATATGCTCTGCACTCCAGAAGTCGTCGCTGAATGGCCCCCAGGGTGGCCACAGGATTGAAAGTAGAACCCCTCCCCTTTCTCCAGCCCCCTCTTCCCGTCTCGTTTACTACCTGGGCACCGACCATGTTCTGCAATGCCCTTGATTCACCTCTGTGCTTGCTTCTCCTCTGGCTTCCCAGCGACAACGTGAACTCCCCCAGGCAGGGCTTTTTCTTTCTTACCCACTGTTGGGTCTGTAGTGCCTGCAACAGTGCCCAGCATACAGTAGGTGTTCGATGAGTTGGTTTTGTTTTGTTTTGTTTTGTTTTGTTTTGTTTTGTTTTTAACTGAGTGAAGTGTGTGCCCTATTCCAAGTGACCTAGCCATTCTGTCTTGGCTTCTTCACATCTGAGGTGTGGGCTCCCATGCCAGGGGCCGTTCTGAGGATTACATGGAAAATTGCGCCCCATCAGGCACCCGCTCAGAGTGGTGCCTGGTCCGGCATGGGTAAATGTTGGCGGCCTCTGGCTCCCATCCTGGGAGGGCCCCGGCGCCACAGGAGCCCCCTCCGCCCCGCCCCTCGGCTGCCCAGCTCCTGCCCGCTGACTCCTGCCTCTGCTTCCCTCTCAGCCGCTCCAGTACCTACCCCTACCCGGAGACGCCGCTGTACACGCAGACAGCGGGCGCAAGCTACTACGAAGCTGCAGGCACAGCTGCGCAGGTCAGCACGCCCGCTACCTCCCAGGCGGTGGCCAGCAGCGGCTCCGTGCCCATGTACGTGTCCGGGAGCCAGGTCGTCACCAGCTCCGCCAGCAGCGCGGGTGGGGCCAGCGGCGGCGCCAGCGGCACCGGCGGTGGCGGCGGCGGGGGCGGCGGCGGCGGCGGCAGTGGCGGCGGCGGCGGCGGCAGCGGAGCAGGCACCTATGTGATCCAGGGCGGCTACATGCTGGGCAGCGCCAGCCAGTCCTACTCCCACACCACGCGTGCCTCGCCAGCCACCGTAAGTGCCAACTCGGGCCCCAGAAAAGGCATGCGGGGCCGGGGGCGGGGGGAGGTGCTGGGTGCGGGCGGTGGGTGGTCACTGGTCGCCGGCAGCAGGAGTCTTCGCACCCTTGCCCGGGAGTCCTCAGATGAAGGTGTCCGGGGATCAGATCCTGGCTGTGTAGCCTCAGACAAGTTACTCAGCCTCTCTGGGCCTCAGCTCATATGCATGAGGCTGTTAGACCAGGGCCCCAAGAAGTGTTGTCTCCTGTGATCAGAACTGATGATGGCAGGCGTATAGCAAGGGGAGGGAGAGGCAGGCACCCGCATGGGGGGAGCTGCCCTGAGCAAGGTACTTTGTCCATCTAGAAGGCGACAAGAAAACCTCTCTCTGCCCAGAGGTGGGCTGTATGGAGTCACTTGGGCCGGGCCTCTCACTAGCCCTGTGACTGTGGTTGGATCAGGGCCTAGTAGTCTCAGGGTGGTCCTTGTCCTCTTGGAAGTTGGGGTCTGGAGTGATTTTTTTTATTTTTATTTTTATTTTTTAATATTTATTTAGTTTTGAGAAAGAGAGAGAGAGTGAGCGAGCAGGGCAGGGGCAGAGAGAGAGGGAGGGAGACAGAGGATCTGAAGCAGGCTCGGAGCTTTCAGCACAGAGCCCAATGCAGAGCTTAAACTCAAGAACTGTGAGATCATGACCTGAGCCGAAGTCAGGCGCTTCGCCCACCGAGCCACCCAGGTGCCCCCGGGGGTCTGGAGCGATTTTAAATACCGCCCTTTGGGGGCGCCTGGGTGGCTCAGTCGGTTGAGCCTCCAACTTCGGTTCAGGTCGTGATCTCACCGTTCGTGAGTTCAAGCCCTACGTCGGGCTCTGTGCTGAGAGCTCTCGGAGCCTGGAGCCTGCTTCAGATTCCTTGTCTCCCTCTCTCTCTGCCCCTCCCCTCCCCTGCTCACTCTCTCTTCTCTCCTTCCAAAATAATAAACATTAAAAAAAGCTTTTTTTAAATTAAATAAATAAATAAATACCGCCCTTTGACATAGCCATCCATCATGGACCACATAACCGAGACGGAAGCTTTCTCAGAAGGCAGGCTGAACCTCCCTTATAACCCCCCATGTAGCCCGGCTTCAGGTCTATGTTGTTCGAATGCTGGTCGTGACCCACCCAGCTGATTTCATGACCCTGTAACGGGTCCTTACCTTACCTTTGCAGACACGCTTCACTAGAACACTGCCGTCCTCTAGACATTCCCCATTGATAGAAGTATTCCCTCTGTGCTGTTCAATACAGAGGCCTCTGGCCACATGTGGCTATTGAGTGCCTAAGATGTGGCTGGGGTCACCAAGGAACTGAGTTGTTTGTTTTTCCTTACGCTACGTTGGTATAATTGTAGATTCATAGGAAGCCGCAAAAATAGTACAGGGAGACCCCTGTGGGCGGCTCACCCAGGTTACCCCGCCCACTCAGATTACCCCACTAGTTACGTTTTACATAACTACAGTACAGTATCCAGCCAGGAACCTGGCCTTGGTACAACGCAGGGGGTCTACTTCTATTTTTTTATCACGGGTGTCCATTTGGAAAACCACCGCTACAATCACGATGCAGAACTGTTCCACTGCCACAAAGATCACCCTCCAAGTACCCCTTATGGTAACCCCCGCCCTCCTCCCTCCCGTCTCTAACCCCCAGTAACCATGAATCTGTTCCCCATTTCTATAATGCTGTCATCTCGAGAATGTTCTATGAATCATACTCCACATGACCTTTTGACATTGGCCTTTTCCACTCAGTATAAATGAATTTAAATAGCTACGTGTGGTTGGAGGCAACTCTGTTGGACGGTGCAGTTCTAGAGAGTTCCATGAGATTTAGTTCCCACCGGTGGTTATGCTATGATGTGACCTACAACGTGGTTGTCAGCGTCACAATTGGAAATGGGCACAGAGAGAAGGGACGCCTGGGTGGCTCAGTCAATCGAACCTCCACCTGCAGCTCGGGTCACGGTCTCAGGGTTCGTGAGTTCACTGCTGTTGGCGCAGAGCCCGCTTTGGATCCTCTGTCCCCCTCACTTGGCCCCTCCCTTGCTTGTGCTCTCTCTCTCTCTGTCTCAAAAATAAATAAACATTAACAAAAGAAAAGAAAATAGGTACAGAGAACACTTCACAATGAGTATTCCAGAAACTAAAGCAGTGCCTCATGCTCTTCGGTCCCTGGTCCGGCCCCAGGTTCAGTGGCTCCTAGACAACTATGAGACGGCCGAGGGTGTGAGCCTGCCACGGAGCACCCTCTACTGCCACTACCTGCTGCACTGCCAGGAGCAGAAGCTGGAGCCCGTCAACGCCGCCTCCTTCGGCAAGCTCATCCGCTCCGTGTTCATGGGCCTGCGCACCCGACGGCTGGGCACCAGGTGGGCCGCCCACCCCCGACAGCCGCAAAGCCTGCCCCGTCTCCCAAGTTCTCCAGGGCCTCGGCTACCCCTGTCACGCCCTCACTCACTGGCCCCTTCCCGTCACACCCACACATTCCCACCCCAGGGCCTTTGCACCAGCTACGCCTTCTCCTTCACGCACTCTTCCCCCGTATTCTTCCTCAAACGCCGCCTGGCCCCGTTAACTAAAACTGCAGCCTTCCCACCTCCCACCTCCCTGACTCCCCAGACCGCCCCCTTCCCCGCTTGCTTTTTCTCCTTACGGAGGAGCACCATCCAACATGACTCTGGGTTACTCCCTTCTCTTGTTTCTGATCTGGCTTCCCAATGCTAAAATGCAGGAGCTGCACACGGTTGGTGCTTAAATCAGGGCCTTCGAGTGCATTCATGTAGGGAGGAACAAGGAGCCATCCCACGAACCCACTCTTCCCTTCTTCTCCTTTGCAACGCCCACACCTCCCTGGGGTGAGCCCTGCTCATCTCTCCGGTCCAGTTCCCAGCTTAGGCGTTGCCTCATTCGCTTGCACGTGCCTGACCGTCTCTCTGTGCCGCGGTTTCTTCTTCACCTGTCTGTGGAGGGTGCCAGGAGCACCCTTCAGGGGATAGGGCTGAGGAACACGGGCCTTTGTGCGTGCGGAGCGCTCAGGCCAGGGCCCGCGGTGTCCTTATAACTATTAGTCTACGAGTCCGTGCGGAGCTCCCGGCCTGTGCCTGCGTCAGGGGCCCAGGCGTGCCCTCCGATGCCGGCCCCGCCTTCCCAGAAGGCCGTTGGCACGTGGGGACCTCGCCTGACACCCACAGCCCCTGTCCTTCCGCAGCACGGCGCCCGCTCGGCCCTGTGGAACACGGGTCTCGCCCCCGGGCTGTTCGTCCCCCAAGCGGAGAGGAGGCAGGGGTGACGGGAAGGGCCCGGCGAACAACCGGAGCCCTCCACCCCCCCACCACCCCGGGCGCAGCCTGGCCCTCACCCTCTGCCTCCCCCCAGGGGCAACTCCAAATACCACTACTACGGCCTGCGGATCAAGGCCAGCTCGCCCCTGCTGCGACTGATGGAGGACCAGCAGCACATGGCCATGCGGGGCCAGCCCTTCTCACAGAAGCAGAGGTAGCGGGAAGGGGCGGCCCCGCGCGGGCGGGGGTGGGGGGGGGGCAGGGCTTGCTGGCCTGTCTCAGGGCCCCAACCGCCCCCTCTGCAGGCTCAAGCCCCTCCAGAAGATGGAGGGCATGACGAACGGCGTGGCTGTGGGGCCGCAGGCCGCGGGGCTGTCGGACATCAGCGCGCAGGTGCAGCAGTACCAGCAGTTTCTGGGTGAGAGTGTCCTGGCCCGCGGGGCGGGCTCTGGGGCAGGTCCGAGGCCTCCGGAGAGCATGCACATGGTTCCCTTGTCCCCCCGCCCCTGCCGCAGAGCCTCATTGTCCCCCACTGCCTGCGGCGGGTTGGGGGGGGGGGCCCTGCTGGGGAGGAGGTTGATGACACCCTGATACGATCCCGGGGAGAGGCCTGGCGGGGGGGTGGGGGAGGGGTGCGTGCAGGTAGAGGATAAAGGCCTCACGGTGTCTCCTCCCGCCTCCAGATGCCTCGAGGAGTCTCCCTGACTTCTCGGAGCTTGACCTCCAGGGCAAAGTGCTCCCCGAGGGCGTCGGGCCTGGGGACATCAAGGCCTTCCAGGTCCTGTACCGGGAACACTGTGAGGTAGGGCAGCCGGCTGGGTGGGCAGGGGTGAGGGAAGGCCATGCTGTCCCACGCCCGCCCCGTCCCTGAGCATCCGGCCTCCCCAACAGGCCATTGTCGACGTCATGGTGAACCTGCAGTTCACCCTGGTGGAGACGCTGTGGAAAACCTTCTGGAGGTACAACCTCAGCCAGCCCAACGAGGCGCCTCCGCTGGCCGTGTGAGTCCCTCGGTGGGAGTGGGGAGGAGGGAAGGAAGTGGGGCACTGTGTGAGTCAGCAGCACCCGGGGCCGGGGCAGCCAGACCTCGGCCATCATGTAGAAGGGGGGCATCTGCCCGAGCCCCTGCAGTCTGGGGGGTGTACGTGGCCTTGTGACCCCCACCCCGGAGCGTGCCTGTGTGTCGGCCTGACGGCGCGGGGGGATAGCGCGCCTCGCCGGGCCGTCTCCTCCCCGCAGCGGGTGGGTGCCTGTGCCCGTCTGACCCCGGGGGCATCGGGGCCCGTGTCAGCCTGACCTCAGGGGCGGGGTGGGTGTCCACAGGCACGACGAGGCTGAGAAGCGGCTGCCCAAGGCCAGCCTGGTGCTCCTCTCCAAGTTTGACCCAGTGCTACAGTGGACCAAGCACTGTGACAACGTGCTGTACCAGGGCCTGGTGGAGATCCTCATCCCTGACGTGCTGCGGCCCATCCCCAGTGAGTGCGCCGCGGCCACACACACACCCCCCTCCCGCCTCCCCCCTCCCCCCTGCGGTCCTGATACGCCCCCGCTGCCGCCCACAGGTGCCTTGACCCAAGCGATCCGGAACTTTGCCAAGAGCCTGGAGAGCTGGCTCACCCACGCCATGGTGAACATCCCAGAGGAGATGCTGCGTGTGAAGGTGAGGGCGGGCCGAGCGGCCAGCCTGGGTGCACAGCCCAGCTCCTCCCTCCTGGCCATGGAACTGTGGGCTGGGGGCCTTGGTCTCCCCTCCCCGTTAGAGAGGCAGTTCCTGTTCCCTCAGAGTGAGCTTTGGGTGTTGTCTTTACAAACCGGCTTCCTCAGGTGCCCACTTCTGAAACGCAACCCCTTGGTGGTATTTTTGTACACGATCCAACATCTTAAAAAAATAAAAACCAAATGCAGCTTGAAGTAGTTCTCTTCAGACGGTTTCAACGGGGGGGGGGGGGGGGGGAAGCCCCATCTATAAGGTAACAGAATAATGGCCCTCTGCATCAATGCTGCACATTCACTGCTTAGATGTGAGGGATTAGATGCGACGTGCTTGCTCTTGAGCGAAAAAAGTAAAAGGAAGAAAAGGGTTGTTTTGTTGTCCTTAAAATGGTAACAAGACAGTCGTACAGAACCGGACATCTGAAGCATCACCCCTGAGTGCACTGCACACTGGGGGGGGGGGGGGGTGATGGGTGGAAAGAGTAGAAGCTGGATCCAGGGGGAAGCCCTTCAGAACTGGCAAGACTCATGTATTCATTCATTTATTCAGCATGCATTTATTGAGCACCTGCTGTGTGCCAGCACGGTTCTCAATGCTGGGAGCACAGCAATGACAGAGATGAACAAAACCCCACCCTCCCTGACACTCAAAGGAATAACAATCCAAGCAATGCCCTTTCTAGGCAGTGCCCTCAGAGTTTGTATTGTGTCCTTTAATTAAAAATAATAACACGGGGCACCTGGGTGGCTCAGTCGGTTGAGCTTCTGACTCTTGATTTTGGCTCAGGTCATGATCCCAGGGTTGTGGGATTGAGCCCCGTATCTGGCTCTGGGCTGAGCGTGGCACCTGCTTGGAATTCTCTCTCTCTCTCTCTCTCTCTCTCTCTCTCTCTCTCTCTCTCTCTTCCCCCTCTCTCCCCCTCCCTCCCTCTGTCCCTCTCCCCTCTCTCCCCTGCTCGTGTGCACAGTTTTTCTCTCTCGCTCAAATAAAATTTAAAAGAAAAGAAATAATCTGGTCAGACACATTGCATTGATTTTTTTTTTTTTTTTGTCCCATACTTTGGGTGTCCACCCAAAGTTTGAAAATCCCAAACCCCTTGATTTCCCAACAAAAACGACAAGATACATCCCTCCCTTTCAGGAGAAAGAAAGGATCAGAGAAGTTGCAGTGTGTGGGGCAGGGGATGGCGGGGGTGGAGGTGGGTTCCACACAAGCCACAAGCCTCCCCCCCTCCCCCCGCCCCGCAGGTGGCGGCGGCCGGTGCCTTCGCGCAGACGCTGCGACGCTACACGTCGCTCAACCACTTGGCGCAGGCGGCGCGGGCAGTGCTGCAGAACACCGCGCAGATCAACCAGATGCTGAGCGACCTCAACCGCGTGGACTTCGCCAACGTGCAGGTGAGCGCGCGGCGGAGCCGGTGAGCGCGGGGCGGCCACGGGGCGGTGGCTGAGCCGCGGGCACGTGCCCGCTGTATTGCAGGAGCAGGCCTCGTGGGTATGCCGCTGCGAGGACCGCGTGGTGCAGCGTCTGGAGCAGGACTTCAAGGTGACCCTGCAGCAGCAGAACTCACTGGAGCAGTGGGCGGCCTGGCTGGACGGCGTCGTGAGCCAGGTGCTTAAGCCCTACCAGGGCAGCGCCGGCTTCCCCAAGGCCGCCAAGCTCTTCCTCCTTAAGTGGTCCTTCTACAGGTGCGCTCGGGCCCTGCGCGATCCCGGCGGGAAGGGGCGGGGTGGGAGGACCCTGATCTGAGGGCGGGGGCTTAGGGACGGCCCCTCCCCTCCGGGGGCGGGTCAGAATGGGATCACAGGAGGCCCCGCCTCCTCGGGGAATTTGGGACGGGAGAAGACCTCCCCCCCCTCCCCGCCCCCGCCCCCGCCCCCGCCCTCCCTGGGGCTCAGGTGCCCTTTTACGAAGGCGGAGGCCCTGTTGGCGGTGGGCTGGGTGATGACCGTTTGCTGTCACTGACGGAAGCCCTTGGGGAGCCAGCGCGAGGCCGCGCCCGGGTCGCCGGGCTTGCCGGCGCTTGGGGTCTTTGCGGTACTATACGGGGGCCAGAGGCGGGGCCGGGCCTGACGGTCTCCTCTCCCGCCGCCGCCTACAGCTCCATGGTGATCCGGGACCTGACCCTGCGCAGCGCTGCCAGCTTTGGGTCTTTCCACCTCATCCGGCTGCTCTACGACGAGTACATGTACTACCTGATCGAGCACCGCGTGGCCCAGGCCAAGGGCGAGACCCCCATCGCCGTCATGGGCGAGGTGCGCGCGGCGGGGCGCCCAGGGCGCGGGCGGGCCCCCCCCACCCTTGGCGGGACCCTCACCCCTTGTCTTGCCTCCTTGCAGTTCGCCAACCTGACCACCTCGCTGAACCCCCTTGACCCGGACAAAGGTAGGCGGGGCGCGTCCCTACCCAGGGCCTGAGTCCAAGGGGCGGTGACCCAGAGGGATCGGGGCGGAGGAGGTGCCCACGGTGCTCTGGGGGTGCGGCCGCCACACGCTGAGCCGGACCTGCTCTGTGTGCCCCAGACGAGGAGGAGGAAGAGGAGGAGGAGAGCGAGGACGAGCTGCCACAGGACATCTCACTGGCGGCCGGCGGAGAGTCACCCGCGCTGGGCCCGGACGCCCTGGAGCCGCCGGCCAAGTTGGCAAGGACAGACACACGGGGCCTCTTCGTGCAGGCGCTGCCCTCCAGCTAAGCCCGCGGCCTCCCCCCACCCCGCCCCGCCCGCCCCCGCCGCCCATCCACGCCAGGGTCCCTCACAGCTTCTGTGGCTTCGCTGTCACCGTTCCAGCCTCGGCCAGGGCCGGGATGGGGGCCTCCAAGACAGGGAAGGCTAGGGGGTCCCCGCCCCCAGTGGGGCCGGCACCAATCACAGGGCCGGGGCGGAGCCGCAGCTGCAAACTGACACAAAAGACGTGCCTTAAGGAACCCGCCTCCGTGCCCAGGTGCCCCGTGGGACAGCCAGCTTGGCTCCTTGGCCTCCGAGGCCTCAGCATCTCCCTCTCCCATCCCAGGGGGCAAGCAGGCAGGCCCCCCCTCCCTTGTGGAACCGTTAACTTATTCAGCTCGCTGGCTTTGCACAGTCTGTCCTGGGCCCAACCCTGAGCCCCAGGTGGGCACAGGTGGGCGTCACCTGGGGACCCCCACTGTCAGCAGCAGCCCCGGGACCCCTCCCCCAGCAACCCCACCGCTCCCCACTCCTTGGTATAAGTGCAATTAAAGCCGTGGGTGTCGCATCTTCTCCAGAGCTGGGCCCTCCCTTGCCCCGCAGCCCTAGAGGTGGGCACTGCCTGGCCTGGTCGGGGGGGTAGGGTGGCCCCGGGGGATGCCGCCTCCAGCTTCCAAAGAGCAGCAGGCGGGGCTGGGCGTGGGAGCCCCGAGGGGCCTGCTGCCGGCAGTGGGGTCCAGAAGTGCCCGCGCCCGTCCCGGCCCAGGCTGGGGGCTCCACTCCCTCAGATCCAAGACCCCAGTGTCCCAGGCCGCCCGCCTCTGGTTTGTAATGGAACCTCCGCGCTCCTCCTCTCCCAGGAGACTGTGCTTCTCCTCCGTGCAGTGCGCCCCGCCCCCCACACGACTATTGTGCGATTTTTGTGAGCCGCCCTAGCGGAGTTGGTAACTTGTTGGTTTTTTTCCAACCATCATGGCCTTATCTGTTCCGGTTTTCTCAGTGTCTTCAACCTGTGAGATAGATGTTTATGGCAAAAAGCAAAAAGCAAAAAAGAAAAGAACAAAAAAAAGGAAAAAAAAGAAAAACCTGAACCTATTGTATAAAAAATCACTATTTTGTGTGCTCCGCGTGCTACAGCTTTTGGGGTGGCCCACCCCCACCCCGTCCCCCCTGCCCTCGGGGCCTCCCCTCTCCTGGCCGTGAAAGTGTCCACGCGTGTGGTAGTCTAGTGTGCCGAGCTGTTTTCTACCTTTTTGTAGTCTTTCTTAAAACACAATAAATTCCGCTGTGATATTTGGCTACTGCTGACTCGAGGGGCCTCGGGGCTGGGGGCTCCAACTGGGCCCCGAGCGGCAGCAAAGGGAATTCAGTGAGGCTCAGAAATAAAACATTTATTACATGAAGAGGAATGACGGGCAGGGGGAGGGGATGGCCACGAGGTCTGCCACCTCAGGTGGGGGAGGCGGGGATGGGCAGGGCAGGGGAAAGGGGTCCATTCGGCCTCCCCGGGGGGCAACGTCCACACCTGTAGCCAAGGAAAGGGGCAGACGCGCAAAGAGCAAGGGCCTGTGCCCAGCGCGGGGTGAAGGTGGGCGCTTGAGGCTGGTGGGGCAGGGGGCTCCCTCCCTCTGCCCCTTCCCAACTTAAATAGGCATAAATAAGAAGCGTCCAGACTCTTAGGCCACCAGGGGCTGCCCCACCCAGCCCCCTTCCCCACAGCCTAACACTAGTGCCGTCGTCAGTCGGTCACCGGTCGGCCGGCCAGCCGGGGAGAGGCTGCCAGGAAGGCGGCCAGCTCCCAGGCCGCGGAGGTAGTTGGAGTCAGTGCCCAGAGCGGCCGGGCCCTCACAGCACAATCCACGTGTACCTCTCGCTGTCTGCCAGAACCTTCAGCGAGCACCCTGCAGGGAAGGGGCAGAAGGGAGCCGTGGGGTCTCTGCGGGCCCAGGCTGTGGGAGGGGTCCGCCTCTTTCCCCGATCCGATTTGGGCCACACGAGGTTCCAGAAGGCAGTGAGCCTGCTGCGTTACCCTGCGGCCACCCGGCAAAGGTCTGCTGAACGAAGGACTGGCCGCGGTTCCCCGGGCGCCACGCCTGCCGGGTCCTCTCCTAGCCGGCCCCTCACCTCGCCGGGCCTGCCCTCCTCCCCTCACCCCCATTCCACCGTGTCCAGTGGCACAGCCAGCGGACTCCTCCGCTCAGGAACACTTGGGAATCAGCACCCGCTCCAGGCCTGGCATGGCACCAGGGTAAGGACCTCAGTCCTGACCGCCGTCGGGTCACGGGGCCCACCTTTGTGCAGCGCCTCGTTGGTCATCCTGTTGACGTAGCGGCCGCTGCTCTCAGGCACCAGCCACTTCATGACCATGTCCACGCAGCTCTTGCGGTATGAACTCCAGACACTGCCGCTGAGGGCAAGGGGGTGAGGGCTCTCATCACCCAGGCCGCCCACCCCCCCCCCCGGCCCGCCCCCCCCCCCCCCCCCGCCCCAGCCCCAGTCCCACCTCACCTGGTCTGCCCCTTGACCTCGGTCAGGTCGCCTACACTGACTGTCACGAAGATGCCTGTGTTGAGGTCCCATGCCACTTTGAGGCTGGTGTGATAGGTCTTTGGTCTGCAGTGGGTGAGGAGCAAAGGAGAAAGGGACGGGACCAACGGGTCCCTCAGCTGGGACCCAGGCAACCCTGGGGGGCTTCTGTCTTTGGAACAGTAATGGAGTTTGGGGGGCAGGGGAAGTCTTCTCACATCCCCACTCGCCCACTCCCCTGAAGTATCCGAGCGCGGCCCGCTGCTGGGCGGGGGCGAGGGGCATCCCGCTCACTCACCGGAGCTGGCCCTCCTCAGTGGGGGACGGGAACGCCAGGAGCAGCAGGCCGATGTTGATGAGGACTTGATTGGTTTCCGGGCAGACCTGGGGGGCAGGGGCGCGGGGGGGGAGGGCAGGCAGTGGGACAGTGACAGTTATTGGGGGGGGTGCCCAGAAAAGAGAGGCCCCGGGCCCCCCCCCCCCCCCCCCCCCGTTCCCTCCCTGGGCCCACCTCGAGGATGACAATGTCGTAGTCACTGAAGGAACAGAACTGGTGGGCCCAGGTGGCATCATGGCGGATGACCTCATTGATGACGTATTCGAAGTCCAGCGTGAGCTGCTCCACCGTCAGGTACTGACCCTGTGGGCAGCGGGCGGAGGGCAAGACTGCATCAGCTGTCACCCCAGCAGGCTGCCCAGGGGCCGCCCCTAGGCCTGCCCCCCCACTGGCACCAACCTGGACGGCAGCCTGCTCCCTCATGGGCCGCAGATTGCGGCCACGGAGATCAGTCACCACAAAGGGCAAGGAGATCTTGTCATCCTCGAACTCTGAGGGGGCAGGAAGTGGGGGTAGGGGTGGTGGGAGGCCTGGCTGGCCTCCCATGCCTGGGGCCCTGCCCACCGGGTGGGTTCCCAGCTCACCATCCTCCGCTTCGGTCCCTTCGCTGGACCCCAGCACGTAATACAGCTTGGTGTAGTTGACGTAGCCGGGCTCAGGGGCTGGTGCCTCCGCCGCAGGGGGGCTGTCTCGGGGTACCACCTCCCCACACGGGGCCAGGGGCTCTGAGGGCGGGCGGCAGCGACTGCCCGAGGGCCCCGGGCAGGGGGGCGGCCGGGCTTCCTCCGAGGTCCCACCCTTGGCCTCTCTGGCCCTGCGGAAGATGTCGGCCACAAACTCCTTGGCTTTGGCGATGGCGGGCGAGGGCTCAGGGGCCCCAGGGACCCGGGCGGGGGCTGTTTCGGGACAGGGACTGGGGAGGGTGGGGGGCACCTCAGGGCTCTGAGGCCCAGGGGGGCTGGGAGGGGCCGGAGGGGAGGTGGTGTGGTCATACAGGATTTGGCAGAAGTTGTTCTCGCCTGAAACGAAAACAGTGAAGGGGGGCGGGGGGGGGGGGGGGGTGTAAAAAAAAAAGTTCAAATCGGGGGCACTGCAGACCTCCCTCATTGCCCAGGGGCAGGGCGGTGGGGGGTGGGGCGGGTGGTTCTTAGAAATCCACCTTGGGGACACCCTTCTAGAAGACTTCCCTATGCTGAAAGATCAGTTGAAAACACTCAGAAGGGGAAAAGGCCTTACATGCGCGTGCAAACACGTGCATAAACAATACCTTCAAGCTTTATTTCTGAGCATCTACCAGATGCCACACTGAGGACGCGAGGGAACGAGACGCAAAATCCCTGCCCTTGGGGAGTTCACGGTTTACAGTGACAAAAGCTAAAAATCACCAAAGTCTGAAAATTTACTCCATAGCCCTCCATCCTCCCCAACGGGAGCCTGACTGACTTGGGCACACAGTGCCCATCTATGGGCACCATCAGGAATGTGGGCTCGCCACGGACAACCCGTGTTCAGGGAGGAGCACTGTGGCTGAGCCCTGGGCCCTGCCTGCACCACCTCCAAAGGACCCCCCCCCCACAATCAACACTGAGAGGGCGGGGGCTGTGTCCTCCCAGTTCAGAGACTGGGGAACGAGGCTCAGAGGGAAACTTGTCCAAGGGCACACTGCGTGACGATGTGAACCAAGGCACTCCTGTCCACCAGAGTGGACGACGGCCAAGTCAAAACTCCCCCTTTGTGTAAACACTGTCCTATGGCGAGGTGTTAGACACGGGTGACGATGTCCCCCTCACCCCAGTGTGCACAAAGCTGAATCCTGTCCCACGTGACCCTTCCTACAGGGACCCATAGCCACAAGTACCGGGGGCAGGTATCGGCCTCAACGAGGCCTGGGTTCTGGAGAGGGCCCTGCCCACAGTGGCACAAGCAGCCAGGGAAGGAGGCCCCTGCATGGGCCTGGGGACAGGACATCCTGGCCCTTGCTGGTTTGTGGCTTAATTGTATACATTTAATCCTTTTTTTATATCCACTCCACTCCCTCTCCCAGGGACAACCATTTTAATGTACTTAGTGGGTGTCTTCTTACTGACTCCATTCTTACGAAATCGGGACGTAAGTGGTGTCATTGACATTACAGATCTCCTTGGTTTCTTTTGCGTTTGGATGGGTCTTCAAGGCATGCTCCACAGACACACGTGCTGGGGCACTCAGTGGACTGCCGATCCAAGGGAATCACTGCCTTGTCCTACCTCCCCGATCCCCAGGGATGGACGCCAGGTAGCCCCTACCACCAAAGCCTTGGACGTGCCCGGGCTCAGGCCGGGCTGCGGTCACACTGTTGCCCTGTGGCCCTGAGGGTGCAGGTGAGGCCCCAGGGTCCCCCATCGCCGCCAGTGGTAACATCAACCAGCTTAACATTAGCTACTCTTAACATTAGCTACAAGGGACATCACCTTGTGACTTTCACTGGCGTTTTTTCCTATTCCCGAAGACATAAGATGGCCTTCTGTCTACCAACTGAAATTTTAAGTGACCGTTTCTGCTCGAAAAGGGCACTGCACTGTCCAGCATGGTAGCTGTGGCCACATGGGGCTACTTGAGCTCAACTAAAATTAAATAAAATTTAAAAGTCAGTTCTTGGGTCACTCAGCCGCTTCCAAGTGGCTACCGGTGGCGGCTGGAGCGGACACGGCAGATATAGACCATCACACCCCTACGGAAAGTTCTAGTGGACGGTGCCGGGGTGGAGCATGGCTAGCTTCGGATCCCGTACTCCTGCTGTCCAGCTGTGTGGCCTTGGACAAGGGACTCCACCTCTGCACACCCCGGCCTCCTCATCTGCCGTGGGGGGGGGGGGGGGGGGGGGGGGGACAGGACCACCCTCGGGGGGCCCGCTGGGCGGAGTCGGCAGGTCACAGGCTCTGAGGCTTACAGCCCGTGCTCGGCCCCATCGTCGGGCCCGGGGGCCTACCTGCCGAGTGGACCGAGACCGCACAGGCCACCAGAGAGTAGCTGGTGTTGAGCAGCACCACCTGGTCCTTCTTGAGCTGGAAGGCAGGCTGGAAGGTGGGGAAGGGATAGACCACCTGGTACTTGGTGTGCAGCATGAAGCCGTGCCGCAGGCACTGCGCGCTGGGGTCGCCTGCAGCAACACAAGCCACCCAGGCTCACTCCCGGCCGCGGGGCGGGGCGGGGCAGGGGGGGGGGGGCAGCCCGCACCCTGAGGCCCCCAGCCCGCTCACCCGGGTGGGCCCGGCTGGCTTCCCGGCAGGCGGCGCAGCGGCCTGGCGACGGCACCGCCACGGTGCTGATGTAGATGTCTCGGTGGTTCTCGTCACTCATCATCATCATGTTCATGAGCATCCCATTGGCCGAGCGGGTGCTGGGGGCCGGCACACCTTCAGCGGCCTGGCCCACGCACCACCCTCGCCGGGCCTTCCCTGTCCCCGGGTCTTACTTGAAGCCGAAGACGATGACCTTGGAGGCATCGCTGGGCCACTCGCACACGGTCAGGTACAGGTCGCTGTAGATCTCCTCATCCTGGAAGAGCCGCACCTGCCGGACCTGAGCAGCATGGCCGGGGTCGGTATGGAGTCAGAGCAGGTAGGGTGGGGGGAGAGGGGGCCCAAGGCCGCACGATGCTGGCCTGGAATCCGAGCTGGGGCTGAGCTGGCAGGAGCGCCCTTTCTGGGGGGCGGGGGGGTGAGGGTGTGTGTGACTCCAGCCAGGGAGTCTAAGCAGCCCCTGTACTGTAGCCTGTGCCCTCCTGAGGATGGGCAGGGGAAGCTACCCTCACAACTAGGGGAAGCAGGGAGGCGGCCTGGCACGGGAGGAAGCGGATAGAAGCCCTGCCTCACAAAAGGGGACCCTGCGAGACACATCGGTTCCAAGCCGGCTCCACCCTGAACCCTGTCCACCTCCCTGGGCTAACGTGTCAGCTGGTCTGACAGCACTCACCTGCTGGAATGGGGGGGTTCAAGGAGTCAAAGTCAGGGTTAAGCGAATGGGGTAGCAAAGCTAACGGCTCCCCCCTGGCCTGAGCCCGCCGTGTTCCGCAGGCTAGATGTTGAGCCGAACCTCACGAGGGTGCTGCTGTCTACCCGTTTTCAACTATAAAAACGGCAATCTCGTGTGGCTTGACCTCACACGTGGTAAGTCCTGACAACGACCTTAGGAGTACGATTTCTCTGCTTTACAAACAAGGAAACTGGGGCTCAGGGGTGCTGTGATCTGCGGGTCCTGCTGCTGGAAGGGACAGCCCAGCACCGGGCCCAGCCCTACCAGCTTGAGCTTGCTGTGCACGTTGAACTCCCACCAGTACAAATGGTAGATGTAGAAGGAGAAGTCGTCATCCCCGCTGCTGCTGGTGTAGGAAAGAACATAACGGCCGCACTTGGAAAAGCCCAGGAAGATGTGTCTGTGGGGGTGGGGGCAGAATGGCCAGGTCAGGGCCAGCCTGCCACCCCACCCAGCCACCCCCCTGCTCGGCCCAGCCTCACGCAGCCTCACCCTGCGTAGAGAAAGTCCTCGTCCACAATGTTCTTGAGGGAGACGCAGACCCTGGGCGGCAGCTTCCGGAAGAGGCGAGGGGAGAGCTGCCCACTGATCTGGGGAAGGGGTGGCCCTGGCTCTTAAGGCACCATCACCCCCCAGTCCCCTCACCTAAAGCAGAGTAGCACCCCCAAGTTCTCGCCCAGACACATAGCCCCCCCCCCCCAACTATGATGGTCAAGAGGGGTCCAAGCTCCAGAAGGTGGGAACAGCTGGGGAAGATGGCTCAGCTGGGCCTCATTTGAGCCTCGCTCTCCACGAGGGACCCATGCCACCCTCCCAGCCTCACACCTCTTCAGTCTCAGAGCCCCTCCTGCCCAAGCACCCAGGTCCTGAGGACCAGCACTGGCATCACCTCCTCCAGGAAGGTTCCCCAGTCAACCTTGGTCACACGGGGCCACACTGGCTGCCTTCCTAAAGGCTGTTTCCTGTGGGTGTCCTCCACCACTAAAGAGGCTTGACCAACTGCACTTACCTATTCCTCACCCACTAGCCTACACACAGGGTGCTCAGGGCCTTTGGGACAGCCCTGGCCTCAGGGACAGGTGAGGAGGCAGAAGGGTGGGGCTGACCAGTGACCTTCCAATTTCTGCCCAGTTCCCCCTTCTCAATTAACCTAGCCGCCTTCCAACCGACTCCCTCATCCCAAAAACTTCAAGGAAGAATTTGGGGGGGGGGGGGGAAGGCAGGCACAAGCTGAGTGCTAGGGGATCAGAGCACCCGGGTCCTACAGCCCAATCTGAGTGAGATACTTGGCCTTGCCCTCAAGAGGTTACAGTCTGATGGGAAACAGCCCTATCTGGGGAGCTCTCTGGCACACTCTTCAAGGAGATCCCCGTCTGATGGAACAGCCCCGTTGGGGAGGCCCAGGCTGACGGGGGACACAATCCCAGTCCAGGGAGCTTCCAAGCTAAGGGTGGAGCCACAGACCAACCCAGGAGCAACCAGGCTGAGGGTGGCGGCTATCCCTGCCCAAGGAACTCGTCAAAAGGAGGAGACACAGCCCTGCCCTCACAGAGTTCCCAACCTAATGGAGAAGGCACTCTCGCTACCCACAGGGAAACAGTTCTGCCCAGGTTGCTGCTGACCTCACAGCAGATTCACATGTCTGCCCTCCCGGAGCTCCCAGACTGATGGGAGATAGATACGCCGACACATTGTAAGTTTACAGTCTGATGGAGAAGTCAGAGCCCTGCTCAGGAAGCTCCCAGTCTGAGGGAGAAGAGCAGGCTTTCTCCAGGAAGATCCCTCCCATTCGATGGGGGAGGCAGACACAGGTACAGGAACTCCCAGCTCCCGTGTGGTCAGAGCCGGGACAGAGAGAGGAACACCAGGCAGAGGAAGCCCAAAGCCGGTAGCAGGGGCTCTGCCAAGGGGGCGGAAAGGCTCCATAACGGAGGGGCCATGGGAGCGGGGTTTTGAAAAACGAGTCTGACCCTGGATCGCCCCCTTTCTCCTTATTCCTCCAGCGACCCCCCTCCACCCAAGCTCTTTCCCGGCCACCTCCAGCAGTTCTTCCATCCAAGCCCCCTACCGCGGACCCCGCCCCCAGCCCACTCCATCCAAGCCCCCGTCCCAGCCCCCTCCATCCAAGTCCGCTCTCCTGGGCCCCGCCCAGCCCCCTTCCTCTGAGCCCCCTCCCCCGGGGCTCCGCCCCCAACCCCTCACCCCGCGAACTCCCTCCCTCCCTCCCTCCGCCTCCCTCGTCCCTTTTCCCCACCCTCCAGCGAGCTCTCCCCGGACTCCAGGCCTCACCTTGACCCGCTCCAGCTGCTTGAGGACGTGCTCCCGCCGCCGCCCCGCTGCCCGCTTCCCCCCGGCGCCCCCGGGGCCGCCGCCGCCGCTCCCGGCCCCGCTGTTCCGCTCCGATTTCGAGCTGGGCGCCATTTTCACCCCCTCCCTCCACTTCCGGAGCAACCGGCCTTTTCGTCCCACCCCCGCCTCCTCCTCATTGGCCCTTTCTCGGCATTGCGGCCAGTCTGTTGGGTGAAAGCCCGCACTTGGGGCCTCTTCCCGCTACGCCTGTCCATCAATGCGATCTCGGCACTTGATTGGTAGAAACGGCACAACCCCCGTGGTCCGCCGCCGTATCCCCGCCTTTCCGCAAGGACGCACCCATCAGAGGCCCCATTTGCGCTCCTTGCCGAGATGACTTTGACCGGATAGGCGAAGGCCCCTATCCGTCTCGGCGGCGTCACGCCCCCCTGCGGCTAGTGGGTTTCCATGGAGACCGCGGGCGGTCCAGGCCTGTGGGCGGGGCGATGGGAGTCTGTGGTCCACAAGGGCCAGAGTCCCCAGCCTAGTGATGTCGGCGCTCTATACGGAGGTGCAGAGGCCTGACAGTATCCTGAGACCACCAGGGCAGGCCGAAGAAAGGGATTTGCAAAAAAAAAAAAAAAAAAAATGAGATTCGATTAAAAACATCTTTCGTCGAAAGTAGGGACGGCCTGGTGGGATGACGATGACGATAATGGTAGAATCTATCGCTTATATAGCACTTCACATGTGCAAGACACGGTTCTGAGCTTACAAACAATTCTACGTAGTAAGTCGCTGTTGTGCCCATTTTACAGATAGCAATACTAATAATTGTTGAATGCCTGCTGAGTATCATTTTCATATGTGTTAGCTCATCTAGTCTTCACAACAGTTTTGTAGATAGGTCCTTTATAAAAAGATTTTTTTAATGTTTTTTTTTTTTTTTTTTTTAATTTTGTGAGAAAAAGACAGGACGTGAACAGGGGGAAGGGCAGAGAGAGAGGGAGACACAGAATCCGGAGCAGGCTCCAGGCTCTGAGCCATCAGCACAGAGCCCGACTCACGGTTCGAACCCATGAGCAAGATCATGACCTGAGCTGAAGTGAAACGCTCAACTGACTGGGCCACCCAGGCGCCGCTAGATAGGTCCTTTTATTACGTCCATTTTACACAGGGTGAAACTGAGGCTTACCGTGTAGTGCTCCTGAGTACCCGGCACGCATATGCCTCAATTATGGCTGTAATCAGAGAGGGAGTGAATGGATCTTGTTGTTTGTACTCTCCCAGCCTCTTGAATGCATTCCGTGCATTCATTTATGCAGCAAATATTTCTTGAGCACCTACTATGTTCTAGGTTCTAGGGGTACAGCAGTGAACAAGACAGATGATAAAGAAATAGATTTCAGTTACCTAATTCCAGGTAGGATTAGAAATCAAAGAGAAGGAAGAAGGCTGTTCAGGCCAGTTAGAGAGAGGTCCCCATGCAGGTGAGGAGGAGGAATATTCCAATAAAGACAAAGCCTTCAGAGGGATGAGGGTGACATGACTGAAAGACCTCAAAAAGTCCAGTTGGGCCAAAGCAGGAATAAGCAAGGAAGAAAGTAAGTAAGTCAAACAGACAAGGACCGGGAAGTGGGCAGGGAGTGTCAGGTGAGCAAGATAGTTGGATTTTACTCTTAAGCATAAAGTGGAGCCTCTGGAAGGTTTTTAGTAGAAGATGATGGAATCTGATATGAGATTTAAAAGATCATTATGATCCATGGAGCACCTGGCTGTCTCAGTGGGTAGAGCGTGCGACTTCTGATCTCCAGGTCTTGAGTTCAAATCCCACATTGGGCGGAGAGATTACTTTAATTAATAAATAAACAAAGAAATAATCATTGTAATCCAAAGAATTAAATAAATACCCATGAGTTCATACTGGTGTAAATAAATGATTGAATAAAAAATGGGCGGGGGCGGGGGGAAGAGACCACTCTTCCATATAGAAGATGTTCAATTAATAAGTGTAGAAAGAATGAGGGAAGTAGGAAATTATCATCAGGCAAACACCGCAATTACAATTTGCAGCAGGCGAGATCTACCAATGAGTGCTAAAATTTGTGGATGAAACTGGAAGGAGAAACACCTACCCCAAAAGTATCTCTCTCAAAATATTTATTAACTACTCGGTTTTTTTAAATGTATGTCCACAGATTGTTTGATATGCCTCCTTCCGGGAGGTGGAGCTTAATTCTCCACCTTGTTGGGTGCGGGCTGGATTTAGTGACTTGCTTCTAAGGAATAAAGTTATGGGAAGGGAAGCAACTAACTTGACAGTGGAGAAATCTGGCAGACATTACCTCAACCAGGTAACCAACATTGTCATCATAGCGATGAGTCATGTGCCCGGACCCTTGATATGATATGATGAGGAGGACACATCGCCTCCTCAATATCGTCACTTAAACCCCCAAACTCAATCTGGTTGTGAGAAACCATCAGATGTTTGTCCCAACTTGAGCGACAGTCTACAAAGACCTGACTAGGATACTTCAAAAACGTCAGGATCACGAGAAACGAAGCCTGACCAAGAAACTGGCACGACTTAGAGAAGTCTTAGGAGACGTGATAAATACATGAAATGTGGTGTCCTGGATGGGACCCTGGACCAGAAAGGAAAAGGACATCAGAGAGAAAACTGGTGTCACTCATATTAAGCCTGTAGTTTAGTGAACAGTCTTGTGCCAAGGTTAGCTAACCTCTTAGTTGTGACAACTGTACCGTGGTTATGCAAGATGTTCACATTCGGGCCAGTGGGTAATGGGTAGACAAGAACTTTCTGTGCCTCCTTGCAAATTATCTTAACTCATTGAGCTGCCATATTAAAACTACTGTAGACTGGGTAGGGTTTACAACCAAATTTGATTTCCCATAGTTCTGGAGGCTGGGAAGTCTAAGATCAAGGCACTGGCATAGCCAATCCTGGATTGTATATCCTTGCTATATCCTCCCATGACTGAGAGAAACAGCGAGAAAGAGGAGAGAGCAAAGGCACACGAACACTGGCTCCTTTATAGGGCGCTAATCCCATTCATGAAGTCTCTCCATCCTCATGACATAACCACCCCCAAAGGTCCCACCTTCCAGTACCATCCCATCGGGGCTGGATTTCAACATATGCCTTTAGGCAAGGCACACACATTTAGTCCATAGCACAAATCTTCTGTAAATTGAACATTATTTCAAAATACCAAGGTTTCTGAAGAGAAGACTCTTCAAAAGTTCATTTGGCTTCTGTGTGGAGGATGTTGAGGGGAAGAGGGGTGGTGGGGCAAGAATGGCCTCAGGGAGGCGAGAGGGAGAGGTTATGGTGGCTCGGATTCGAGTAATGGCAGTGAACATGGAGAAAAGCGGCTGTATTCGGGGCCCATGGGTCACGTTCAAGGACCGGGTGTCAGGGTAGAGATAAGAGGTAGGTTTCAGGGGCGCCTGGGTGGCTCAGTTGGTTGGGCCTCTGACCTCGGCTCAGGCCATGATCTCGCGGTTCGCGGGTTCGAGCCCCGCGTCGGGCTCTGTGCTGACAGCTCAGAGCCTGGAGCCTGCTTCGGATTCTGGGTCTCCCTCTCGCTCTCTGCCCCTCCCCCACTCACATTCTGTCTCTGTCTCTCAGAAATAAATAAAAATGTTAAAAAAAAAAAAGAAGAAGAAGTAGGTTTCAGTTACTCTACATCCTTGCCAATATTTGTTATCTTCTGGGTTTTTTAAAAAAATATTTATTTATTTATTTTGAGAGAAAGAGATAGAGAACAAGTAGGGAGGGTCAGAGAGAGGGAGACAGAGAATCTCAAGCAGGCTCCGTGCTGTCAGTGCAGAGCTCTGTGCAGGCTCAAACTCACAAACTGCGAGATCATGACCTGAGCTGAAACCAAGAGTCTGACACTTAACCGACTGAGCCACCAGGTGCCCTGGTCATCTTTTTTTTTTTTTTTTTTTTAATAGAAGCCATCCTAATGGGTGTTATCATTGACATTTTTTTAAATGTTTATTCACTTTTGAGAGAGAGACAGAGACATAGTGTGAACAGGCAAGGGGCAGAGAGGGGGGGACACAGAATCCAAAGCAGGTTCCAGGCTCTGAGCTGACAGCACAGAGCCCGATGTGGGGCTCGAACTCACGAACCGTGAGATCCTGACCTGAGCCCAAGTCGGACGCTTAAGTGACTGAGCCACCCAGGTGCCCCTCCTTTTTTTTTAAGTTTATTTATTTCGAGAGGGAGAGAGAGTGCCCATGTGTAAGGTGGGGAGGGGCAGAGAGAGAGGGAGAGAGAGAATCCCAAGCAGACTCTGCATTGTCAGCACAGAACTTGACACGAGGCTTGAACCCACAAACCATGAGATCATGACCTGAGCCGAAGTCAGACGCTTAACTGACTGAGCCACCCAGGCGCCCCCTCACTTATTTTAAATAGGTATTACCTTTATACAGTCTTAAATTCAACACGGAGGAGACATAGAATGGGCCGTGAGCACGTGAAAAGATGTTCAACATTATTAGTCGTCAAAGAACTACAAATAGAGTCACAATAATATAGCAGGACATACCCACCAAAATGGCTAAAATGAAAGACTGACCACAAGTGTTGACAAGGGCTCGGAGGAACCATAACTCTCACAGCCGCCAGTGGGGGTGCAAAATGACACAACCACGTTGGAAGGCAGTTTGGCAGTCTCATAAAAAGTGAAATGTGCACTTACTGTGTGATTCAGCGCATTTCACTCCGATGTATTCACCCGAGAACGTCTTTTTTTTTTTTAGATTTTTTTTTTTTTTTTTTTTTTTTTACATAATCTCCACAGGCAATGTGGGGCTCGAGCCCACAACCCCGAGATCAAGAGTCACACGCTCCACCGACCGAACCGGCCAGGCACCCCTACCCAGCAGAACTTTAAAAAAAATTTTTTTTTTTAACGTTTATTTTACTTTTGAGACAGAGACAGAGCATGAACAGGGGAGGGTCAGAGAGAGAGGGAGACACAGAATCGGAAGCAGGCTCCAGGCTCTGGGCCATCAGCCCAGAGCCCGACGCGGGGCTCGAACTCACGGACCGTGAGATCGTGACCTGAGCCGAAGTCGGACGCTCAACCGACTGAGCCACCCAGGCGCCCCCTCAGGAGAACTTTTAAAAAAGACATGTGTCCTCAAAGACTCGCTCAGGACTGGTCGTGGCCGTGTTATTTGTTAATCGCCCGAAGCGGGAAACGAGTAAAAGTCTATCAACACGTGATAAATAAATGAGTAATAAACTCACGTAATAAACAAAATGAAGTATTGTGCACCTAAAACTCACGTTGTATCTCAATTATATCTCAGCTTCTAAAAAAAAAAATGCGAGCCACCTAGGCGCCCCAATATCTTTTTCACTTTATGAAAATGATCAAAACTGTCAGCCTCGCTCTGTACCCTTTTTCTCCTCACGAGGTTAGCCCTACCCACACTAATCCATGTAATGGTTTGAACAGTGACCCACAAAAGGGTATCCTGGTGTCCTAACCCTTAGAACATGCAAATATGACCTTATTTGGGGGGGAAAAAAAAAAGACGTAATTAAGTAAAAGATCTTGAAATGGGATTATCCTGGATTAACCAGCTGGGCCCTAAAGCCCACGACCAGTGTCCTTCTAAAAGAGAGGAGGAGGAACACAGACACTCTCATGGAGGAAAAGTCCACATGGAAACCGAGGCAGAGATGGTCCTGACACAGCCACAGGCCCAAGAACGTCAAAGATTGCCAGCAACCACCAGAAGCTGGAAGAGGTACAAGGAAGAAAACTCCAGAAGGAACAGCTCTGCCAACACCTTGACTTGGGACTTCCAGGCCCTCTCCACAGGTCCAAATAAATAATCTGGACTTCTGAAATGAATAAATGCCTGCCGTTCTAAGCTACCTTGTTTGTGAGCATCGGTACGACCGTTCCAGGAAGCTGATACATTACATATATAGAGTGAGTCCCTTGTGTGTCCTAGATCTGATTCTCTATTTTTTTTTTTAATGTTTATTTATTTTTGAGGGAGGGAGAGAGAGAGAGAGAGGGAGACACGGAATCCGAAGCAGGCTCCAGGCTCCAAGCTGTCAGCACAGAGCCCGACATGGGGCTTGAACCCACGGACTGCGAGATCACGATCCGAGCCGAAGTCAGACTGAGCCACCCAGGCGCCCTTGGTTCTCTATTATTTTAACAGGAACACGTTTGGTTTGTTTATTCCCCTCTTAGGAGATTATTTTTCACTTGTTCGCACGACATATGTTCACCACTCACCTGGTTTGTATTTGACACTGCTCTAGGTGCTGAGGGACAGAGGTGACTATGGCCAAGTGCCCACCTCCACAGCGGGGGAGGACAGTGGACGGTGGGCAGATATGTAAGTCAGGATGTGAGAAATGCCAGGAAGAAAAGTAAGGCAGGGAAGAGGAGAGAGAGAGAGACAAAAAAATGTTGCTTCTGATTGGGGGTTCTGGTGAGTGGCCCTCCGAGGAAGTGACGTGAATTACAATCACCAGCCGTGTGTGATCCCACGCGGCAGAGAATTTTCACTGTAATAAACGAGCCTACAGGGAGCTCTTGTATGTATCTGTTACCGGCTGTGTAAGAGGTTTTCCAGAGCAGATTTCTGGTCCTTGGGTGTTGCAGAGAGAGTAATACTCCAAATAGTCCCCTTGCTCCTCCCCAAGCCCCTACCCCGACCCCCACCTTCTCTGTCCCTTGCAGTCAGGCAGGACCACGTGACTAATCCTGGCCAGTGAAATGCAAGTAGGAGGTACTTCTGGGTGGAAACCCTGAAAAGCTGACTTGGGAGTCCTCTCTTTTCCACAGAGCCAGCAAGTGTGGGGGCTGCTGTTCAAGACGATGCGGCTTCTGGTGGACTGGATCCCTGAGTGACTGTGTGGCTCAGAGTGACCCTGCTGATCCGTTGAGGTCATATTGTGTGGATGACCAACTCTGGGGTTAGTCGCTGACCCTTGGGGCTGCTTGTTACACAGAATGATCTTGCCTGCCCATCTAATACCCACGGGAAACCGAACCAATAACGAGTGTATCTACATATATGTGTATCTGTATGTGATATATCTTATCATGTATATATATCCTTTATATATAGATAGATATGTGTATATATATCTATCTTTTTATATATGCACATGTGAAACAGAACCAGTAAGATATCCATATCTAAATCATCTATATCTATCTTATCATGTATATGTTTATCCTTTATTCTTTATATATATATCCTTTTGTATGTACATATGTATATATCATTTTATATATGTATCTTCCTCTTTCAATCTATTTATAGACATAGAATTCTATCTCTATGTATTGATTGATCTATCTATACCTATATCTACACCTATTAATCTATAGAAAGATTTAGGGGCACTTGGGTGGCTCAGTTAAGCCTCTGAATTTGGCTTCGGGTCATGATCTCATGGTTCATGAGTTCAAGCCGTATGTCAGGCTCTCTGCTGTCAGCGCAGAGCCCATGTCAGATCCTCTGTCTCCCTCTCTCTCCGCCCCTCCCCCGCTCTCTCTCTCCTCTGTCCCCCTCTCTCTTTGCCCCTCCCCTGCTCCTCTCTCAAAAATAAATAAACTTTGTTTTTTTTAAGTCGAGAGTGATGCCAAGGCCGTGATCGATTTGACCTTCAGTGCTCACCTGCATGCACCCACCCACCTTTGCCCCCCATCTTCCTTATACCGACGTGGAAGTGTTTTTGGCACTTGGGAGACAGTCTTCGAGAGCTCGTCTGCTGTCTTCCCGGTGTTGGCCTCACTGACAGAAATTCCTTTCCTGTTTCATCACCACTGGTTTCCCTGCCTTTGGATTTTGTCACCGGCGAGCAGCGGAAGCCGGTGTATTTGGGAACCTCTGCAGCCCGGTCTTCTGGCACTCCTGCGCCCCTGGCCTCCCTTTCTCTGCTTTCTGTTCCGTTCAGCCCCTCCATGGACTGGATGATGCCCATCCGTTTGGGGGAGGGCAATCTACTTCACTGAGTTCACAGATTCAAGCGCTAATCTCTTCTGGGAACACTGTCACAGATGCACCCACAAATCAGGTTTAATCTGTGCAGCCCATGGGTCAGTATCACTTTATAGTATAACCTTTCACTGGACCTGTACGGTTAACCATCACAAGTACACGGCAGGCACGTTTTCGGTTTTACCAGATACTTCCAGGTTCGTCCTCTCTTCCGGACCCTCCTCCCTCCATGATCTTTGCTGGCTGTCTCCTGCCCACCCCTCGGCCATCAAGCTTTCCTCAGCAGTGTCCCTTGGGTCTCCCTGCTCGTTTTCTTTCCTTTTTAAAAAATGTTTATTCATTTTTGAGAGAGAGAGTGTGTGAGCAGGGGAGGGGCAGAGAGGTGGGGAGGGACAGAGGATGCGACGAGGGCTCTGTGCTGACAGCAGAGAGCCCGACGTGGGGCTCAAACTCACGAACCTTGAGATAATGACCGGAGCCAAAGCTGGACGCTCAACCAACCGAGCCTCCCAGGCGCCCCTCCCTTTCCATTTTATACTTTCTCTTTGTCCAATGCCATCCACACCTTGGCTGTGACTCTCATTCTGTAGATAGCCTCCGTATCCATTAGGACTTATTTTTTTAAGGATTTTATTTATTTTATTTTTCAAAAGAGAGAGAGAGAGCAGGGAAGGGGCAGTGAGAGGGAGGAGAGGGAGAGACAGAGACAGAGAATCCCAAGCAGGCTCTGCACCACCAGTGTGGAGCCCGACATGGGGCTCGAATCCACGAACCACGAGATCGAGACCTGAGCCGAAACCGAGAGTAGGAGGCTTAACCGACTGAGCTACCCGGGCGCCCCCATTAGGATTTAGAGTATGTTGTTTTTTTTGAAGGAGAGGAAAAGGGAAACAGTGGCTTACCCAAGAGAGACGTCTGTTTCTCAGTCGCGTTCGAGACCGCTGGAGCCGGGGGTCTTGAAAAGCCTGAGACGCCATGACTCCTCTCCTATCTCTGAGCCTCACAGGGCCCCGAAGGCCCAACCAGGAGTTTCCCTGCTCTTGTCAGACATGTCCTCCATCCGGAGGGAGAGGCTCCCCACCCAGCTACCTCCTCTATCAGCCAGACCACCTGCACCCCATCGGGTCCTCTGCCTAATGGGTCACCTCCCTGGCAGCCTGAGAAATCATCCAAACATGCCAATCACACCCCCTCATGGGAACCAGAGGTCACCTCCCCCTTTCGTCACTACAAAGCCTGCCTGCCACAGCGCCTGCTTTTTCATTTTTTTCTTTATTAAAAAATTTATCCCAGGGGCGCCTGGGTGGCTCAGCCAGTTAAGCGTCTGACTTCGGCTCGGGTCACGATCTCTCAGTTGGTGAGTTCAAGTCCCGCGTCAGGCTCTGTGCTGACAGCGCGGAGCCTGGGATGCGCTTCGGATTCTGTGTCTCCCTCCCTCTCTCGGCCCCTCCCCTGCTCGCACTCTGTCTCTGTCTCTGTCTCTCTCTCTCAAAAATAAATAAACTTAAAAAAAAATGTATCCCAGCTTCTTGGTGATTATTTGCAAAATTTGCGCTAATTTGAGCATGTTGTGTTATGAATAAGCAATTTCCATTCTAAACTTTGGAGGCCACAACTCAAATAACTATGCTAATTTTAATCGCGAATTTGGTGACTATTCTAGTTGTTTTGACCCTGTTTCTTGACTTGGCTCCCACGTGCGCCACCCCCATGTGGCTATCTTGTATCGTTTAGAGCAGACCCCTCCTTCACCAACAGGGTGGGCAGGAGGTGATCAAAACACTCATCATTGCAGGGATGGCCTTCCATTGTATGTGACACCCAGGTTGCTTCTATCTTGTCCCTCCACCATTCAAGAATAGTGGTCTTGACGTCATGGCCCAAGATGGCTGATGGAGTTCCAGCCGTCACATCCACATTCCAACAGTAGGGAGGAGAAACGCACTCCCTTTTCCTCAAAGTGGCACAGACCACCTCTGTTTACACAGTCATATGGTTGTACCCAGCTGCAAGGGAGGCTGGGAAATGTGGTACTTTATCTTAGGCAGCCATAGGCCCAGATAAGTATCAGTGATTTTATGAATTTGGCTCAGATCTTGAAGGGCTAATTAGCCAGATGAAGGCTGATTGAGAAGGTGGCCTTAGCCTGGGTCTTGAGGTTGAATGCCATCAGAGCATGAGGGGCAGGCCCAAGGCACCTTGGGATCATTAGTGCATACTCATTTAAGGCCCCTCCTTTCCTTTCCTTCCTTCTTTCTTTCTTTTTTTTTATTTGAGAGAGAGAGAGAAAGAGAAAGAGAAAGAGCGATCATGAGCAGGGAAGAAAGACATAGAGAAAGAGAGAGAATCCCAAGCAGGCTCCACACTCAATGTGGAGCCTGACATGGGGCTCGATCCCACAACCCTGGGATCCTGACCTGAGCTGAAATCAAGAGTCGGATGCTCAACCAACTGATACCCAGGTGCCCACCGCGTTTTTTTCCCCTTTCCTTTTCTAATTGGGAGACTACATTTCTCATCATCCTCTTGCTCTCTTTAACATCAACCCCCACCTCCTCCCCATATGCCCCAGCAAGCAAAATGAGACCAGATTGCTGCCCTAGCTGCCCACAGTGTTCCTGAAACTGTCCCTTGTCCCCATGACTCTACAGTCCTCCCTACTCTGAGATCAGAGCCAACACTGCCTCTCCATGCAAACCTCTCCCACACACACAGACACCATCCTCCA
Organism: Panthera uncia; assembly: GCF_023721935.1. NCBI lineage: Eukaryota > Metazoa > Chordata > Mammalia > Carnivora > Felidae > Panthera > Panthera uncia. The sequence continues at coordinate 9,149,247 of NC_064816.1, read as the reverse complement.
CGCATGCATTCCATGAAGGTGTCATAAATGCTGATTATGCCAGGCTCTATATTCACGGACCATAGTCCTCCAGTGCTGTCCCTGCAGAACTCTGTGTTGGGTAGGGGAAGGCTGGACCAGGCAGGGCAGGGCTAGGAAAGGCAGCGCAGGGCTGGGCAGGGCAGTGCAAGGTAGAGAAAATGGAGTTTGTCGCAGGGAGATAAGGCCAGCAGGTCATTTACAAGAGCAGTGATTAGGTTCCTAGCTAATCAGCGCGGTCCATCCTTCTGGCCACGGGGACTGGTTCCAGACGGACATGTGACCGAAGCTAGTCCAATGAGATTGAAACTTGAGACTTTTCAGTTGGAGTGAAGCTCAGAGTGTGCCCATGTTGCTGCTGGGGATATCCTGGCACTAAACAGAGAAGCCTGCTGAGAGAGCCAAGAGGCAAAGGATCGAACGAGGATGTCATTTGAGCCACTGTATCCAGCTATGCCTGAATGATACATCCAGTGGATATTTCTGTTCATGAGTCAATAAATGCCCTCGTTTGCACCAGCTAGTTTCGTTTGGGTTCTCTGTCCTTTGCAACTGAAAGAGGCCTGCCAGAAGCAGCTTGGTTCTCACCGGGGCCAGCATCAAGGCAGTAAATTCAGTAGCTCTGTGAGGCTAGTCCCATTACTCTGCTAGGGAGACTGAGGAGATTCCGAGCCAGCAGCCACTGGTTCCACATGGAGATCTTGGGCTGAGGACTGTTTCTCTCTTCTGGCTGAAACTCAGACCTGTCTCCTGCCCTAGCCCTGAGGGACCCTGAGTGTCTCCTGTCATGAGTGCACGCCGTCCTGGGAAATGTGGGCAAATGATCACCTCCAAGCTTCTTCCTTTGTGGGAGGGGGATTACTAATGCAGATACCCTCTGTGTCCATCATTCCCCCACACTGGGCCCTTCCTCCCACTCCCCTGATGTACTGCCGTCTCTCCGTGGCTCAACCTCCCACTCTCCCTGGCAGGTGATGTCTGGAGCCTGCCAGGCGCCCCCAAGCCTCACCATCAGGCATTTATATCTATTTAGGGCTGGGGCCTGTTCTACCCAAAGTGCCAGGGAATTCAGATCCTGCAGCCTCAGCCCTCAACCAGTGCCTGAGGGAGGGAGTTGGAGAATCAATATCCCAGCTCCCTCACCCCTCAGGTAGGACGTGTGTCCTACAAAATCTGCCAGCACTCCCCAGCAGGACCGAGCCCTATGCCTCTGGTGGGAACTTGTTTGATAACAAGCATGACAAACCGTCCCAATTTGCCCAGGACTAAGGGTTTCCTGGGACACAGGGTTTTGAGTGCTGAAACTGGCGAGTTCTAGGCAAGTTGATTACCCCGGAGACAACTCGTCATTGACTACTTCTTTCCTTCCCTCTGTCATTTCCCTGCTCCCATACAGCTTCTTTGTCCAAGACAAATGCACTCAATCCTTGTCTCAAGCTCTGCTTCTGGGAAACCTCCCCCCCACCCCCCAACCTTCAACCTCCTTCATGCCCTTCACACAGCCCATCGGCTCAGCCACTTCTGAGCTGAGCACTTGTAAGGGGCAGATGTGGTGCTTAGAATTTTCTGTCCAAAATCTGGTTTTGCCTTTGAGGAAGGAAGGGTATTCTGTCATCTCTGTCCTATGTGTGGGAAAACTGAAGTTTGGGCAGGAAAACGATTTGCCTGAAGACACCTTGCGGGTAAGTGGTGCATCCTGGGAGATGGGATCTGGGGCAGAGGTTGGCTTCTTCTCCCCACGCTACTGCTCTGGTGTAAAGGCCAAGGAATGTGCCGGGAACCTTCTCACCCACCTCAAATGCGTTATCTCATTTAATCCTTATACCACTCCTGGGAGATGAGACGACCACTCCCCACTTTGCAGAGTGGGAAACCAAGGCCCAGAGAGGTGCCAGAGCCCAGGTTCAAGCCCAGGCAGGCTGGCGCTGAGTGCATATCCTTAACCACCCTTAACCACCGGGCTCGTGCTTCAATACGTGTAATTTCCTTTCAGGCAGCTGCGGCTGTGGCCATTCAGGGAGGAGGAGGAGGGGCCCAAATGGCAGGCCTGGCTGAGAGCCCCCAGGCTGGCATCTGGGCTGGCAGGCTGAGCCCAGGCCTGCCCTGACCCCTTGCTGCCAGCCCCAGTTCCTTGGGGACCCTCCTGTGGCCTGAAGCATCTTCCGCTCCTCTGCCCCCACCCCTATTTCTGCGGTTGGCCCAAATACCAGACAGGGCGAATCTTAGCTTTCCCCCAAGCATTCCATGCTCCTGTGGCCCGGCCCAGGCTGGCCGAGGTTACGCAAGCTGAGCAGGGGTGGTTGGTGGGGGTGGGACCGAGGGGACGGGCTGGCCTGTCCTCGCCGCCCCATCCGGCAGCCCTCCCCAGGGCGGGGAAGGGGGTGGGCCGGCTAGTTCCCCACCCCCACCCCCCAGCCCCTGGGAGAACAAGCCGGGTGGAGGGTGGCCTGTGCCAAGAGATGGGGGGCGGTGGCGGCCACGGAAGAGGCTCCAGGAGGTGACCGCCTGGTTTCCATTAGGGAGCCCTGGTCGGCATTTCAGGCGAGACGGCAGAGCTGGGGCTGGCTATGGTAAGGTGGGGTGGGGGCGGGAGGGCAGGGGAGGGAGGGGAGCCTGCCTGCTCCCCCCTCCCTCCCCCCCCCGCCCCACGCGGGGATGCTCCTGTCGCCATGGTGACCTGGTGCTGGGCCTGGGGCCACCGTGACCCATCAGTCCCTCTACTCCCAGCGGCTGAGCCTGCTGCTGCTGCTCCTGCTGCTGCCCGGCCCCCCACCCACCCCAGGCATGGAGGACGCCGCCTTCCCCCACCTGGGGGAGAGCTCGCAGCCCCCGCCCCGGGCCTGCCCCCTGCGCTGCTCCTGCCCCCGGGCAGACACAGTGGACTGCAATGGCCTGGACCTTCAGGTGTTCCCGGACAACATCACCCGGGCAGCTCAGCACCTCTCCCTGCAGGTGGGGCCCCCGGGGGCCGGGGTGAGCACGCCAAGTGCCGGGTTTCGGGGTGATAGGGTGATGGGGGCGCTGGGCGTGCAGGTCTTGGCAGCGATGGAAGCTGGCCTGGGTGAGAGCGTCGGGGTCTGGGCATTGGAGGCGAGGGCAGGTGGGGGGGGGGGGACAGACACTGGAACTTTTAGGAGGGGCTGAGCATTTGGCAGTGTTACAAGGTCAATGTCTTGGCAGTTACAGGTTTGGGGGGGTGATGGAATATCAGACATCTTTTTGGTTTATAGGGTTGTTTGGGGTCAGGGTGATGGGTGTCAGGGGTCAATTATGGGGGCAGATGGGGTGCCGGGGGGTCAACATCTTGGCGATCACAGGGTTGTTTGTGGTGACGGGGTTGTTTTGGTTGCAGGGTAATGGAACTTTGGGGATCAAGTGTGGGGGTGAGGGGTGTCAAGGCTTACTTGCTTAAGGCGATGGGGAGCTGGGAATCGGGGCTCCGGCCACTTGCGGAGGGCTCAGGGGTGTGAATCCTCCCCCCCCCCCCAGAACAACCAGCTCCAGGAGCTCCCCTACAATGAGCTGTCACGCCTCAGCAGCCTCCGGACCCTCAACCTCCACAACAATCTCATCTCTTCCGAGGGTGAGGGGTGAGGGGACCTCGGGAGGCGGCCCCTTCCCTCCCCTGCTGGGTCTGTGGGTAGTTCTGCGGTAGTTCCCAGAACTGCCCTTTGCTGAGCAGGATGGAAACTCAGGCTGTGGCTTTGGAGGACGGGTGGGGAGGTGTGTGGGAGGGTGCCTGGAGGAGCCCCTGCCAGTCGCCAGCCAAGAGCCCTGGGGCAGCTGGGAGCACAGACTCCCCCACTGCCCCCTCCCTGGGCCCCGGGGCCGCGGGGGGGGGGGGTCCCCTCACTGCCCATCCCGCTCCCAGGCCTGCCCGATGAGGCCTTTGAGTCCCTCACGCAGCTGCAGCACATTTACGTGGCCCACAACAAGGTGAGCACCCCCACCTGACCCCTGCCCCGGCCCTGAGGCCTGGCCCGCAGGGACATACAGCAGGGCGCGGAGGGCACGGCGGGGGTGGGGTGGAGGGCAGGGCTCCCCGACCAAGCATGGCCGCGTCCCCACAGCTCTCGGTGGCCCCCCAGTTTCTGCCCCGCTCCCTCCGAGTTGCGGATCTGGCTGCCAACCAAGTGACGGAGATCTTCCCGCTTACCTTTGGGGAGAAGCCGGCGCTCAGGTAGCCCCTGGCCCAGCCCGGACCTCTCCGACCTCAGATATGCCTGGGGTCACTCCCTACCCCTGGAGGCCTGAGGGGATCATGAGCCTGCCCTTGAGGGTCTGCAGGGGCAGAGTCCTACCCTGGGAGGGAGGTGCGGGGCGGGGTGGGGGGGGGGGGATCTGAGGCAGGACACCCTGGATGCCGTCTGGAGAACCGCGACGCCAGGCGGAGACAGTGCGCGGACGCGTGCGCATCCTCACAGTGGAGGCCGCGCTGGGGTGCAGGGGGCGGGGGCGGGGGCCGGTGGGAGGGCCGGGGGCAGGCTGGTGGCCGGAGCCTGGCTCCCCTCAGGTCCGTGTACCTCCACAACAACCAGCTGAGCAACGCCGGCCTGCCCCCTGACGCCTTCCACGGCTCTGAAGCCGTGGTCATCCTCAGCCTCTCCAGCAACCGGCTCAGCTACTTGCCGCCCAGTCTGCCACCCTCGCTGGAGTGGCTCCACCTGCAGGTGCCCCTCCTCCACCCTGCCAGCCCCCTGCCCGCCCCCTTTCCCTCTCTCCTGGGGGAGTCCCCCCCCCCCCTCCCGAGGATGCCAGTAGTCACAAGTATCTTCGAGTCTTGCCCACTGGCGCGGGTCACTCACGCCCGCGCTCTCGGACCCGCGTTGCCAAAGCTAGCTCTCTGCTACTCCCTTACTCAGGAGCCTTCCATAGCTCCCTGCTGCTGTCTGTCCCCCGACCCCTGGTCTCACTGTCTCCTCCTTTCCCAGAACAACCTCATCTCCAAGGTGCCCCGAGGGGCACTGAGCCGCCAGACACACCTGCGGGAGCTCTATCTCCAGCACAACCAGCTGACGGACAGCGGCCTGGATGCCACCACCTTCAGGTGGGGCCTGAGACCGGGGAGGACACAGGTGCAGCCTCGTGCTGGCAGGAGGGGTTGAAGGTTCGGAGTCCAAGCCCCACCCCCCGCAACCCTCCAGCCCCCTCCGGGGTATGACCCCCAAACCGAGGCCTCATTTGCTGAGCACCTGCTGTGCACCAGGCTCATCGGAGCACCTAGCAGCCACCCTTTTGCTCCCAGCTCCTCTGTGCCTGGGTTCTATTATCCAAACGTCATCACCGCCGCATGCAGACTTGCACCCAGAACTCTGTCCTGGTCACCTCCACATCCAGCCCAGGGGCCGGACTCTGCCCTGATCTCAGCAGGTGCCCCTCCCACCCAGATCTCGCGACTCGCCCACCCCCAAGTTGGGGTCTCCGGCTTCTATCGCGGGAGCACTCCTCAACCCTCACCTCCAAGGTTCACCTGTCCCCCCCCCCCCCCCCCCCCCCCCCCCCCCCCCC
>NC_064816.1:9050408-9143621 GCF_023721935.1 Panthera uncia | reverse complement strand
CAGCGGGCGGAAGGCCCGGCGGTGCCTGCGGGCGCTGACGCTGTTTCTTTACGTCCCCCGCTCAGCACCCAGCCCCACGCCAGCCCTCTCTCCCACCAGCAAGCTGCACCACCTCGAGTACCTGGACCTGTCCCACAACCGGCTAGCCTCGGTGCCCGCGGGCCTGCCCCGCACCCTGGCCGTGCTGCACCTGGGCCGCAACCGCATCCGCAGGGTGGAGGCGGCCCGGCTGCGCGGGGCGCGGGGCCTGCGCTACCTCCTGCTGCAGCACAACCAGCTGGGGGCGACGGGGCTGCCCGCAGGGGCGCTGCGGCCGCTGCGGGGCCTGCACACGCTGCACCTCTATGGCAACGGGCTGGACCGCGTGCCCCTGGCGCTGCCCCGCCGCCTGCGGGCCCTGGTGCTGCCCCACAACCACGTGGCCACGCTGGGCGCCCGGGACCTGGCTGGCACACCGGGCCTGGCCGAACTCAACCTGGCCTACAACCGCCTGGTCAGCGCCCGCGTGCACCGCCGGGCCTTCCGCCCGCTGCGTGCCCTGCGCAGCCTTGACCTGGCCGGCAACCTGCTGACCCGGCTGCCCGGCGGCCTGCCCGGCGGCCTGCACACCCTGCGGCTGCAGCGCAACCAGCTGCGGGCCCTCGAGCCGGAGCCGCTGGCCGGCTTGGACCAACTGCGGGAGCTCAGCCTGGCGCACAACCGGCTCCGGGTCGGAGACATCGGGCCCGGCACCTGGCACGAACTCCAGGCCCTCCAGGTCAGGCGCCGGCCGGTCAGCCACACTGCCCCCACCGCCCCTCCGTCCCCTCCGTCCCCTCCATCCCCACGCCTTGCAGCGTCTTCCCACAAGGCCCCGAGATGCCTCAAAGAGAGCCCGGCAGACGGACCCGGGGTGGGTGAGGCAGAGCCGGCCTCCGGGCCTTGGGCCCTGCCGTCCCTGCCACCTGGTCCTCGGCAACCAGCCCCTCCGCCTCCCCGGGGAACACGGCGCCCCTGGTTCCTCCTGAACGCGGCTGCTTCCACAGAGTTTAGAGCATCTGGGGGTGCAGGCGCTGTCCCAGGCGCTGGAGAGGTGGGCACAGAGCGACACAGCTCCGGGCCCGTGGCACCGACGCACTAGTTAGGGAGAAAGCGGTTGGTCAGTAGACGGTGTCGGGAGGGTGCCCGGTGAGGGAAGTGCCACCCTCGCGAACGACTGCTTCGATCTCTCCCGCAGCAGGCAGGTCCCCGTCTGTCTGGGACCCCAGCACCTAGAGCCCAGCCTGCCCCAGACGGAACTCACTGTACCTCTGTCGGGGCTGGAGGGAATTTGGCAACGCGGAGGGGGTTGAGGGGAGGAGGCCCAGGCTGGTGTGGAGTGCCCGGGCAGAGAGGTTTGGGGCTCAAGGCCCGGGGCCGCCGTGGCATCATCTCTGCCCAGGTGCTGGACCTCAGCCACAACGAGCTGTCCTTTGTGCCCCCTGACCTGCCTGAGGCCCTGGAGGAGCTGCACCTGCAGGGCAACCGCATCAGCCACGTGGGTCCTGAAGCCTTCCTCAGCACTCCCCGCCTGCGCGCCCTCTTTCTCAGGTGCCCCGGAGGCGGCTGGGGAGAGCAGGTCCTGGGGGCAGGGGGCCCTGAAGGGCTGTGGTGGGCTCCAGCAGGCCTGGGTGGGCCAGGACGGTTGTGCCCACCCCCCCCCCCTTCCTTTGCACCCACCCTCACGCCTGCGTCTTGGTTACAGGGCAAACAGGCTTCACATGACCAGCATCGCACCGGACGCCTTCCTGGGCCTCCTGCACCTGAGTGTGGTGGATACGGCGGGCAACCCCGAGCAGGTCCTGATCCGGCTGCCACCCACAACTCCACGTCAGCCACGGGCAGGGAGCCCCCGAGCCCGGAGGGGTCCAGCAGTGTAGCCCAGACCCCCGGGGCTCCACTGGGTCACGGGCCGAGGAGACGGTGCCTATCCGGGGCCTCAACCAGGCTCTCCCAGGCCTCAAGGGCCTGGCCAGGAAGCTGGGGACAGGGGCGCTGCGTCCACACACAGGGAGCCCCGGGAGAGACTCAAGCACGCAGCTCACACGCCAGGCACGCAGACCACACCAGCCCTGCCGGACGCGGTCCCCACTCCCCGCACAAGTGGAGGCGGCAACAATAAAGCCTAATAACCCTGTCAAGTGCTCACCACCTGCCAGATGCCCTTCACCTTGCAGGAGGGGCTCTCACCATCCCAGCATCCAACGGAGGAAACTGACGCTGTGGGATGCTAAGAGGGTCAGGCAATCTGGTCCAAGTCCCGGGGCCAGTGAGCGGCCGGGCTGGATTTCGAGGGGTCAGCAAGAACCACCACGTGACAGCTGACCATACGTATACACCTGAACACACCCAAGGCCACCAGCTACAGAAACACACGGCACGGCAGACGCCCTCAAGCAGGCCACAGCCCTCACACATGTCCCCGGAGCAAGTGTGCGAATCGAACACATCCTTCACGGGCACTCTCCCCCCACGGCCTGCCCCTCTTATGGGCACCTTGCCATCAACCCCCGGGGGACTGTGGGAGAGACCCAGCTGGCCACGGGGCGGGGGCAAGAAACATCAACAGGACAGAGTGAGCCAGGCGTGGCCCTGGCTGTTTATTCCCTGTGTCAGCCCTGGGGAGCCAGCTGGGCTCTGGCTGACCTCAGTGGCTTCTTTGGGGTGTGGGTGGGCTTCAGGGTTAAGGCTGGGGAGGGATAGGAAGTAAAGTGCTTGCAGGGGCCCTCGGGGCTTGGTCCTAGCTGCCCCCCCCCCCCCACCTCTGGGGCAGGCCGGGGGCCGGACACCCCAGGCTGTGCAAACAGGACTCTCCAGGGCCCACCCAGCCAGGCCGGGGCAAGGGGCACAGGCTGGCTGGTGGTGCCATCCTCAGGGCCCCCCGCCAGGAAGAACCCAGCGGAGGACACGTCCATCTGGAGCTGACGGTCTGCTGATTGTCTGCTTGTCTGGCCTCCGGCTGTGGCCTGGTCAGCTCCTCCCGGTGCCAGGGCCTTGGGCACTCTCCAGGGGCCGCCCATCCGGCCGACCCCTCACCTGCGGAGCCGCTGCAGCTAAGGGGGAGGCCGCCAGGGTCAGGGAGGGGGTACTCATGGCCACAGCCGTGCCCCACACCCCCCGGCCTGGCCGCTCACCTCACTCTCCACCAGGTTCCGCCTGTAGAGTGCCTCCTTTGCAGCCTCCTGGGGGCCGAGAGGCGGTCAGCGGGCAGCCGTGGGCAGCCCCGGCCCCCCAGCGCCCACCCGGCCCTCGCCTGGCTCACCCTGCTGCCGTCGTTGCCCAGGCGCCGGGCCGCCTCCGTGTAGAACTGCAGCTGACGCTCCAGCTGGGCCGCGTACTCTGAGGGTGGGGAGGGGTGAGGATGGGGGGCTGCTGCCCTGCCCCCCCCCCCCCCCCCACGCGCCCATCCCCGAGACCCTACCCCTCCGGATGCCCGGGCCCCCCTGCTCCAGCTGTGCCCTCTGCCACTGGCTGCGTTGCATGATGTCCTGGTACTGCTGGGCCACCTCCGGGGGCACCGGCCGCCGCGCCTGCCTCAGGGCCAGGATCTGGGGGGTGCAGAGTTGGGGACTATGATGGCCCTGCCCGGGGCCTACCGAACCCCCAATCCTGCCCCAGCCAGCCTGTCAAAGCAGGCACCCACCTTCCGCTCCAGACGCTCTTGATCAAAGGCCAGCACGCTGAGGCTGTGCAGGGGCCGGGCCGATCTGTGGAGTTGGGGAGGGATGAAGGGCCGCAAGGACCCCCCAAGCCTGACCTCGTTAATTCTCACAGACGCACTGGGCACTGGGGAACGGCAGGAGATAAGCTAGGCCCACCCTGGTGTTGCAGAGCCCATGACCTAGTGGGGCCGAGGGCTCTACACTCAGGCAACTGCCGTGCCCGGTGGTCAGGGAAGGTTTCCCAGGGAAGAACGCAGCCAAGCTGGGAGCCAGAGGAGTCAGAGCCGGGCAGGGGAGTGGGGAGCAAGTCATGGCATCATCAGAAGACAGAAAAGCCCAGAGGCCAGTGAAAACAAGGTGTAGCTAACCATGAACGAACAGGAGGAAGTGGGGTGGGGCGAGACTACTGGATATATTGATAATGGTCCAATCACAAAAGATCCTAAAAATCAGGCTGAGAAGTGTCAGGACGTTTCAGGAGACGGGGAGCCAGGAGACGTTTTGCAGCAGGGAAGGGATGCACTACAATTCGTGCCTGACGGGAAACTGTCCAGGAGGGGCTGAAACAGGAAGAAGGGACTTCTCTCCAGCATGGCTTGACCCAGCCACCTACCTGTTCCCTGGCTCCCTCGAAGGGGTGGGTACGGGAGGGGCCTTCCCTTTGGGCCCAGCAACCTGCTTCAGTGGACAGAACCAGTCTTGTGATTCCCGGCCCGCTTGAACCAAGCCTCCCTCCCTGGGGTTGCTGATGGGCAGGAGTCTCACTGTGGGTGCGGCTGCTGGCACGGGGTCAATGACCAGCCACCTCTCAGTTGTGGTCTCCAACTGCTGGGCGGTCAGTGGCTCCCGAATCCGGACCATCACCTCCAGCCGCCCCCCGGTGGGCCTGCGACCATCCAGGACCTGGGTGGAAATGAGGGGAGGCTACTGAGAAGCAGCCAGTGGCTGGAGGCCCAGGGCCGGGATCAGAGAGAACCAGGGTAATTTCCAAAATCTGAGCCCCTAGATAGATAGAGCTGAGACGCCAATTGGTCAAAATGGAGCAGGGTGCTGGGAATATTTAGGGCTGGGTAGTATGGAGGTCTGGGATCCCTGGGGGAGAAGCTGGGTCAGTAGAAGAGACCCCTAGGAGGCCCAGGTCCTGTAGGGAGCTTTTGAATAACGTTAACAAGTGACACAGCCACACCAGAGCCCGTGGGCAAATGTCCACATCTCACCTCAAGGATCTCCCGGACCTCACACGCGGTCTCCAGGGCGTCCAGCTTCAGCTGGGCTGTGCCCAGCACCCGGTCGGTCTTGAACAGCCCCCTGTGTGCGTGAGGGGGACAGGATGGTTGGCCCAGGGCAGCTCCCCCTCCCCCAGAGTCCGCCCAGCACCTGCACCCCCAGCTCACCCCTTGTGGACCACTTCAAATTTGATGCCTTTGGTCTGGATGGCCCTTCGGAAGCCGCGGTGGCTGCGGTTGATGCAGAGTTTGAACTGCTCCTTGAACTCTACTCAGGGAATGGGGACAGGCCCAGGAGGAAAGAGGGAGGGGTCAGGCTATGGTTTCAGGTTCTCTCTGCACGGGGCTGGGGTGCCTCCCAGCAGCCACGGCCTCCTCCCCCTCCTCCTCCGCTCACCGGGGGAGTCTGTGTTCTTAATCACACTGGTCTTGTCTTTCTGAGCTTCTTCCTAGAGCCAAATCAAATAGGAGGCAGGAAGGCTCAGGGGCTGGGGCCTGCCCTTGGACCCCTGCCGACCCACTCCCGCGGATGAGGCTTGAGCCCATCTTTCCTCTCCTGGGCTCTCTACATACCACGTTGGGATAGGGGAAGTCAAACCGAACAAAGACATCCAGGTCGCTGGGAGACAACCCTGTGGGCAGACAACGGTCAGAGCCGGGCAGTGAGGCAGTCCCGCAGCCCTGACCCCTGCCTGGCGCCCCTCACCTGGGGGCGTGGGCAAGTTGATGCCCTTCACGATGAACAGGAGCATGTCGTTGCTGCTGAGGTCAGGGAAGATCCTTCCGGGAGGGCAGGTGGGGAGACAGAGGCACGTCAGCCCGAACGCCTGCCCGCCTTCTTTTCCCTTTGTGGATCCAGGGAACACACCCCATGCTGGCCTTTGTAGCTATATGGGCTCCTGGGCTCCAGTTTTAGGATCTGGACAGACTGGAATTCTTTGTCCAGATCTGCCAATGGCTTATTTTCGAGACTTTTCTTCAGTCTGGGACCCACTCTGCGCCAGCCAGTGGCTTCACTGCTGGGGGACCTTCCCTTCACTTAACGATACTTCTGGGGGGCGCTTGGGTGGCTCAGTCGGTCAAGAGTCCGATTTCAGGTCACGATCTCAGGGTTCGTGGGTTCGAGCCCCACGTCAGGCTCGGTGCTGATAGCTCAGAGCCTGGAGCCGGCTTCAGATTCTGTGTCTCCCTCGCTCTCTGCCCCTCCCCCGCTCGCACCCTGTCCCTCTCTCTCTCTCTCTCTTTCAAAAATAAACATCTTAACAAATTTAAAAGAGCAATATTTCTGCAGCCCCTACTATGTGACTGCTGGTGTCCTCACTGATGGGGATATAGTGAGACAGACCCCATCCCTGTGCTCATGGAGCCCAAGCTAGCTGAGTGAAGAGAAGACCAATGCATATATAAACAGAGAAAACAAAGCAATTCTGCAGAAAATTAAAATAGGGGAAGAGAGTGGAGCATGCTCAGGATGGGCTGTTGTAGACGGGAGTGGTCAAAGAGGGCCTCTCAAGGGAGGCGACATCATAGGTGATTCCGGATGCCAAGAAGGCGCTACTACACGGAGACCTGGGGAAGGGGGTCTGTGCAGAGGAAAGAGCCAGTGCAAAGGCCCTGAGGATGAACATGCTTGGTTTGTCTGAGGGACCAAAAACAGGCCTGTGTGGCAGGAGGCAAGCCACGTGGGGACAGTGGGTGGGGACGAGGTGATGGGGAGCCAGGCTGTGCAGATGTGGGAGAGCCAAGGTAAGGGGTGTGGGGTATCCTAGGTTATTGCAGTGGCTGTGCCTAACCCCATCTGTAAGTGGGGGAAATGATCCCAATTCCCCACGGTGTGGGAAGGCTTAAGAGGAGCAGGACGAACAACAACCACGCTGAGGGCTCGCCCGGGCCTTGGGACAAGGCACATCTCTGCACTCACTCGGTCTTTCCCATTTGTCAATGTGTCACTGGCAACTCCCCAACACCGTCTTTCACTTGCACCTCATGCCTGCCTCAGGACCCTTGCATATACTGTGCTTTCACCGTGCAACCAAACTCTCCCCCAGAGGCAAGTCCTCTGCTGGCTTCTGGGGAGTGCAAGCCCCTCTCCAAAGGGGCATCTGGGCCAAGGGGCATCAGGGCCTTACTTGATGACGCTGAAGGTTCTCTGCTCAAAGCGGGCAGTGGGCGTGGGGAGACCTCGGGCGAACGCCTGCTTCAGAATCTCCATGCTCCGCTTACAGTCCTCTGCCAATTTCTCAAATCTGCCAGCAAGAGAGCCCTGTTCAGGTCCCCGGTCCCAGGGATGGGATGGGGGTACAGACGTCTGGCAGAGGCAGGGACAGGGGTACTCACTTGCTGGTTTCGGCAATGTTGCCCAGGTGGGTGAACTGGTTAGAGTGGTTCAGGCACATCTGAAGAGCAGAAGGCAGTGAGGGGGGGGGGGGGGGGCCACGACCCTGAGGCCTGCTGATCTGGGCCAGGGGCCCACCTCACCTCATGCTGCTGCCTTATGAGCTTGGTGAGTTCACCGTAGCGCCGGGCAGACTCCTGAGACAGACCTGGGCCAGGCCGCTGGACCAGAGAGAAGTCGTCTTTGTTGACGGGGGCGGGTGGCACCTAGAGAAGACAAGCCTCATGGGGAGGGGCCTGCTGGTTAGCAACAAACAGACCCGCGCATGGAAATGTCACCCCTTCTTGGAGAGGCCTTCCTGGACCACTGCTTTGCCCCAGCCCTGGTCTTTCTTCTTCCCCGAGGAGAAAAGTGGTGCTCAGAGAGAAGTGGATGGTTCCTCCCAAAGTGGCACACAGCCCAGGTACTACATGTCCCAGCATCCCTTGCAGCCGGGCACAGCCATGGGATTCAGCTGCGGCCAGTGGAAGGTGAGAAGTGATGGCATTCCATGTCACTTGCTTTAAATGGAACTGCTTGCCTGGCCCTTTCTTTCTCTCACTGCTTCCCATGGACTGAAGGCAGGAAGGGCATCAGTCCACTCTGAGCACGTGGACAAAGACGACCTTCCAAGGTATGACAGAGCAACAAGATGGAAGGAACCTGGGCCCTGGAGGGCTCTGTCTTTTCCAGAGCCCAGACTGCCCCGAGTATTACATGCGAGAAATATATCTGTCTTCTTTCAGCCACTGAGTCGGGGGGGTACTTATCCGTTACAGAAGCTTAACCTGGATCCTGACTAATATACTCCAAGGTACGTGGCTGCTAAGTGGCCACAGCCCAACAGGTGGCTGCCTGGGGAGGTCCAGCAGGCCTAGAGGGTTCACCTTGGCGATATCCACAGGCAGCCCATTGCGTGAGGCCTCCAGCATGGGCTCCAGCCCCTTGGCCTGGCGCAGGTGCATTTTGGCACCCTCCACATCATTCTTCTGCTTGGCTCTCAGTGCGGCCTGTAGGAGCTGCTTCTTGCGGCCCTCCAGGAAGGCCAGTTGCTGCTGGGCTGTGGGTACAGGGGTGTCTGTGGATGCGGCCTGGCCCACAGCCAAGCAACAGGCAGCCCAGGAAGGGAGGGCATACCTACCTCTGGCGGATGTGCCCTTGGGGGCTGTTTTGGCTGCTGGGGTGGAGCCTGATTGGGGTGCCCTTGAGGGTGGGGCCTTGGGCTGGGCCGTGGGGGCCGGAGGGCTGGTGGGCTGCTGACAGACAGGGAGGGAATCAGAGCTCTCCCAGCGCTCGCAATGGTTCCACTCCCCAAGGGGCCGGGGCCTGAAACTGACAATGGTGACTGTCTTAGTTTCTGTTTCCTCAGCAACGAATGCCCCATATAGTCTCATTCTCGCTGAATCTTCGCAGAGACAAAGACAGCCCCTGTACCCACTTTGCAGATGAGGAGGCAGGATCAGAGAGCAAAATGGCTTGCCCACGGCTGCACAGCCAGGAAGTGGCCAGGCCGGGAGGGAGGCCAGCTCTTCCCAGGCTCTGTCAGGGCTTTGCTGCCACTCCCGTCTCACCCCAAGACCCCAGCCCCTCCCACCTTCTTAGGTTCCTCATCCTCTTCATCCTCTGCGCCTTCATCCTGGTTAGCCAGCTTCATGGCGGTCTCCAAGACCCCCACCAGGCTCTGCTGGGTGGGCTCGGTGGCCTCCAGGCCCTGGATGGGGGGAAAGCCTGGGCGGCCAGTCAGGGCCCAGTCAGGAGGGAGGGACCCATGCCGCGGTGGCGGAGACGTGGGTTCCTCCCCTTCCTAAGGAGCCTCGGGGCTTTGGATGTACTTTGAATCCAGGAAGGAGCTGCTGCTGGTTCTGTGTAGATGCCAGATTATTCCAACCTAATCTCCTGCTGCCTCTCACCTGACCCCGGGCCTTGACCAGACGCCAACGGGCAAGCAGGGGGTGAGGCGGGCTACCAGGCACAAGAGGCGGTCACAGGCCTGGAGGGATTCCCAGGGGACCAAGGTGTTGAGGAATAATTGCTCTCCCGGGGGTGCGCGGGCAGCTCTGAGAACCCAGAGGAGGCCCCCAACCCACTGCGAGGCTGATGGAAGGCTGAGTAGAGTGTAAGGCCGAGAGCTGATGCGAAAGGAGGAGTCGAACACAGAAGAAATGGAGGAAATCAGACAGACGATGGTGGGCCGGTGAACAGGCTCTCCAAGTAAAACCCCCTGATTTTTAGCGTCTGCCGATTTCCGTGGTATAAACACTCCTCTTGGGACCCAACTGTAAGGTACCAATTATCTAACAAGTTTGCAGAATTCCCGAACGCGGAGCACACAGCTCCCTGGGCCTGTGCGGTCAGGAGGAACAGCACCTACGGAGGCTCAGAGGCCGGGAGGGGCAGGGGTGGGGGCTGTGCCTACCTGGGGGCACCGGCAGCTCGGCCACATCTACCGTTCGGCCCGCCTTGTGGGCTCGGATGGCATCTTGGTATTGCTGTAGTGGACACGGGATTAGGGCTACCTGGGCAAGGCCCCCGGGCGCTGTCTGCCTGCCCACTGGGCCCCCACACACCTTGACGATGCGCTCATGCATGCGAGCCTTCCGCTGGTCCCCTTTGGTCTTGGCCTGGGCCGCGGCCACGTGGTATCGCTCCATCCGCTGCTCCAGTGCCTCCAGGAGAGTCCGCGGAGGTGGGGGAACCTCTGGGCCAGATGGCGGCCGAGGGGGAGCAGAGGGGCAGGGTTAAGAGTCTTGGGAGGGAGAGACTTGTTGCCCTGGCCTGCCCGCCACACAGGGTTCCAAGAGCCTACCTGGCGTGGAGGGCACCTTGCTGGGAGCCGGAGGCTGCGGTGATGGCGAGGGTGGCTCTGGGGGCAGCTGGTCTGAGGGCAGAGAGGTCCAGTCCAGTGAGGGGCTTGCTCGGGGACCCCCTACCCCACGCTGGTGTGGTCTGAGGGGGTCCCCAGGTGACCAGAGAGGGTGGCAGCACCAAGTCCCGGAGGCCGGGCAGGGTGGTGGGGTCCTCACCAGGGGGAGGTGGCAGGCGGGACAGGTCCACAGGCTCCCCCCGGCTCAGGGCCTCCAAGATGGCATCGAAGCTCTGAGAGAAAGGAGACGAGGGGAAGAGGCTGCGGTTGGGGGCCAGGACCCTGTGGGGAGCCTCTGTCCATTCCTCTGCAGCATCTTGCTTAAGCCCCTTCCAATACTGACGCCCATTTCACAGGCAGGGTAAACCGGGGCTTTAAGAGATACGGAAAACTACACGTACAGAGTGACTAAGGGTCAGGAGTCAAACTGGGGTCCGTCTGACCACAGCGCTCCTGTTCTTTGCCACCACACAAAGTCGGAAGCATCGTGTCTTCTCCCACCGGTCTGGACGCACCTTGGCCACACGGAAACGTCTGGCAGCAGTGGCAGTATCTCCCTGCTGCTTGGCGTGGAGGGCGGCCAACTTATATTCGCGCTGGCGGCTCTGCAGCTGGGCCAGGAGGTCAGGGCTGCAGGGACCTGGAAGGGGGAACAGCGTACGAACCGCCTCTGTTTAACCGTCACAACGAAGCCTGTTCCTTAGGCCTGACCTACAGATGTGAGCACCGAGGCTGAGAGGCCATGCCGTCTCCCCAAGATGGTGTGGCGGGGATTCTACCCCGGGACCTGAGAAAGAGACAGAATCCGCAGCAGGCTCCAGGCTCCGAGCTGTCACCACAGAGCCCGACGTGGGGCTTGAACCCTCGAACCGTGAGGTCATAACCTGCACCAAAGTCGGACGCTTAACAGACTGAGCCACCCAGGCGGCCCTCATCTTAACTTTAAAAAGTGGCCACAGTTGTCATTCCCAGTGTCGTGCAAATACTGACATTCACAAAACAGAACTATCACATCACTCTTTAAAACTTAATGTACTTTAAGGGCGCCTGGGTGGCTCAGTCAGTTAAGTGTCCGACTTTAGCTCAGGTCATGATCTCACGGTCTGTGGGTTCGAGCCCTGCCTCGGGCTCTGTGCTGACAGCTCAGAGTCTGGAGCCTGCTTTGGATTCTGTGTCTCCCTGTCTCTCTCTCTGCCCCTCCCTCACTTGTACTCTCTCTCTCTCTCTCTCTCTTAAAAATAAATAAACGTTAAAAAATTTTTTAACGTTTTTTAATCTAATGTACTTTAACTACCATGGTGATTTGAAACTCACCAGTATTCACTTATTTTTATTTTTTATTTTTTTGCAAGCTCTATGCCAACTGTGGGCCTCGAACTCATGACCCCGAGATCAAGAGTCACACGCTTTACCGAATGAGCTGGTGGTGCCCCTTGTTTTCTTTAATTGCGGCAAAATACACATGAAATTTACCCTCTTAACCCTTTTTAAGTGTACAATTCAGTACATCAAGTACAGTTGACCCTTGAACAATGAGGGTGTCAGGGGCACCAACACCCCCTGCCCCCGCCATGCAGTTGGAAATCTACTTTTGACTCCCCCCAAATTTGACTACTCATAGCTTGTTGTTGACCGCAGGCATCACCAATAAAGACCACCGATCGACACGTTTCGTACGTTATGCGCGTTATATGCTGTTCTTATAATAAACGAAGCTGTAAGAAATGATACCAGGAAAGCCACAAGGAAGAGAGATACAGTGCTGCACTGTGTTTATCAAAGAAACAGGGGGCCTGCTCAGTTTAAAGCTGCCTTTTCTTTTTCTTTTTTTTTTTCATACTGGGTGGGGGGGGGAGAGAGAGTATGAGTGGGGGAGGGGCAGAGGCAGAGAGAGACACAGAATCCGAAGCAGGCTCAAGGCTCTGAGCCGTCAGCCCAGAGCCCGACGCGGGGCTCGAACTCAAAGACCGTGAGATCGTGACCTGAGCCAATGTCGGACACTCAACCGACTGAGCCACCCAGGCCCCCCTAAATTGCTTTTTTAAACAGTATGCTAGTTACAGTATTAAATGACACGTTCGATAGGTTTTCAGGAGAAGTATCATTAAATTTAAGGCAACTGGTGCAATTTTTGACCTAAAAAAACAAAGGGCTATTGCACTTAACGACCACCGGGGTCCACAAATCCTAGAAACGCCTGGCAAGCTGCATGCATCGTACTTTTTCAGACTGACAACTGCACCTACAGCTTTAAGTTCAGGTGTATTTTCCTGAAAAGGTATCTGTGGGTGGAAGCAAAAGAGCGTTGACATTTGATCGGTTTTATCTCCGATCACAGTTGAGTCTCTCAGAGTTAAGAAAATGTCCTTCCGGGGGCACCTGAGTGGCTGAGTCAGTTGAGCGTCCATCTGACTCTTGATTTGGGCTCAGCTCATTATCCCAGGGTTGTGAGATCCAGGCCACACTAACAGCTTAAGATTCTCTCTTTCCCTCTGCCCCTCCCCTGCTTGTGCTCCCTCTTGGTTGGGGGGGGGGGGGGGCAGCAAAAACATTCTTCCAGGTTGAATCATTGGTATTATTAGCATAGCACTGAACAAAGCCTAAATATATCAGGCTTTTTGATAAAGAATTTTCATATGCCAAGAGCACAATTTTATCGCACTGGCACCTCTTGCTGACAGGGCTGGGGCTGGGTCCGCCTTCTACCAATTAACTCCCGTTTCCCTGTTCATTGTTTCCCAACTTCCCCTTTTTCTTTTTCAAAGCACCAGGAAACCTGCTTCATACCAACAAATAGACGGGAAGACACGGGGTCCTGTTATCACCATGTTGCGGGCTTCCCTGGACCCTACCCAAGTCATATGCCAAAACCCCATCGTGAAAAAAGCTTTGGTGATTTTGGCTGAGCATTTCGGGTGACGATTTCCAACAACCTTCCCTGAACTTTGCCAAAACAATAGCTTAGAAACCAGCCGGGCTGTGGAAAGATTTAGACCTGGTGTTTACTTTCTCAACCGGGCCAGCCCAGTTTTAAGTGTCTCTTTGTATGTTTGGGGAGCGTTTGCCCCTGGGGCAGTGCCTGTGTTGATGTTCTAGAAGGGACAGAGGCGGGCACTCCTTTCGGGTAGCGGGAGGAAGGCCACCGGAGAGGGAGAGGTTGGGAAGGAAAACCTCCTGCAGGTGAGGGTTTGTTTGGTTTTTTTTAATGTTTATTTTTGAGAGACAGAGAGACAGAGACAGAGTGTGAGTGGGGGAGGGGCAGAGAGAGAGGGAGACACAGACTCCAAAGCAGGCTCCAGGCTCCGAGCTGTCAGCACAGAGCCTGACGTGGGGCTTGAACTCATAAGCCTGTAGGTAAGTTTTAGAAGACAGACATGCTGAGGGCTGGGGAATTATCCACTTATAGCTCTTACGCGTTAGCCCTCAAAAGGGACTCCGACGCATGCTGCAAGGTGACACTAAGTGAAAGAAGCTGGCACCTAAGGACAACTCGTGTGTCGTCCCACTTACGTGAAGTATCCGGGAGACGCAGACTCATAGAGCGTAGATGGCGGCTGTCAGGGGCCGGGGGAGCGGAAACGGGGAGCTAGTGTTTCGCGGGAAGAGAGTTTTTGTTTGATGAAACAGTCTTGGAAACAGAGGAGACCGGTGCACCACATGGTGAACGTGCTACTCAATTGCACACCGAAAAAGGGTTCAAAGGGCCAATGTCATGTTGTATGTATTAAACCACCACACGTACAAAAAACGGCATTCGTGAACTCCAGAGACATGAGGACCTGGGGAGGCGAGGGGCGTTAAGGATATCTGACAGTCAGTGCAGGGCCTGCACCCCCACAGAATGGCCAAGTGCTGAGTAAACCCCACGCCTGCAACATCCCATGTCAGCCCAGCCCTGCCCCCGGCCTACCTGGAGGAAGCTGGGGCTTAGCCAAGCCTATGGATGAGGCCGGGGCAGAGGAAGGCGGGTCTACCGTGACTCTGGGCTCCGGGGCTGGCTGGCTCGTGGTGGAGGCCGGCTGGGAGGGTGCAGGCGTGTGGCTGGGGGTGGCTGCCGGACCCTTCCCCACTGCCACGGGCGGTGGGATGTCCCCTTCGTCGATGGCGTTACCTTTCCGGACCGAGGCCAGCAGGTTTTCAAGTGTCTGAGAGAAGGTGTGAAATGGGTTTCCGAGGAGCCTGACAGCTGGGTGCGGTGGGCCGGCGGTAGGGTGCCAGCGCCCTCCCATCACCCGCCCGCCCGCTCACCTTAAGCCCCCGGTCGTAGCGCCGCATCTTGGCTCCATCTCCAGCTTGCCTAGCGCTTTCGATCGCCCTCTGGTAGAGGGCCAGCCTCTCCTGCAAGGTGGCCTCCACCCCGGGGCTGGGGGCTGCGGCTTTGGGCTGCAGGAGGGACCGGGGCATGGTCTGGGTGGTGACCCCACTTGGGCTCTCCCCAGGGGCTCCCCTGGGCGAGTGCCTACCACACACCAGGCATGGTGCCCCGGGGGCCAGCTGTCCCCGCCGCCCCCCCCCCCCCCCAACCCCAGGTAGAAATCATCATCATTGTTCCGGGTGCAGGGAACTCGGTCTCAGAGGTGCCATGTCACCTGCCCAAGGTAACATGGCTGAGGGGCAAGGGAGGGCCTTGAACCCTGTATTACGGGGAGCAGGTTGTCGGGCTATACCTGAGCCACAGGAGGCTGGGACTCCAAAGACTTCTGCTCCTCCCCAAGGACCACATTTAGTTCTGCCTGCAGGGACACACGGCCATAGGCCAGGCATGAGGGCCTGCTGCACGGGGCAATGACAGCATGGGTGGCCCCCTGCCCTGCCCTGGGTGCTCACCAGCAGGTCGTCGTCAGCCTCCACATCCTCCTCGTCGTCGGTACCTTCCTCCTCATCCGGGTCTCTCATGCACAGGCTCGCCATCTTCTCAATGGCCTCCATGGGCAGGGGACCTGGTGGCAGTGACAGGCCCCAGATGGACTGGGATCCTTCAAGAGTCCCCATGGGGCGCCTGGGTGGCTCAGTCAATTGGGCGGCCGACGTCAGCTCAGGTCATGATCTCGCAATTGGTGGGTTCGAGCCCCACGTCCGGCTCTGTGCTGCCAGCCCAGAGCCTGGAGCCTGCTTCGGATTCTGTGTCTCCCTCTCTCTCTGCCCACCCCCACCTCATGCTCTGTCTCCCTCTCTCTCTCAAAAATAAATAAACATTAAAAAAAAAAAAAAAGAGTCCCCAGCCTCCTGTCCCAGTTACCCATGGCCCTAAAGGATAGGGCAGCATGCCCCCCTACTGGCCCTTCCATGGCACCCCACTGCCCTCAGGCCCACCAGGTATGATCCCGCTAATCCTGCCGGCCTCCTCTCGTGCTTATCAAGCCAGACTTCCAACCCTGGCTCTGCAGCTTTCTTACTGTGGCGCCCTGGGCAAGTCACGTGACCTCCCTGGGCCTCAGCCTTCCCACCTATTAGACGAGGGCAAGTTTCTCCCTCACACATGCATCGTGAGGACTCAAGGTAAATGAGGTTCTAGAAAAGCACCTCGTCAGCACTTTGTCATTCGAATTATTCTCATTATTTGCATTACCTACGTCCTATAAAAGTGCCTTCAACACTGACTTAGCAAGTACTGGACCACTGCCCCTAGAGGAAATACAAGGTTAGGATCCCATGAGCCTCTGGGCACAGTTTCGTCAACCGGCCGATGCATAACCTAGTTCAATGTGTGCCTCTATCTAACTATACCTTTTTAAATACATGTTGTTGGTTTGTTAACATTGAACTCAAGGCTACTCGTGTCTGAATGAATGAAGCTTATCTGCTAGCGTATTTCCTCCATAAGGCGCATCACAAACTTCTTGCCCTTGAAGACACGAGACATCTCTAAGCGCCACGCTTTAGTGCCATTCTGAACAGCAAAACGTACCACACAAAGAGTACCCACAAAGAGTGCCAAAATGAGCAAAATGCAGCCTTACACAGACTGTGAGAAGCACCCGTGTTTACTTGAAGCCCTGAGACACGAAGGCCGACGGTCATCTTGCTCTCTCTCAGCTGGGACCGCGCAAGGTGAGCGACTCAAACCTTCTGCAGCTCTGTGCACGCCCGCCAGGAATTGCCAAACCTCCCCGACTATTGATTTTGGTGTTACCAATAAAGTTTAGCCCGTTGGTGAATTCACAAATATGGAATCCGTTAATAATGAGAATGCACTGAATTAGCTAACAAGTATAAAGGTTCCGTCTCCCCTTGGAGCTCCAGCCCCAAACCCCACTGCAGTGTTGCTGACCCTGTCGCCTCCCACGGGGGGAGGGGGGAGGGCTTTGCATGCGCTGGGCCCCCCAGCCGCACTTTCTAGCTCTTCTGCTGATCATCCTTATTGTGGGTGTCTCTTGCAGGCACCTGGCCCCAGCTCACAGGTCTCCCCCATCCTTCTGTGCTTCCCTCACCCCAACCTGATCATGGGACAGCGTGTTGGAGGAAATGTGAGACCCTGTGTGAAGTACTTTACACACACGAGAAGATGAACTACTGTGACTAAGGGCAATTATTATTCCCATTTTACAGACGGGGAAAACGAAGTCCACACAGGTGCTGGGACTCATCAGTCACACAGCCAGTAAGCAGCACGACTGGGATTTGAACCCTCACTCTGGGTCCAGAGCTGATCGCTTAACCTCTTAACCCAGGCTGCGGGTTCTAGAAGGGCAGAGACCTTCTCCGTCTCCTTTCCCCCTTCCCCCCAGGGCCCAGGGCTGAGTCCTGCCCACAGCAGGTGCTCAGAGAATGTTCAGGGGTGTGTTGAGAGTCTCACCTTTGCCTTTGAGCTTCTCCAGGACTTGGGGCTGGCCCCCCACCAAGGCCAAGAACTCGGCCTCCAGTTCCTCATTGTTAACTCCGTCCTCGGGGATCATAAGGCCGTCTGGGGAGAGGTCAACCAGCAGGCCCAGCTGAGGGAACAGTAAGGGTCCAGTCAGACCTTGGAATGCACCCCACCTGTCCAGAGGCAACCAGGACAGACCCAGGTTTCCCTCAGGAAGGAAACCCAGGTCTCGGAGGGAAAGCAATTTCCCCAGGGAAGTGCCAGGAGGCTGGAATGGGTTGAGAATGCAACAGGTGTTCCAAGATGGGCCAGGCCCTCTGGCCTAGATCAACCCGGGGCAAAGGGCAGGCAGAGAGACCCTGCTCCCTGCTCCGAGCCCACACCCACAACGTGCTGCTGACTGAGTTCAGTGGGAAAGACAGGCCCTACACCCTGCCCAAAGCTAAGCCACTCGGTACACCTGGGCTTCTCCTTCCAGCATACTCAGCAGAGGGGGCCACGCAGGAAGCCTGGAGTTATCAAGAGCACATAGAAGCCCGGACAACACAGAAACTGAAAGAGGGGTTTTCATTGTGTAACAGACCTGTCTTCCTATCCCGTCCCAGCTAATGACCAATCGTGATGTGACAATATTACACTGAACTACACAAAACGGCCTTTTCTGTCGGTCAGAATGGGCAAACACTGGCTATTATGTATGGCTCCTTTCAACAGTAATAAGTTATGCTTATTGGCTCAGTCGGTTGAGTGTCTGACTTCGGCCCAGGTCATGATCCCGTGCTTTGTGGGTTCGAGTCCCGCGTCGGGCTCTGTGCTGACAGCTCAGAGCCTGGAGCCTGCTTCAGATTCTGTGTCTCCTTCTCTCTATGCCCCTCCCCCACTCTGTCTCTCTGTCTCCCCAAAATAAATAAACATTAAAAAAAATAAGTTATGCTTATTGAGTGTTAGGTTCTAGCACTTTCCATAAACTATTCCAGTGAATTTTCACAACTGTGCTGTGACATAGGGACTCTTAGGACCTCCATTTTACAGACGAGGAAACAGATGTAAGAGCTGTGAAGCTGAGTGTCCAACATGCAGAGGCCAGCAGGGAACTCCAGGTTGGCCAGATTCTAATGCCCGGGCACTAAACTATGGCCTGAGCTCCTTCCACCAAAGCTAAGAAAAATCAAACCTTCCAGGTGCCTGGGGCAGAGGAGACGGAAGAGGGAAAAGGACGACCAGACACAGTCCCGTGGGCTCATGGCAGCCGCTCTGGATTTTGCACTTAGCCCTGGCCAAGCTGTTAATCCCTATGACCTTGGGAAGCTGTCTTCACCTCTCTGGGCCTCAGTGTCCTCATCTGTACAGTGGGGATAGAAAGTCTGACTTGGCCTGGCTGATGCGAGGTTCCATGAGTGTCCAAACCAGGAGTACATTAACTATCCTTATCTCAGGTCCGAGGCCTTCCCCTCCCAAACCGGAGAGGCTTCGGCAACAGGTGGCTCTGAGCCCAGGGCGGGGCGCCAAGAGCTGAGGAGCTGGGGAGCCGGGGCCACTAGGCCCCACTTTGGGGGCAGAACCTCATCTGGAAGGCGGGGACCGGGGCTCACCTGGGGGTGGTGATCGGTTCCCCTGGTGGGTGGGGCCCTCCTCTGAACCTGTGATAGGGGTGAGAACGGTTCTCTAGGCGGGGCCGTGGGGTATAGACTCACCTGGCGGGCGGCGGCGGCACCTCGGCCGGGGGGCCCCGGGGGTCCCTTCCTCTTGTGCATCTTCCAGGCAGGATGCCCAGACCACTGGCCACCTCGCCTGGCCTTGCCCTGCCTCCTCCCCTGGGGCCTATCGCCGCGCACGCGCACTTCCTGAGCCCCGCGCCCCTGGTTGGCGCCCCGCGACCGCTGACCCCGCGCCCTCGACCCCGGGGGTGGCCGCCCCACTTCCGCCTCGGCCTCGGCGCCGCGGCACCGGAGCGCAGCCACTGGACTTGCTGGGCCCGCCGCACTGAAACTACAACTCCCGGCAGGCAGTGCGCGGGCACGCGTGCGCACTGCCGGGCGGTGGGCGGGCCGCGGGCCGCGCGGGAAAGAGGCGGGGCGTGCGCGCGTGTGCGGGGGCGGTGCTGCCATCGCGCCTGCGCACGGCGGTGCCGTGAATGCGCGGGAAAGAGGTGGAGCGCGCGCGCAGGTGTGAGGGGCGGTGTCGGCCGCGCGGTTCGCGGCGTCGCGCGGCCACCTGCGGGCTCTGGCCTCTCCTGGCGGCCCGGGTCTGGACATTCCATACTTTTAGGTGGCCGGGGTAGGGTTAGTGTGGGTCCGGCCCCCGGGAGTCGGGCCCCCAGCGCCCGGGCGTCGGGCCTCCTCCCCCCCCCCCCCCCCCCCCCCCACAGTCAGCGCCAGACCCCCGGCCTCCGTGAGGGCCAACTTTTGCCCTTCATTTTCTCAGAAAATTCTAATGCAAGTAATTTAACCGAGTTGTTCCCCGACAGATCCAGGCAGACCTACCCAGTTCCTGATAAGGACAGAGTGACCTTGACAACTTCTGTGGCCCAGGTCGGTGTCGGCTTGTCTGGACGGCCCCAGGCATCCCCCACAGGGCTCCCTGACCCTTTGAAGGGCCCCAGGTGGCCCCTTCCAGGGTCCTCGGGTGTCCCTGGAAGGGCCTCCGACCAGAGCGGAGAGGGACGGGGCTTCCGATGTTCTGCCCCGACGTGGGGACTAGAGCCGTGTCCCCAGGGCTTCCCAGGCGGGCGGGCCGTGGCCTGAGGTGGCTGTGACTCCCCCCCACCATGTTCCCTCGGGGCCCAGCTTGACCTCCCCCCACTCCCGTCCCCCCCACCCCCTGCCGCCACCCCGCATCCCGGCAGCCTGATGGGCCAAGGTGCGGGGAGGGTGGCTTCTGCCCTCAGCCAAGGTCACTGGGGCTGTACCCAGGGGCAGGGACTGCTTACAACGATGGGATTCTGCTCATTTTCAGATTTCTCAAAGGAGGGATAAAATGACCAAGAGGAAAAAGCTTCGGACTTCAGGTATTTGGACACTCAAGTTGACACGTCTTTATTGCTGCTTCCGGTTACAGGAGGACGTGGGTCTGTTTGTTGTAGAAATGCTAACGCCACCCCGCCAAGCCCCTGGGCGGGGGGAGTGACTTCATACGAGCTGGTGAGAAAAGTATGAATTGTGGAAAGTGCATATGGTAAAAAAAAAAAGTGAAAGCTTTCTGGAGTTTCCTCCACCCTCAGGTGGGATCCCACAAGCTTAAGGCAGGGGTGCGCTCTCAGAGACAACCTGTGAATAGAGCTACAAGGTCTTTTTTTTTTTAACGTCTATTTTTTTTTAACTTTTTAATTTTTTTTAAGTTTATTTATTTTTGAGACAGGCAGAGCATGAACGGGGAAGGGGCAGAAAGAGAGGGAGACACAGAAATCGGAAGCAGGCTCCAGGCTCTGAGCTGTCAGCACAGAGCCCGACGCGGAGCTTGAACTCATAGACCGCGAGATCATGACCTGAGCCGAAGTTGGACGCTTAACCGACTGAGCCACCCAGGTGCCCCTTTCACGTCTATTTATTTTTGAGAGAGAGAGACAAAGTGGGATCAGGGGAGGGGCAGAGAGAGAGGGAGACACAGAATCCGAAGCAGGCTCCAGGCTCCGAGCTGTCAGCACAGAGCCCGACGTGGGGCTCGAACTCATGAACCACAAGATCACGACCTGAGCCAGAGTCGGACGCTCAACTGACTGAGCCGCCCAGATGCCCCCAACTACAAGGTCTTTGATATACTACAGGGTCATCGGTTGGTGGCTAAGTGTTTCACTCTGGAACCAAAACCCTGGGTTGAGGGCAGCCTGGGTGGCTCATTCTGTTGAGTGTCCAACTCTACATTTTGGCCCTGTGCTGGGATTTGCACGGAGCCTGCTTGGGGTTCTCTCTCCCCCTCTCCCTCTGCCCCTACTCTGATCGCGTTCTCTCTCTCTCTCTCTCTCTCTCTCTCAAGATAAACAAATAAACATAAAAGAAAAAAAAACTGGGTTCATCCTAGCTCTCATGCTGGCCCTGTGATTGCAGATGACTTACTTTGTGCCTCAGTTTCCCCTTTCTGTAAATAGAAGATAATAAAGACACCTACCCTGTCCATTCAAACAATGATTCTCAACCTGGTGGGAGGATTTTTTGCTCCTCGGAAGACACTGGAAATGTCTACAGACATTTTTGGTTTTCACAACTGATATATGTGGGGAAGGTGGCAGGGACTGGCATTTAGTGGGTTGAGGCCTGGGATGTGCTCAAAATCCTAGAATGCGCAGGACAGCCCCCCACAACACAGAATGATCTGGCCTCAAATGTCAACAGTACCGAGGTGGAGAACTCTGCCCTAGAGCTCACATGTGGATTAGTATTTGTAAAGCACAGAGGATAGACCCTAGGTATACACAAGTGTATGCTGCTGTTGTGATTCTCCCCCCAGACTTAAAAAAAAAAAAAAAACCACACAAAGAAAACAAACAAAAAAAAAACTTCATTCTAAAGTAATTTTGGTCTTACAGAAAACTTGCAAAAATAGTTCAGGGTTCTGTCTACCCTACCTCCAGCTTCCCATGAGGTTAATGTCCAACAAAGCCACAGGACAACGATCAATCATAATATTGCATATGAAACCAAGAAATGAACCTCGCTACACTACTTGTTTCAAACTTTCCTATATATACACCAATATAGTGTTTTCACTGGAAAATAGAATCATCACACATATCGACCTATAATCTGTTTTTTGCTTTATGGGATATCACAATCCTCTTTATTTGTCAACCTACATGTATGTTTCTTCACTCGAAAAGAAAAATACCCAACATTACATAGTATAGCACCACCTCCCTGTCATTGTCTAAGATAACTTAAACCTCGTAGAAGTTTAGAAATGATCACTTACTGGCTAATGAACATAAGGAGTAGCACTCATTTCCCACCCCACCCCCCCCAACTATGTGGGACAAAAATTAGCAACGGATTGAAAATGTTTTGTGTAGAAATGAGCAACAGGCTGCTTGGAAACACAGGAATTTCACTGACCTTGGAGGGGGAAGCTGGGGACAGCCAGGCCCACCCACAGCATGTCATTTGGGGCCTCTCTTGGCAGTGGCCTCCCTAGCTCGGTGGACCCCAGGCTGGCCCAGGACAGCTGTTTCTGTGTGTCCTGGAAGGGGTGGGGACAGAGGAAGATGATTCTGGCAGGTGGTGAAAGAAGCCCTTCCCTCCCAACGTCTTTGGCCTTTGGCGTTGAACATAAGGTTCTGCCTTAGTTTTTCTTAAATTAGTCCTGTGGGGATAGATCACAGGAAGGAAATGGGAGGCTCTTCACTTCTGTTGATATTTTTGTTTTTTATTTGGTACACATGTCCATTGGATGAGTAAAGCGAGCTGGTGTTTGGGCATCGTAAGAAACCAAATTAACAAAGCTGCTCGATTTTGCCTTTTTTGGCAGACCACAGGGTGGGAATATGCTTGTGTAAGAAGCATTCGTTGGAGACTTGCTCTAAGTACAGCACTGGCGCGGGCACCTAAGCAGGGTGCACCGGCAGGCGGGGCAAGGATGAGATCCAAGGGTGCCGCAGACTCAGGTCCTGCCCTCATGACCCTCAGGGTCTAGGCAGGGGAGAAAGAAAATTGCTTCTCGCCGGGAGCACTAATTCAAATACACAGCAGTAAGGTAAAGTTCTAAAGGGGTACACGTGAACCATAACAGAATCAAAAAAATTACAGAAAAGTCACAGTGGTCTACTGGAGCACAAACAGCCAAGTGAATGCTAACGAGGACCCTAGTGATAGATGTTGGGGATGGGGGGCTCATTCAGTGGGTTTACTTCTAGCTGAGGTTGGAAAGGATCTACCTGACTGAACTCCAGAAAGACCACCTGGTTTGCCTTTTTGTTCTCACTGGTCAGAGGCACAGTACATAGTAGGTACTCAATAAATGCTCAAGTGCACTTAAGTATGCAGGCTCTGGAGTTGGACTGACTGGATCCCATTTCCAGATTCCTTGGCCTCCAGGTGCCTCAGCTTTCTTATCTGTAAGATGGGCAGAACAGTGGGATGCTGCCTCAAAGTTTTATCATAACATACCCAACTTCTCAGGATAGCGTCTGTCATGGAGTTGTCTAGGTTCAACCTTTATCATTTGTTTTTTGAATAAATGAGTAGGTTGGGGCCAGGTTTGGAGAGGTATTACAAGTCAACCACTACTGGCAGTTTCCGTGTAAGGGTGTTCCCTTCATTCAGCAAATAGGTGTTAGGCTCTTAATTGCTTTCAGTGATGGGGAAGGTATTGCAGATATTCAAGGGGCCGAGGAGCAGCTGAGATGTCACCTCCCTAGCACTCGATAACTGTAGGTCCCAGTTTTCCCAGGATGGATATTCTGCAGGCATCACAGAAAACTAGAGTGGTACATAATTTAGTCCTATCAGTGTTTCCTGGTGGTGATCTCTGTTTTACACGTGTGTTTATTTAATCATGTACCAAGTATTTATTGAGCACCAGTGGTATACTAGATGATCTTCTAGGCACTTGAGACTCAGTAGAGAGTGAGATAGACCCCTCTTTGTATGGATCAGGTTGTATTGAGGGAGACAGAAAATAACCAGTACATCAGATACTGGCAAAAAAAAAAAAGCTGTGAAGTGAATGAAACAGACCGTGGGTCTCTATAGGGGGTGCCCTATAGAGAAGTCAGGGATGGCCCTCTGCAGGAATATTTGAGCTGAGACTCAAGGAAGCCAGTACACATCTCTCCCCACCTTCCCAGAGAGACAGGTGGCTGGACCAGGTTGTCTTATGTAGTTTGGTGCCAGGCCACATCAGGATTTGGTCTCAGTCATGACCAGTCCTTAGGTAAAAAGCCTTTGAATCCCATGGCCACCTAAGCTCCTGGACAAGGCTCCATCCCATCTCTCTCTCCAGGCTAGTGTCAGAGCAAGGGTTTCCTGCTCTTGGAACAAGCTTGTTCATGTTGCAACAGTGGCCCTGCCATGTTGGTTGTCAGCCATGGAAGTGCCTGCTCCTTGTACCTCCCATCCCTTCATTTTCCTTTCTCTCTAAACTAGGTGGAGAAGGAATCCGTCCTCCAAAACTCCCAAAGAACCCAAGGCTAGGAGACTCTGGCAGGCCCCCCCAGAGTTCTGAGTGGGGCTGTTTGTTTCTCCCTGAAGAGTCAGAAGGCAGATCAGGACCTGTTCCCTCTGCCGAACAGAGGACAGAGGAACCAGTACAGGCAGCCTCCAGGTAGGTGGCTTGGAACATTCCAGCAAGCCTTCCCACCAACAGTGGGCACAGCACAGCCGTCCAGTAGGCAGGATGCAAAAGCGTGGGGACAACCATGACCCATCCAATGCCACGCCTCCCTCTGCGGGTTCAGGTCCCCTCAGGTTGCTTCTCAAAGCCATTCCTAGGAACCTCCTTTCCAGGGAGAAAGGTTGATATTTTAACCACGGGCAAGGAAAACCTTGAATGTTTCAAGGTCACTTGGTACTAGAATGCATCTTGTCCTCTGCTGGTCAAATCCATGTTTATCCCACATTCCTTCTTAACCAAGAAAGGATCGATGGAGTTGTGGGTCTGCGAACTAAGAAGCCATGAAAGGGGATAGCAAATATTATGTGCCAGACAGTGTGCTAATAATAAACAGTTTATGTCTGTCTGTTAGTTTAATCCTCGTGGCTATGTGAGGTAAGTTTTTATCCCTGTGTCACAGGTGAGGACTCTGAAATTTCAAGATGTCAAATGACTTACTTGCCCAAGGCTACTGAGCTGGTGCAGGGCAGGCTGGGGTCTGGCTGTGTCTGGCTCCTGTGTTCCTAACCACCATGGTTTCCCAGCTTCCTTATTTTTATTTTCAGGAATATGTAATTAAGCACAATGGGGGAAAAAGAAAGATCTGGAGCATAGTCTATTCATGGAGTTAAACCACATGTAACTACAACAAAGTAGAAAGGGTTAGCAGGAGTTAAGAGGAGGATTCCTGCTACCAGAAGTCTTCAAAGAAAATATCATGGATCAGTGTACCAAATTTTCTGAGTAAACAATTGCGGCACATGGTCTGACCAACAGAGCTGTTTTTGGCGGTGGGGGCTGTGTGGTCGCAGGTCATTGCAATCTTAAGACTAAGGGCAGCCCTGTGGTGTGCGGGATATGAAGAGGGGCCGCATGTCACAGCTAACCCGTTCTCCCAGACAGGTAGCATGATGTCACGGTGCTTCACGCTCCTGGAGAGGCCAGCAGGGCTCATGGGGTCCCAGGCACTGCCCACCCTACTGTCTAAGTCCATAAGAATAGTCAGAACCTACAGAAGTGGGTTCCCACTCTCTTTTTTCTGTTTTTGTTTTCAAAATGTTTAATTAAGAAATTCCACGTGCATAGAAGTACAACAGAAAAAAGCAAAGCCAACAAGCTTAACACATTTATGTTGAGAAATGAAATCTTTACCAGTACCCTAGCAGCCACCCAAATAATCCACTCCAATTAAAAATTTTCAAACTCTTGGGGCAGGGTGGCTCAGTCGGTTGAGCATCGAACTTCAACTTAGGTCATGATCTCACAGTTCATGGGTTCGAGCCCCATGTTGGGCTCTGTGCTGACAGCTCAGATCCTGGAGCCTGCTTCAGATTCTGTGTCTCCCTCTCTCTTTCCCTCTCTCTCTCTCTCTCTCTCGCTCTCTCGCTCTCTCTGCCCCTCCCCCACTCTTACTCTGTTTCTGTCTCTCTCGAAAATAAATAAGCATTAAAAATTAAAAAAAAATTTTTCAAACTCTTGCTGTCAGTATCTAGATTTATTCTGTCTCCATAATCTCCTGACAAGGTTTAAACCTGTTACTGTATCTTCGTACTTTTTCCTGTTCCACTTATAAAGGTGAAATCGTGAAGGTTTAGTTCCAGATTTTGATTTTTTTTAACAACACATACATCCACATTTATTTAGATATAACCATAAGTCTCACAATCTTTTTAAAAAGACCTAATATTTGGGGGGCGCCTGGGTGGCTCAGTTGGTTACGTGTCTGACTTCGGCTCAGGTCATGGTCTTGCAGTTTGTGAGTTCAAGCCCCGTGTCGAGCTCTGCACTGACATTGCAGAGCCTGGAGCCTGTTTTGGGTTCTGTGTCTCCCTCTCTCTCTCTGCCTCTCCCTTGCACTCTGTCTCTCTCTCTCAAAAATAAATAAACATTAAAAAAAAATGACCTAATTTTTTAAGGCCTTTGAGTTTATAATAAAATTGGAAAGAAGGTAATGGAGAGTTCCCATATAGACCCCTGCCCCCACACATGCATAGCCTTACCCATTGTCACGATCACTCACCAGAGCTGTGCATTTGTTACCCAGGATGAACCTGCACTGACACATAATAATCACCTGCAGTCCACAGTTTACTTTAGAGGTCACTCTGTGTGTTGTATGTTCTGTGGGTTTGGGCAAACATAGAATGACATGTATCCACCATTAGAATCTCATGCACAGTATTTTCACTGCCTAAAAATTCTTTGCGTTCCACCTGTTCATCTCTCCTCTCTCCAACTCTGGCCCCACGGATCTTTTTATTGTCTTCATAGTTTTGCCTTTTCCAGAATGTCATAGCGTTTCCATCATACGATATGTAGCTTTTTCAGGTCACTTATTTTACTTAGTAACACGCGTTTAAGCTTCCTCTCTGTGTTCTCATGGCTTGATAGCTCATTTCTTTTAATGCCGAATAATATTCCATTGTCTGGATGCACCACAGTTTATTTATCCATTCACCCACTAAATGCAATCTCAGTTGTTTCTGCATTTTGGCAATTAATGAGTATTCCTGTTTTTTCTGACATTGTGTCTTTTGCATCTACAACTTCCTTTCTCTGGAATTTGCAGAGTTGGGGGTTAGAGTGTCATTCCAAATGTGAAATCCTATTCTTATTTCAGGAGCCAATTCCTGGGATTCTAAGGGTAAAGTGCTGCCAGAGTAGGAAGCTTGGATTCTAGATGTGAGACTGCACCCTTCTTGGCAGTCACATGTCACCCTAGGCGCAGCTCCCCTTCTCCACCCCACCCTCTCCAAGCAGGTGCTCCAGGACCTCCCTTGCAGGAGACTGAGCACTACTTTGCCTTTGGATTTATTCTGTTTGTCTTACCACGCGCACGGACAGCTTTCCAGAACTTCAGAACCACCTCTGTTTTGCCTTTCTCCACCCAGCTCCCCTGCTGAGGAAGCACAAGCTCCCGCCAGTCTCCTCAGGGAACCAGAAAAGGAGCCAGCACCCCTTCCTCTTTCCCAGGTGAGCCTGTTCTATGGCCTCATATATGTACTACAAACGCTGCCTCCCTTAAGCTGGAGTTCTTATCTCCATTCAGCATCAACAGGCTGACAGGTTGGTGAGACTGTGTGCTGGGGATGGAGTGGAGGGCAAGGACTGCATTTGAAGCTGCAAGAAAGGAACTGGTTTGGCGTTTGTTTTCTGAGACCTCATTCCGCCCTTATCTTTATTGCTGCTTTGTTCTTGTATCTGGTTCACAGAATTCAGCCAGGAGGTTTGTCCCCCAGTTTGCAAAGTCCAGGAAGACAGTGACAAGACCAGCAGAGTTGAGGGAAGAGGACCTCAGGAGTGGAACCCCTAAAATCAGCCAGGTGAGCCCGTTAGACACCCAGTAGCTGCTTGGACCAGCCTTGGCTACTGAGTTCAACCTTGGTTTTCTTTGGTATCGGCTAGACCTGCATCTGTCTGCATGCCCTTTTTCAGTGCGTGATGCTACAGATGTGTGTGGAGCGTGTGCCACGCCTGTGTGAGGCGCTCAGGACAGCTGTGCCTGCACCCAAGTGGTCAAGGCCACAGCCCTTTTCCCCAGGTTGCATGATAGTAGTAAAAATGCAGAAAGACAATCCACATTCTGTCCCTGAACCCCTTTACTTCTTGGAAGCTTTTGTGTGGTTGGGGGCAGGGGATGGGTCTTACAGCGTACTTTCTTGTCCTTTCTACCATGAGCTCCCAGGGTGATGATGTCTCTGGCAACAGGGGCCCCTACAAAAGTGAGGGATGGGCATCCCCAGCGGAGAACGCCCAATATCCTTTAATGGGCAAATGGCTGAACACACCATAGAGCACAACCCAGCAACGAAAGAGGAACAAACCAGTGATACACGCAACAATCTAGATGGATTTCTAGGGCGTTATGTGGAGTGAGAAAAGCCAGTCCCAAGAGGTTATATACCGTAGGGTTTCATTTGCATAACGTTATTGAAATGAGAAACTTATAGAGATGGGTTGGTTAGTGGTTGCAGGGAGTTGGACCAGGGTGGGGTGGGGAGGTGAGTGTGGCTACACGTGGCAGCACAAGGGACCCTGTGTTGGAGATTTCC
This sequence comes from Panthera uncia, assembly GCF_023721935.1. Classification (NCBI taxonomy): domain Eukaryota; kingdom Metazoa; phylum Chordata; class Mammalia; order Carnivora; family Felidae; genus Panthera; species Panthera uncia. Next base: position 9,115,322 of record NC_064816.1, on the reverse strand, counting down.
CATATCTTATTTGTGTGGTGGATGCACAGCCTCCACCACTGAGAGAGCTTTGTAGAACTTCATACACACACACAAACAAGCATAAGTCAAGCTGGAAAGCCAAATAAGGTTGGTGGACTTGATCAGTGTTGGTATCTGGACTGTGATATTATACTCAAGTTATATAAGATGATACCACTGGGGGAAACTGGGTAAAGGGCATGACGAATCTTTTTCTGCCATTTCCTTATAACTACATATGAATCTACAATGATCTCACAAAAAGTGTAATTTAAAAACAAGAGGGGTCGGGGGGTGCCTGGGTGGCTCAGTCAGTTAAGTGTCTGACTCTTGGTTTCAGCTCAGGTCATGATCTTGCGGCTTTGTGAGTTCTAGCCCCATGTTGGGCTCTGTGCTGGCAGCACAGAGTCTACTTGTGATTCTCCCTCTCTCTCTGTCCCTCCCCCGCCTCGTGCGATGTTTGTCTCTCTCAAATAAACTTAATAAATAAATACATACGTGCATACGTACATACAAACGAGAGGTCGGGTGCCTGGTTGGCTCAGTTGGTAGAGCATGAGACTCCTGATCTTGGGGTTGTGAGTTCAAGCTCCATGTTGGGTGTAGAACTTACTTAAAAAAATAATATTAAAGGGGCGCCTGGGTGGCTGGGTCGGTTAAGCGTCCGACTTCGGCTCGGGTCATGATCTCACGGTCCGTGGGTTCGAGCCCCACATCAGGCTCTGTGCTGACCGCTCAGAGCCTGGAGCCTGTTTCAGATTCTGTGTCTCCCTCTCTCTCTGCCCCTCCCCTGTTCATGCTCTGTCTCTCTCTGTCTCAAAAATAAATAAACGTTAAAAAAAAATAAAATAAAAAAATAATAATATTAACTAACTAATAAGAGGGGTCTTAGCTTCACTGTCGACTGAAAATGTGCAGGAAATGCTATGTGTAACTCAGCGGCTGGTTGCCAGTGGCTTTACTGAAGCCAGACTGACAGGCCATGACCTTCGATGCTCTGATATTTGCAACACACACCCTCCTAGAAAGGTTGGACTTGACTGATGTAGGGAGGTAACTGTGGAGGAGGCATCTCCCTCAGTGCTGATAACTGTATGGAAGAAGCATGGGAAGGGGGGGACAATCGCTGTCTATAGGGTGCCCTTGGGTACAGACCTCAGTCCCTACCTATCAGATGTAATTACTTGTAGTCCAGTTTGAAAGGAGAGTTGATGGCATGGTTGTGAGAGGAAGGAAGGTGATGGGTTGACTCCAGGGTTTGGGGCCTGAATAGCTTGAAGGATGGAGTTGCTGTAGTTGAAACAGGGAACCTCTGAGGGCATACTCAGGAGCTGGTGTCAGTCATGTGACATTGGATGTCACCAGGAGATACTAGAGGGAGATTCCAGATACCAGTGTCTCGACTTGGGGGAGATCCAAGGGCTGCAGTGGTTCTGCAGGTTTAGGTCTGAATGCCTGGATTGAGCTGCCATCTACCTAGGGGACAATATCTATCTACGTCCCAGTCAGAACCCTCTTTCCCACCCTGTTCTGGTCATCTCTGTCTCCATTAGGGACATTTCGCTTCTCCCTCTCTCTCTTAAGGTTTTTTTTTAGTGTTTGTTTATTTATTGTGAGAGAGAGAGCAGGAGAGGGGCAGAGAGAGAAGGAGAGAGAAAGAATCCCAAGCAGGCTCTGTGCTGTCAGCATAGAGCCTGATGCAGGGCTTGAACCCACAAACCATGAGATCATGACCTGAGCCAAAACCCAAGAGTTGGATACTTACCCGATTGAGCCACCCAGGCACCCCATCTCTCTTTTAAGTTTTTTTTTAAATGTTTGTTTATTTTTGAGAGAGAGAGAGAGAGAGAGAGAGACAGAGTGCAAGTGGGGGAGGGGCACAGAGAAGAGATACAGAATCTGAAGCAGGCTCTAGGCTATGAGCTATCAGCACAGAACCTGATGTGGGCTTGAACTCACGAACCCACAAGATCATAACCTGAGCCAAAGTCAGATGCTTAACTGACTGAGCCACCCAGGTGTCCCTTAAGTTTTTATGTTGAAATAATTATAGGCTCATAAAAAATTGCAAAAATACTATGGACCCAAGTGTCCACTGGTAGATGAATAAACAAAATATTGCATATCCATACAATAGGATATTATTCAGCCTTAAAAAGCAAAAACATTCTGATAAAAGCTACAACATAAATGAAACTGGGCAATATTATGCTGAGTGAAATAACCCAGCCACAAAAGGATAAATACTATAGGATTCCACTTACAGGAGGTCCCTAGAGGAGTCAAATCCGTGGAGGCAGAAAGTAGACGCTCGATGCTTGGATGCCCAGGGCTGGGAGACAGGGATTAATGGGGACAGAATTTCAACTTGGGAAGATGAAAAGAGTCTTGGAGATGGAAGGTGGTGACGGTTGCACAACAGTGTACATGTATTTTATGCCACTAAACTGTATACTTACTGGTTAAGATGGTGAGTTTTATATAATGTGTATTAGACCACAATTGAAAACAAAAACAGTACAGGGGCGCCTGGGAGGCTCAGTCGGGTAAGCGTCCGACTTCGACTCAGGTTATGATCTCACAGTTCGTGGGTTCGAGCCCCGCATCGGGCCCTGTGCTGACAGCTCAGAGCCTGGAGCCTGCTATGAATTCTATGTCTCTCTCTCTCTCTGCTCCTCCCCTGCTCATGCTTTGTCTCTCTCTCTCCTTCAAAAATAAATAAAAACATTTAAAAATTAAAAAAAAGAAAAGAAAACAGTACAGAGAGGTCCTTGTGTGCTCTCCTCCAGTTTCCTCCAGTGGTAACATCTTCTAACTAGCATCCATTGCCAACACCGGTCAGTTGACGTTGACACAATCCACAGGCCCCCTTGATTTTTATATCCTTGATCTGTCCAAGAGGCAGTGTTGGTGGGAAGAAGGAGCTGATGGAAAGAGGGATTCCTCTGCTTCTGGTCCCCACTCCAGCCCCTGGGTCTAACTATGCCCAGCACTGGTACTGAATGGTACTGGGTGCACCATGTGTAACATCTGAGACTTTGTACAGGTATAGTTACAACTAGAAAAAATTTTAGTTGATTATTGAAGGCTCAAGGCTGGGTCTTTTACTCTCCATAGGAAACACCGCCAGGGCCCAGTAGCCAACAGGCCAGAAGCCAACTGCAAGAGGAGTCACTAGGGCTTGCTTCCTGGGAGCCCAGGGAGCTGGGAGCCCAGACCCAGGTAGACAGCACTCACCCTGAACACAGAGACCAAAACCCCATGACACCTGTGCCTGGAAGTGGGGATTCTCCGCCCTCGGCTTCCACCAATGTCTCTCCAGAACGGGGGACGGTACCCTTGGCCTCAGAGAGGGCCAGCCAGGACCACCTGTCGGAGCAAGGAACCAATACACCGGATGGTGAAAGCAGGAAGGGATGTTGGGTTCTAGGCTATCATGGCCAGAAAGGGCTCCTGCTAAGCAGTGATGCTGAAGAGAAGGAGCCAGACCGAGGAAGCCTCCAGGAAGCAGGTGTCCAAGGGGGAGCAGAGGCTGACCTGCCTGAGGGGCACAGAGAAAAAGGAGACAGTGTCCTGGGTCCCTCCTCCACTCAGGGCCCAGAGCCCGGATCTGCAGACCAGGCCCTCTCTGACCCCATGCAGATACCCAGCAAGACTAGCAGGGAAGAAGAACAGAGCTGTAGCGGCCCAAGTCACTCCTCCCTTGGGACCGTTGTCATCACAGACAGGAGGACAGACCCCACTGAGCCAGAACAGAGGGCTCCAGAGGTGGCCAAGCCAGATGAACAGGCCAACACCAGGGCACCTTCCTCTCCCAGTGGGAAGACCCCTGATGGAGGCCACAGTGGGGCCCTGCTCAGCTGCATACTTCTCACTGGGGAGACAGGAGGCAGAAGGGAGGCCAAGTGGGAAGACAAGCCCCCTGGCAACATCCTGGGGGGCCCTGTAGGCTCCCTGGCTCTGGATCGCAGGATAAAAGAGCCCATAGTAGGTGCTGGAGATTCCAGTCTTCTAGCCTCAGAAATGGGCCCACCTGTTGATCAAACAAGGGCGCCTGGCCTGGATGAAGAGGGACTGGGGGGGATGTGTGCACTGCCTTTGCTGTTGCAGCCTGAAGGTGAAAAAGCAGCTGAGTTAAGGAGCCAGAGCCCTAAAGAAGACCTTGACTGGTTCAATCTGTCTCTTGGAGCCTTTGCTCCTCCAGTGCACAGAGAAGCAGTGGGTGGCCCTTCCCAAGAGACCAGGGCCTGCCACGACCACCCAGATGCCCCTGAAGATCCCACAGGCTGGTCTGAACCCCCTCCTGGCTCTGCAGACCAGGCTCTCTTGGGGGAGTCTCCAGCCATGGAACCTCACTTCCTGCCAGACAGCCAGATACGGGATGCCCTGGAAGTCCCTGACCTTGCAGCCTCACCTGAGCAGGTAAGAGTTTCCCCACATGATAGCCAGACCATCCCGAGATAGGTGTCAAGTGGCCATGAGCCCTGTCACAAAGCACCCACCGGTGGGGAATTTGGGGTGTGTGGTCATCTGTTTATACAGCACACGGGTCTAGGGGAATGAGGTTTAGCTTCAGTGTGTATGGAGTCCGTGATTTTCCAGATAGGACAGTCCTGCCTTTCTGTAAGGAGTTTGTGTGGGAACTGCAGAGCCCCAGGCAGTGACACACATGCATTCCGTCAGCCCAGGCAGAGTTGATGGAGGTCCTCCATTCCTTGACTGCAGCCCCCAGGTGTGCCCACCCTCTCCACGCTTCAGGGCCTGGCCCTGGCTGCAGGTGCCTGAAGGATATAAAGAGGATGCCTGAAGCCTTGAGGGGTACCTTTGAAAAAGCCAGTGTTGTCAAAGCTGGGCATGGGGGGAGAGGACTTCAGTCTCCAACTGAAAAGAGCCTTTGCCCATCTTAAGGGTCGTTTCAGGGTCCTGATATGAATTTTTTTTCCAAATATATACAAGAATTTTGCTTTCTTGCTGGAATTCGTAGGGACTTTCTTTCCTTCAGGGATCTGCCTGCCCAACAGGCAGTGGGAGAGCTGCCCCAAATCACCTTTCCTGGCTACTGAGCCTGCACCGGCCATTGGCATTCACCTGTCTGGGGCAGGTGGCAGCCTTGCTTTGGCCCCACCCCCAGGGAGGCACCACATCCCTGACCACTGGCACACCTGAATCTGGGCTAAGTGCTTTGTGGTCACACCCTGGAAGGTAGGTGGTTCTCTTTCCACACACTGGGTGTGGATAAGAGGCTGAAGGAGGTTGGGCACCTGCCCAAGGTGAAGCAGCTGAGTGAAGCAGGCTGGGTCTGTTCCCAGGTTGGCCTGATTCTGCAGCTGTGCCTGTCCTGGAACACAGAACCCAGCTTGCTTCACAAACATTGGCCTCTGTTTCTTCGGCTGTCCTGTTGAAATGTTTAAAAAGTTAATTCAGGGGGCGCCTGGGTGGCTCAGTCGGCTAAGCGTCCGACTTCAGCTCAGGTCACGATCTCGCAGTTCGTGGGTTCGAGCCCCGCGTCGGGCTCTGTGCTGACAGCTCAGAACCTGGAGCCTGTTTCAGATTCTGTGTCTCCCTCTCTCTCTGACCCTCCCCCGATCATACTCTATCTCTCTCTGTCTCAAAAATAAATAAACGTTAAAAAAAATTAAAAAAAAAAATTAATTCAGTTACATGCTTATCAAGAGCCTGCTCTTCCAGGAGTCAGCACATCAGGCGTGGTCCCTGCCCCTGTGAGGTTTGTGGTTGTACTGTTCCCACCTGCCTCTCCCAGAGTAAACATTTTGTACCCTATCATTTCAGCACTTAGAGTTTTTTTATACAATATGGCCCCGAAACACAAGCCTAGTATTTCATCTGGTGCCTAGCTGAAGAAAGCCAGCTGTTCCAGCCACAGAGGGGAATGTGGTTGGGTTGAGCAAATGTGAGTCTCCAAGGTGCTGCCTTCCCAGGGATGGCCAAGGGTCATCTTTGGCCCTTCACCATGTTTACCTGCAAGGTAGCTTCAGACCAGGCCCCAGGTGCCACACGTGGGCCCCCAGTACCTTGTGCCACCCATTTCTCAATCACCAGATGAGTAAGATCATGGAAAGCCAATCGCCGTGCAGTCCACTCATAACGTTTGAAGACAAGTACCTGGGATAGATGGGCGTTCAGCTCCTGGCACAGCTGAAATTTTATAATTGAAGCCCCATCCCTTGAAAAATATAAACCCCTCCCTTGGACAGAAGAGTAGTCTAAGTTACCCCCAGTCTCTGGCTGCTGGGCAGTGGCTAAAGGAGCAGTTGGGCTATCTAGTGGCATCCAGCAGGCAAAGAACAAGCCCTTCCTGATCGGCCACCAGTGACTTTGGGCTTTGAAAACACCAAGGAATCCGCAGTGGTGGGACCCAGCAGACAGCCAGGGTGGTCAGACCTGACAGGCCCCCCAGGGGCGGAAGCGCTGCCCTGACAAGGCTGCTGACGCCTGGGCACGTTTTGTTTTGATAATGGGCGTTCCCAAACAAGTTGGGGCGACCCCGGCACAGGCAGGTTCCCACGGAAAGCTTCTGGATGGGGCCCAGCAGGAAGGCTGCGTGGACAGGCACACTTGGGAATAGAGTGCAGGTAGATGGAGAGAGTGGCAGCAGCGGCCTGCCCACTGTCCCTCACAGTGACACAGCCATGAGCACTGCTTCGGAGGAGGCAACTCGGGGTGTCCCAGAGGTTACACAGCAATGACAGAGCAGTTTCAAACCCAGGTCTCCTCACAGGAAACTATGGTGTTTTCTTCTCATAGTAGCTCCCTTAAGATGTAACACTCCCCACAGAGACACTGGGGCCTCTGTAGGCCACCGCCACGTAAGTCACTTAAAAAAAGCTGATTCCACGTCCCTCTTGGGTCCTAGAGTGGTGGCCTCCAGCACATTCTGGAGGAGAACTGCCCTCACTGTGTCAAACATTCACAGAACCCTGGTGGAGGCAGTAGTACCTGTCAGGAGGGAGAATATTCCTCATGGCCAAGAACAGCACAGGGAGTTGAGTGAACATGTGATGCCAAGTTGTATTTTAAGCCACAGAGTCACTTACATGAAAGTCAACCAGATGCCTGGGAGATAACTGGACAGGCTTCCCAACTCGGCACTGCTGGCATTTGGCCCCAGATAGTTCTGTGTGGTGGGGCTGTCCTGTGCACTGTAGGGTGCTGAGTGGCCCTCCTGACCTCTACCCACAGCACGCCCATAGCACCTTCCCCAGTACCAAAGTGTGCCGACCAGTGTGAAGTGCCTAGGGGTGATCCTCCCTGGTGAGAGCCGCTGGGCTACAAGCAGCTCTTCACGTCTGTTCCTTGGGATTCAGGGACGATTTGCAGCTGTAAGCTGTAGCTCAAGCCCTTCATCCCATCCCCCACTGCTGTCAGGAGAGAGGGGCTCGGTTCTGAAAGGATGTCTTTTGGAACAGGTCCCGTCTTACTCTAGGACTTTGGTCCCCCCAGAAGAGGCCCTGGGCCGGCCACTCTGCCCAGCCTCTTTGCCTCTTTTCAGAGGGACATATGTCACCTCCATGACTGAGCCTGACATTTTCCATGAAAGTTAAACCACCGTTGACATTTAGAAACTTAAGCTTCTCAGGGTTATCTGGCTTTCTCCCCTATTAATTATAAATTTTCCCTTAAAATGTATTTGCAAAATCTCTCCCTGACATGAAACCTGGTGACCTCTTTCCCTCAACACCAGATGCCCACCTCACCCCAGTCACCATTACTGGGGGTCTTCTCTCTATCTTTCCAGATACTGCAGGATGAGCAGGAGACAGTGCTACACCTCAGCCATCAGAGACAGAGCCATCTGCCAGCACAGATCAGCCCTTCAGAAAGCACAGGCCCGGCAGGGGACACCAGGGTCAGGCCCCACATTGCCCTGTCTGCTCTTTTGGAATGGGGAGGTGGGGAGAGCAGCCGGGGCTGGCGGCCCCAGGGTCTAGCTGTTACGGCATCCCGTCCCTTCCCTACACCACTGTTCTGCAGGATTCTCTGCCTCCGTGTCCCTGACATGGCCCGGAGGAGCCGAGAGGTCCCCTGCATGACCCTTCCCTGTGCAGGGCTCACAGCTAGGTCATTCATATGTGTGCTCTCTCTTCACAGTTGTTTCCTCTGGGGAGCAGGCTGGACTCTTGTTGGCCTGGCACAAGCCCACATGCTGATGGAGGCCCCCTCACTGACTTCCAGCTGAGGTAGACATGATGGGGGGAGGCTGACCCAGGACCCTTGCCCCAGTACCGGTTGTCCCTAAGTGCCTGGGAGGGGAAAACGTCACTGCTTTCCTGGAACTGGTGCTTCCCACACTCTCCCTCACCATAGGCCTGCCTTGCCCTGGATGGGCCTCAGTAAGGGAGCCAAGCCCCATCTTTCAAACTGTGCGTGTCGCCTGATCCCCATGAGTGGAAAAATCGTGATCATCGATCTACAGACAAACCACAGTCTCTTCCCAGAACCCCTGGGAAGGTGCCCCCAGGTCCATGGGTTGTTGTGACGTACCATGTACTTTTTGTGGAGAGAGGTTCTAGAGCTTTCCCTAAATCTCTAGAGGGGAAGAGGACCCAGACAGGGCTAAGAACCATTGACCCATGTGACCTTGGGGTCTGTCCCCACTCTGGCACCTTCTGGCCCTCCAGGGTCCCTGACTGGTCCCATCGCCTCACTTGGCTCTGTGCCCCTGTGAGGCCACTTTCTCCCTCCTGCAGGCCATGGAGCATGTGTATGCGCGTGCGTGTTGGGGGGGTCCTCTGTCTCTACCCCAGAGCCTTTCACAGTCCCATCACCTCCCTTTGTGTCCTTTCTCCCCACCCTGCCAGGCGCTAACACTGAGCCAGTCCTCTCCTGTTACCTTGTACTTGAACTGGCCTCTCTGCAGAGGCTTCTGCTTATCGATTATTCATGGCCAAGTTTCTGTTTCTGGCTGGCAAGTGTGGAGGAGGGGTGAGAGACACAGCCCTTGGCAGAATTTGTCTCCTTCCTTTTTCTCCTCCTCCCCCTCATCCTCAGGATAGAGGTGGCCATGTTCCCACCTCTTACCTATGCATAACATCTGTAAATAGTACCTGTTGTACCACGTGTTGCCACACACACACACACACACACACACACTGCAAGGGGATCGGTGGCGGTTTAGTCACAGTGGCCCTACTATTGCTTGAGCAAAGAGGAGAGAGATTCATGTTGTGAATCTCCAGTGGCCTCTGATATGACCCACATGGATGACTGGAAGCCCCAGGCAGGTCATGGGTCTGGTTTAGTGGCCTGTGGCTGAGTGGGACGTGCAGAGGCTAAGGCAAGCCAGCTCAGGGTGACCGAGGCGGGTGGGGCAGAACTGGAGTTCCCACAGTGACAGCCCAGCAGACGCTGCCAAGCTGGGGTCTGGGAGGATTTAGGAACAGCTGTTGGCTGGAGTCCAGGAGGGCAGCCCACTGCCCACACCCGCAGGCCACGTGTGTTAGTTACAGTGGGTGCTGTGGTGCATCTACCCTTCCATAGATACTAATGCCATCCAGTGCCAGCTCTTCCAGGAATTGCTCTGGGCATGGGGGAGGCCGTGTGGGACAAAACACAAAACTTCCATCTGGTGGGGGTGGGAGGGTGAGAGACCAGCAAATTAGTCAGATGGTGAAGTGTTGAGAAAAAGACTGAGGAAGGGGTTAAAAATTTACAGTGGTGATCAGGGAAGGCCCCCTCCCCCCACCAGGAGGAGATATTTGGGAAAGAACATTCCAGGTCCCTAAGAAGTGCTCAGGGAACAGCCAGGAATTCAGTGTGGCTGGAACAGGGGGGGAAGGGAATGAGAAGGAGGGGATGGGGTCTGGAGGTGCTGGCAGATGGTGCAGGGCTGCAGGGAGGGGCACTGGGCCCGACCCGGTTTCCATTTTCACAGCCCACCCCACCCCAGCACTGAACGGGGGACAGGCTGTAGGGGCAGGAACTGGGGGCCAGGGAGGCTGTGGCAGCTGTCCAGACAAGGACCAAGGTGGTGGGGAGGCGGCTGGATTCTGAGTGTGCTTCTCATGGTACAGCTAGCCAGGTTGGCCATGAGGGCTCTGCCTGTGGTGGCTTCGTATCTGTAAAAGGTATTAACATCCAGAGAAGACCGCTCCAGGCCCAGCAAAAGCCCCCAGAACAGACTTTGACAGAGCTGTCCAGTGAGGTCAGGCTTCATGTCATCCCTCCCTTCTCCCCCAGGACCTGTGTAGGGATCAAAGCTTGCGAAGCTGCCAGGATGGAGGACGCAACAGACACCGTGCGTGGCCTTGTCGTTGAGCTCTCCAACCTGAAGTAAGCATTGGGCAGGGATCCACGGATGAGTGGGGTGGGAGGGGTGGCAGAGGGGACAGGGCCTTGGAGGGTGGTGGGGAGGGCCCAGTGCCAGCATCTGCCTGTGTGCGTGTCCATGACCCGTGAGTCTGTAGGTGTGTGAGCTTGTGTGGGAGAGTGAGCAGCCACTTGTGCCCGAATGAGAGGTGAGGTCCTCGCACGGACGTCTGGTGGAGCACAGCTCCTGCTGGCACTTCCCTGCAGCCGGCTGATCATGAGCACCCACCGGGACCTGGAGGCTTTCAGGCGCCTCAACTACAGGAAGGCAAGGCCAGCAGGGAAAGCGCCGGCACCCTACACATCAAAGGGAGCTGGGAATCTCCCTCCAGGGGAGCGATCCTGGAGGGATTTGTAGATTACTTCCAGACCACCTCAGGAGCGCCCTGTGCGCACACTTGTGTGCAAGCTCACAGTGTCTATGCATGTTTCCTCTGCGCTGGCCCCCAGAAGTGCCTGGTACTCCTGCCAAACAGCTGGAAACAATCCCTCAGCAGACCCCGGAAAGCCTGCAGGCCGTGTGTGCCCCCTGGTTTACCCTAGAAGATGCTCCAGCGTTTCCCCAGTGGGCCCCAGAAACCTTCCCTCAGCCTACCCAGAAGTCAGCTTTCCATGGGAAACACAGGAGGCCACGCCTCAGTCAATAGCCTCCCTTGGGAGTTGGTTCGGGAGGGGACCTGCTCCTCCCTGGGGCTGCAGCAAAGGCCAGAGGCAGGAGGCTGGAGGCTGACTGTGCCCCTAACACTCAGGAAGCCAGCTGCTCTGAGCAGGGCCCATAGCTGCCAGGACGTTTATCTGGATTTGCAAATTTCAGTTCTTTAGCTCAGGTTATGGGAGGTTCAGAATTTGTTTCTTTCCTGGAGGAGAAAAGGGTTCCTTTTGTTGGCGGTACCTTTGTTTTTCTCCAGATTTCCATTTTATTTGTTCTGGTTAGAGCATTAATAAATGATTCCCTAGTGTGGATCTGGACCTGTTGTTTGGGGTTTGAGGCATTTTCAGTTCCTTATGTTTTGCCCACAAACCTCCCTAACCACCTCTTTCTCCTTTTACTTCTCATCCTCCCCAGGAAGGCAGGTTGGGCCACTGCCGGGCCCTGTGAATCAAGGGGTCCCCACAAGATGCTAAGTGTCAGTCTCCAGGAGTGGGTGGCTGTGTGTCCATGTGTGTGTACACATCCAAGCACACACACACACCCGGATCTGTGGGGCAACAAGCCCACTGAGACATCATAGTTGATCACCCAACTGCGGAGTTGGTAGGTTCGCTTAGAGAGCTCAGATGGCCTTACCCATCCCCCAAGGAAAAAGCTGCTTCTAGGCCCCAGACTGGAAGGAGGCAGTCCTGGGGGATTGTTAACTGATACAAACACAGCTAGTGGCTGCAGGTGCTGCTGTCCAACCCATTTTACAGAACACGATGCTTCAATTAAATTGGTCACCAAAAGGTTGACCAGACTGGAGACTTCATTAGTCCTTTGACCTGTGATTCCTGCACCCATTTCCTATAGTCAAGGCAGAGATCCCCTCCTACTGCCTTCTCAGACCCCAGGAAACCCCATGCTGGAGGAGAACAAGGTGGGTCATGGTCCCCCTTCTCCTGGCTGGATGTGCAGCTTCTTCCTTGAACCTGTCTGGACATGCCCCTTCTCCTGGTACCCTGGGTCTCAAGTGCCAGCAGCTCTGGCCTATACAACGAGCACTTACAAGCAGCTGGGGGTGGCTGGGATGTTGTGTCCCCTAACCCAGTTTGAAACTCTTGGGGCTGCTAAGGAGCCTTTCTCTGGGTCTTCTTCCTCCTCCTTCCCTCCCCTCTCCAAGCAGAGGGACCAGGCTGTCCTCAAGGACTATCTCCCATCCCCAGCCCTCCTCCTGGGTGGCCTCGGGTCCTGGTCCACGTCCAAAAGCCAAGGGCCAGAGGGGACCTGCAAAATCCAAATCCCGCTTCCACCCAACTCTGGGAGACCGTGTGAGCTAGGGATGGAACCCCAGACCCCAGGCCAGCCCTTGACTTGGGGGAAGAATTTAGACAGACACTTGCCACCTGCTGCCCTCTGGAGGCCAGGGGAGCAGACAGGGAGTGGGGATTCCCACAAGCTCAGCCTTTGCCCCAGGAGAACTGGATCACACTACCTGGTAGGGACAGATCTCCCTCCCCTGCCCAAGCAGAGCCAAAGCCACGATGCCTTCTGCCCAAGGCCTTGGCTGGCCCAACCCCCCAGGACATATTCCCATTCTTTGCCAACCCCCTCAAGAAGTCCTTCCCTGTTCTGAAGGGTCTGGCATGTGACTTCATGGCCTTGGCTGCTGGGACATCTGTGATGACCTAAACATTCACTGAGGGCCTCCTTGGTCAGGATGATTTGGGGAGGAGGGGGAGGGACAGTCTCCTATCAAGCCCCCACCTCCAGGGTGGAGGATTCTGCCCATTTGGCATGTCAGTGTGTGAGAGATGGCTGGAAGGGAGTTCAAAAATACCAAACATCACAGAAATGGCTTCAGGGCGCTAACCGGGCAGCACGTGCCGTGCTCAGGTGCTGGACTGTCACCCTGTGGTGCCCACTCCCATTGAGAATAGAAAAGAGGTGCCCCATCCCCTCTGGAGCTGTTCACACTACCTTGTCCCAAGACCTGGCCTCTTCTGACGCTGATCCATTCATAAGCATTTATTGAGTGCTGAGTGGGTGGCCAGTGCTGGGGAGGGAGGGCCAGGGTGACCGACAGCCACCTCCTTCCTCATGGGGGGGCTCTTTCAGCTGTGCTCCCAGGCCCTGCTCTCTTAGCCAGGCCTCCAGGCTGGGGGAAGGGCCCAGGGGCAGGTCCTTGCAAAGTGGACCTTCCCCAAAATACATCTTCCATCGAGCTTGGGTCCCCACACCCAGGGGAAGGCAGCATCTCCATCCTCCCTGCACCAGTCTCCTAGGCAGAAGTGGAGGGACAGCAGGAAGAGGGTGAAGGTCCAGAAGACTTCCCAGCACCTTTGGAACCTGGATTTTAAAAAGCGGAGGGAAGGAGAAAAACGGTAATAGGGTATGATTCAAGGCTCTCAAAGTCCTCGTTCAAACTTCAAGGCTGCCGGGGCTCTGGCGCCACCTGGGGGCCGCTCCTGGAATAGCATCCCTGTGACCGCCAGATCAGGACAGCCCAGGGTGGGACCCAGAGCTGGATACAAAGCCCGGAAACTCCCACTCTGGCTGGCTGCGCTGCCCCCTTGCGGCTGTAGGGCTCTGGGACTCCACATTTGTTACACCCAGAATGTTACAGGAGGCTGGCCTTTCTGCCAGTATTGTGGTGAGGGCTGCTCCACCCCACCCTCCAAACCTGGGGAGTTTTCCTATTCCCTCCCACTTAAGAGGGGAAAAAAAGCAAATTCTGAGGCCATCATTTCTATGTACCCTCGGCTTCCCCCATTTCCCAGTTGGACTTCACTGCATCTCTTGGGGAATATGGTCTTCTGCTGGAGGGACTCATCTCTTTGGACAAATGTTCCCTGCACAGCTTCTGGGGGTGAGGGTGAGATGGTCCCGCCCAGTCACTTCCCTCAAGGAGCTCACACTCTGATGGAAGAGGCTATACCCACATCGGACACCCAAATGGGCAACAATATGGCCCAGTCGGACCTGCCTCTTCTGTTAGCCATCTTCCACAAAAGCAATTAAAGTTGCTAAAACGATTTGTTTTAAAACCCCACAGGAGCTGAGGCCTTTCGCATCTGTAATAACTGCTGCCACGTAAACTCGAACTACACCGAGCCTGCGGCCTGCCTGGTCCCTGGCCTTCCTGCCTGGCTGGGAGCTCGTTAGAAATGCAGGTGCTCAGGCCCCACCCAGACCTGCAGAAATGGAATCCACATTTGATGATCGCTATGGGGTGACCCATGGGGTGAGCCAGGCAGTGTGGGGCCAGTTTAGACCTCAGGGAGGCTTCAGCCAAAGCTCTCATAAACTTATGCCCCAGCTGCCCTCCTGAGCTGATCCACACACAACCTGACGTTTCCCTGGCTGCTGGGTCTCTCCCTCCTTGCTGCCTTGACACCTCGGCCTGGAGGACCAGCCTCCTTCCTGCCTTCTAACACTCTGAAATCTGTCCCGACAGTCCAGCCTACCACGGTCTAACATACTGTTAACATGCAGACCTGGTCTTGCCCCTTCCGTGGCTCCCTAGTACCCAAGTCCAAGATTTATAAGGCTTTTGTGCTGTCCCCCCCAAGTCTCTGACACCTCTTCCACCATACATGCACACACATTCTGTCCCAGATACGTTAACTTCACTGGGTTCCTGAACGAGCTCCGATGCCTGGGCCACACTTCTCAGCACTCCATCAAACTGAATTAGACTTTCAAAAGTCACTTCCCCCAGGAAGCCCTCCTGGACCCCTCCATCCGGATCCAGGTGCTTCCTCCGGACTCTCCCATTCAGCACTCATCACACTCTCTGAAATGCCGCTCTCCCATCTACATTTTCACATCACTGACCCTGCCCAGCACTCAGCACAAAACAGACACCCAAGCTGTTTGGCGAAAGAGTGAACAGAGGAGGAGCATGAAGAAGCCAGGGTTCAGAGACGCTGAGAACTTCTCTCAGGCCACACAGCTCCTAAGTGCCAAGCAGGACTGGAGCCCCTGCTATACCTAACTGCAGATCCCACTACTAGTCCCCACAGCCTCCCCGACAGATCCCCCCCATGCCTGGAAAAGAAGGCGTTTCCCACATGGGCCCAAAGAGGGAGAGTCTTGCCCAAGGCCACAAGTTAATCCCAGCCCCAGTTTACTCACATTGGGCAACACTTATAGAATATTGCTCTAAAGTTTCTACACAGATATCTCCCCCCACCCCTCTAAAGTGGGTGCTTGGGTTAACCCCACTTCATAGAGGCCCCGAAGGACTCAGCCACAGCCTGGGGCAGGTCCCCTCCACAGCGGGTCTCCCCAGCCACCTGCACAGGCTGCCGCCGCTGCTACCGCGCCCGCTGCTCCCGCGCCTGCTGCTCCTCCTCTGCGATGCCCCGAGTCCTGCATCCTCGCCTTATCAGGCCGGGATACCCTCTTGCCAGCTGAGTTGCGGGTGGTATAGCTGTAGACGGAGGTGTAGCCCTGGCCAGTGAGCGGGCAGAAACGACGGGTGTGGGCACGCTCACGCGTAGCGCCGCACTGAGGGCACACGTAGTCACGAAGGATGGGACACAGCACCCGGCCGGCCTCGTCCTTGAGCACGTGGGACTGGTAGATGGCCCGGGACTCTCCGTTGTGTTTGCAGAAAGAGCACAGGCGTTCAGGAGCTGCTGAAGATTCCGGGCTGGGCCTCTGACCCCCTGGCCCTGGAGCTGGCTGTGGCTGGGGGTCCAGCCTGGTCTCAGGCTCCCCTTCCCCACGCAGAGCCCCGACCAGGCGTGCCAAACCCAGGTAATCCGTCCATAGGTTGAAGGTTCCCATAGCTGGGCAGCGTGTGTGCCAGGTAGAGGGGCAGAGAGAAGCAGCCTTGCCTGCCCAGAGCTCCGCTTTCTAACCCGTCCTCTGCCCCTCCCTTCCCCTCTGTGGAGCCTAGGAGTCTGGGCTGTCAGTTCCCTCCTTATACCTCCAAGGGAGTGTGAAGGGGGAGGAGCAGGCCATGGGAGGTTCCTCATTGTCACAGGGGGGCTTGCTGCCGCTCCCCCATAAAGGCACCTGCCAGGGGATACATGGTCTCTAGGTGGGCTGGGGGTGATGGGGAGTGACAGGACACAGGCTGCAGGGGGCACCCACAGTTGGGAGCCACCCCCCACACAGAGGGGCATGGGGAGGGCTACCCCTGCCTACCCCTCTTGGAGGCCTGTGAGGCCAGCCAGTCCTGCCCCACAGGGAGACGGGGAGGGGAGGGGGAAGCCCCACCCCAAAGACAAGCACTGATGTAGTCAGTAACTTAGTAACTTGTGTCTTCCTTCCCCTGGGCTGGGGGAGGGGCAGGGTGCCCCTGGGCTCTTTGGGGAAGGTGGGGAGCCGCATGATGCACCGGCTGTCTCTGGAAGGGGGATGGTGCCTGGTTCATGGGGAAGGCCAAGGATCAAGACCCCCAGCTCAGGGGTCCCTCAGGGAGCTTTCACACCTATTTCAGCGGAACCACTTTCATGGACGAACACCCTGAGGTATGAGGCCACCTGCCCATACTTCACAAAGACAACACAAAAGCCAGTCTCCCCCATCCAGTTACCATAGCCCCTAAGGCTAGGTGCTGGCCCTGGGGTGGACAGGAAGTGAGAAAACATTATGGGGGCAGCAGAGGCACAGGCTGGGTTAACGGAGGGGGGGACCCCCCCAGCACCTCAATCCCCACCCACTCCCTCAAATGAGACCCTCAAGAGTTACCCAGGTGGGGCAGAGACTCGGTAGATGAAGGGATGAGCAGGCACCGAGGTGCTAAGTGGGCAACCAAAGGTAAAGCAGAGGTCTGTGGGTGCTGGGCCCAGGACCTAGACACAGAGAAGAGGGGCTCTGCTGCCTGCCCACCCCATTCATTGGTTGACTGACTCGTTCAAGAAATCCTAGTCCTGAGTCCTCTGGGAACAGGGCTCACTATCCCGTCAGGAAGGTTTTCCAGGTGCCTCCCAACTCCCCCCACTCCCCTGGATTTATTCCCCAAATCAGGCTTGTGTCCATAAGGATCCCAGATGCCAGCCCTCCCCAAGGGGTGAGGAGCTGAGGTCAGGGCGTCGCGTGAGTGGGTCTTATCCCCTAGTCCCTTCCCCTCAGGCTGTGTCCGGCCCAGCCACAGTGACATTCATCCCTCGGTGGGTCTGGCCTCCGTCCTCACAACCCACCGACAACAATGAATGTTGATTGTGACCTTCGCTGTGGCCTAAAGGAGGGGATGCCCAGGCTGGATCTGGGAGCTACCCCGGCCCTCCAGATATAGAAGGCAGGGGTCATGATGGGTGGATGGCAGTTCCAGGCCTCGGGGTCCACTCAACGGTCGATGGTTTGCCTGAGCTGCCCAAACTCACCGACAGGTTGAATGTTCCCCCAAACCCTTGGCAACTTCTCCGGGGGGGGGGGGCAGGACTGGACAGTGGGGTGGGGCAGGAGAGACTGGAGGGGGTGAGGGACCTATTAACTCAGTAATTCAGCAAGCAGGACCTGTCTGCCCCAGGACCTGGAAAAAGCACAGGATAAATATAAATAACTGTAGATGTTTACGTAGGCTTTGCTACACAGAGGCAGCAATACTGGGCGGTGGGCTTGTTTCTCCGCGCATCTACTCAAATCATCCTCAAAACGGTCCTGGAAGGTGCAGAGGACTCCTATTTGTCAGTTGGGAGACTGAGGCCAAAGGGCACCCACTGCTAGTGAGAGGCAAAGGAGGGATTCCTAGTGGCCCCAAGAGGTCTGGCTGCCAGACGGTTATTGCCCCAGGACATTGATGCAACAGAGATAAACAAGTCATTTTAATACAATGTAATACCTTCTGTGAGCTTCACTGTGTTCCCCGCAAGGCAAGATTGTTTATGAATCACAACAACCCCAGGGGGTTGTTCCTCTTTGCAAATTCGGGGCTAGCAGTAGGGCCACTTGGTCCACCGGACAGCGGAGAATCCGGAGGACTAGAGGAGAGACCCCCCCCCCCCCCCCCCCCCGGCCATGTGCCCCCTTGATGTGGGGGTACAGGGTCGCTCACCCTGGGGCTTCAAAATAGGCATCAGTCAAATCCCTGCTCAGACTCCCAACTGCACCAAGATGCTGCCCCCTCCCCATTCCCAGTCCCTCCCTCCAGGGGCCCACAGATTTGGGCTCCCACCCCCTCAAGGTCCCCCACCCCAACCCTCCATGCGCAGTCTCAGGAAAAGCCACCTCCAACCGGGGTCTGGGGACTGCCTGGGGAGAGGCCTTCAAATGTCCAGTCCCTTCTCAGTTTACTGGGAAATACTGAGGGGGTTAGGGATCCCAAGTGTGCTGAGCTTAAGTTAACCCCAAAACGCCCCTTGTCAAAGGTGGACTGAGCCAGCACAACTCTCCAAGCCAGGTCCCCAGATCCCTACCCAGAGCCAGCCCCCAGAGACCCTTGCACCCACCCCGGCCCCTCCCTAAAGCCTGACTCTGAAAGCCCACACTCCTATGGCCAGTTCCCGGGACCTGTCCTCTAAAGCCCACCCCCAGAGTCATCCCTCATAAAACCACCTTCAAAGCCCATCTTCAAAAAGCCCACATCCTCTAAGCCGTGCCTCCACACCCCGCCCTCTGAACCCACCCCTTCTGGCACCCCCATATTCCAGCTTCAGGAGCACCCAAGGCCACTAAGCCCCACCCCTCAGTCCCACCTCTAAAGTCAGCCTGCCTAGACCCCCATAACCCCCTCCCTACAGAGGCCCCAAGGCCACCCCCTTGAAGCCCACGGTCCTTAAGTTCTGCCCCTGTAGGACCTGTCCCCAAACAGGAAGCCCTGGGAGGGGATCCTGGAAATGCTCGCTCCTGTGAAATTCCCCTACTTCATGAAGCCCCTTCCCTAGAGCCTACATTCTTGACCTTGGCCAGGGATCCAGCCACGTTCCCACACCAGACTGGAGTTCAGAGTAGGGAGCCCTCCCCCACCACTCATCAATCCAGCCAAAAGGGCCCCATTCTGGGGATAGTTTGAGGGCCCCCCTTTACCAGGCTCAGGATATCTAGGCCCTTCTGAGAGAGCCATGTGGGGTCTCCTGCAGTGAAAATCAAGGTCCTAAAGAACAGAATGCCTAAAACTATGGGGGAGAAGCGTGGTTCAGGAAGGGAAGTTTATAATAATAATGCTTTACCTACATCACTATTATTAGGATACCCATTTTATCGATGAGGATGGTGAGGCTCTAAGAGTCTGGAACAGAACTCACCCAGGTTCCTCAGAAGCTTTGTTTGTGACTATGACTATGGAGCTAGAATGAGGGGTCATCTGGCATAAGGTACTGGGCACAATGGTGGGGAGACTCCTCAAGACACCCTTTTCCTTCTGTGTCTCCTCTCTGACGTCATTCCTTGAGGGCTCTGACCTTGACCTACCAAAGAGGGAAGTCCCTAAAGGGGTTGTCTCCAAGACAAGGACCATCAGAGGGTGCCTGGTCCAGAGGGTCAGAGCCCAGGTAGGAAGGCAGGGTTTCCAGCCAAAGGAAGGGGTGGGAGGAAACCCAAAGCCCCTATAGGCCCTATGGAGGAGGGGTTGCCTGGGGCTTACCCTGGGTCTGCCTGTCTCTCTGTCTATGGTGGTCAGTGCAGGCTTCTGCCCTTGCCCTTGGTGTCTGTCTGGGTCTGACTGTACCCCTCATGGGCCAGTATTTGTCTGGATCTCCTGCTCTGTGTGTGCTCCTGTCTGTTGCTGTCTGGGTCTGCCTGTGTGCGTCTGCCTCTTTACATCTGATCTGTTAGCCTATCCCCTCCAAGTCCGGGTCTGGCCCTTGGTGAGGGTTGGCTCTGCTCTGTCTGCATCTCACTCTCTGGACTTGGGGCCCTTGGGGAGGTGGGAGAGAGGAAGCTGACCGTTCCTCCCATCAAGCGTCCTACGGCTTTCTGAAGGGCCAACTGGGCTTCCATTTGACTTTTTTTGTTGTTGTTTTTTTTTGACAGAGAGAGAGAGAGAGAGAGAGCTTGCACGGGGTCGAAGGGCAGAGGGAGAAAGAGATAATCTTAAGCAGCCTCCACGCCCAGCACAGAGCCCAACACAGGGCTCCATCTCACAACCTTGGGATCATGACCTGAGCGGAAATCAAGAGTCAGATGCTCAGGGATGCCTGGGTGGCTCAGAAAGTTAAGTGTCTGACTTCAGCTGAGGTCATGATCTCATGGTTAGTGAGTTTGAGCCCCGTTGTCTGGCTCTGTGCTGACAGCTCAAAGCCTGGAGCCTGCTTCACAGCTTTTGTGTCCCCTGACCCCCTCCCTGCCCCCCGCCCCCCTCCCTGCCCCCCCGCCCCTCCCCCGCTCATATTCTGTCTCTCTCTCTTTCAAAAATAAGTAAAACGTTAAAAAAAAAAGTCAGACGTTTAATGGACTGAGCCACCCAGGCATTCCCCTATCTGACTTTGAAGCCCAGCAGAGTGAAGATGGGGGGCTGTTTCCTACCCCAACCCCAGACCCTGATGCAAGGAAGGAGGACTTTTCAGGGCCATTTTAGCCCTCATTCTGCCTCTTCCTGTTCCTTAGTCCTTGCGACAGCACCCCTCCCTGACCCCCCCCCCCAGCTCCCATCCCAACTGGGAGGATCTGTCTAGGCAGGGGGTTGGGAGTGATGGGTGAGGGGAGCCATCCCAAAACCACACCGACCTGCCCCCACACCCACCCTCACCCTGAGCTCCAGAAGGGCAAGGCAGCAAGGCAAGGCAGCTGGCATGGGTCTGGGGGTCAGAGTTGGAGGTGAGAGGTCCCAACAGAACGTGATGGGTAGAGACGGAAGGAGGCAGGTCTGTCAAGCTGAAGAACAGGGGCCAGGGGCGCAAGGTCAGAGGTACAGGGCTTCCAGAGGGTGTCTGGCAGCCTGCACGTCTTTGTGCGCCCCTCTCTGTATGTCCACGCGAGTGTTCCTGGTTGCACGACCCCATAGTTGCTCCGGTGTGCACATGTCCCTGTGTGTGTGCCCTTGTGTGCGTGGATAGACCCTGGTGGGGCACGTGCAGGAGGAGCTGGTCAGAGCCTGGCCGACAGAGCCCATTATGGAGTGTGTAGCAAAAGTGCACTTGGAGGTCCCCAAGTGGAGTCCCATCGATGGCCCAGGCTGTGTAGACTGGGGGGAAGGGGACTCCTCATCTCCCTGATACCTCCGTGACCTCTCAGGTTCCCACCTGCCCTCCCCATGGCTTCCTCTCCACCTGCCTGCCCTTTCACACAGGGTCCTCAGCCAAGGGGCTCATCTGTCCCATCAAGACCTGGGGGCAGCCAGTGGGCTGGGACCCTGGGCTTCTATCCCAAGGCTACCAGATACGGGGCCAGAGATGGAGGAGGCAGAAGGGTCCAGCTTCTCCGGGGCTAGGGTGAGGGTGGGGGTGGGGGAGGGGGAGGGGCCTAGGGCAGGTCGATGGGAAATTCAGACACTTGTAGTGAGGTTCATGGTGCAGGGTGACCCTGGGTCTGGGTCAGGGTGGACTGTGCCTGCCAAAACTCGGGCAGCAGCTACCAGTGGACCTGTAACTGGGGGTCTGCAGTGGGCTTGGGCTCCTAGCTACTCTGCTGGGCTATTCGGGGGGTTCTGTGGGTGTCTGTATATCCAGGTGGGCGTGTGCTGTAGTGGGTGGCTGTCTATGCCAGTGGTGTCTTTGTGTCGGCACAAGTGTCGGCACTCCCGTGGGCTTCTGTTTGTGTGTGGATGTCAGTATGACTGTGGGTGTGTGTCAGGCTAATTGTGAGTAATTGCAGGTCGACGTGTGAGCCAGCGTGTGTGGGTGTCTGTCGTCTGTCAGTGTCACTGGGGGTGACTGTAGTCTGTGTGTCATCTGATCATGGTACCCCCCTACCGCCCTCACTAAAATGTCAGCTCCAGGAGGACAGGGATTTTGATCTCTTGCATCCCAGTGCTAGAACAGTGCCCGGTACATAACAGATGCTCAATAAACAAGTGTTGGCTTTACATCCAGGCGACTGTAGATTTCTGCTTGTCCCTCTGTCATTTTCCCGTGGGTCTGTGGGCCATTGCGCGTGTGTTACTCTGTGTGTTGGTATTGTAGGTGTCGAGGTGTCTAATCAAGTGTTAGGGTAGGTGACTATAGGTGTAGGTACTGCTGAAGGGTTCACATCTGTCTGTGGGTGACAGTGTCATAATGGGGGTCTAGGAGGTCAGTCTTACCATGGGCCACCGTGTGTCCTCACGTGCAGCTGTGTTACTGGGGATCTGTACGTGTGTACGTCACGATCATGATGACCTGATGTCAGTGTCCACACACGCCTTATATCAGCTGTGTGTGTGTGTCCAGTCGTCTGGGGGACTGCAGATCCTTGCTTGGGCCGGCACGTGGATGTCTACGATGTGTACGTGTGTCTGCCCCAGTTCTTATGGATGGTGGTATCTATCAGTACATGGGGGGGGGGGGTTAAATCTTTGTGGTAGTCATGGCTACCCTGGGTGACAGCCTGCGGGTGCCCGTGCAACACTGAGCATCCGGGTGTGTGTGTGCGTGCAGTAGAGAACTATGTGAATGTCCACGTTTTAGGCAAGGCGGTGTCTACACTGCGGCCACTGTCGGCGATGGCTGCATTTTTCAGCGTAGCAATGTTTTCCAGCTGTCAGCCCTGCGTGTCCTCGTCATCGTGGGTGATGTGTGTGCCCACGTGGCAGTGTTATCGTGAGTGACTGTGTGTGCGAGCGTGCGGATGACTGTTCCCGCAGGTGATGGGAGTAACAATAGGGATGATGTATGTCCACGTATAACGTGTGGATTGGGAGACTTCATCAGGGATTTGGGAATATCTAACTGTGGCTCCGTAAATGTATCTGTGAGTAGTCCAGGGCAGGGGGATGGGTGGGAAAGGAGATGGGGGGCACTTCTCAGCTCCTATCAGCCAATAAGAGGTCTTCATCCCCCACCCTCAGCATGCCCACCAGGGCGAAGTCCCTGTGAAAGGGGTCCTGTCGCTTTAAAAAGGCTCCCCGGCAGTGGGATTCTGGGCCATTTTTCCCTTCTTCGGCCAGTTTTGGAGGGCGTGTTCCTGTTAGTAAACCTTGGCCCCAGTAAATACCCTGCAGCCTCCGCAGGTAATGACAGGCCGGCGGGGAGCCCGCGGAGGGCGCCAGGGCTCCTGCAGGCGGCGCCGCTGCAGCCGCGGGGCCACGGCCGCAGCCAGGCCCTATGGGGGCACCCCCCCCCCGCCCGAATCGCGCCTGGATCGGTCTCCGCAGGGCCCGCGCAGGCCCGCGCGCCCGTGAACTTGGCCGGGGGCGCCTTCCCGAACGCGTGCGCCGGACCTGAGCTTCTCCCAGCCCTGGATATCGGAGGCCCCCACCCGCTCTGCGCCCCCAAGAACAAAGCTCGCCACCGCCCGGCCCCGGGGCCTCCCCGTGGTCAGGTGTCCCCCATCATGCAGCCCCTCCCGGCGGGGGCATCTCGGCCTGCCCTCCCCCTCGGCGGCCCAGCCTCGGCTACTTGAGGGCCTGTCCTCTTTAGGGCGTCTGGTCTCCCCGGCTCCCCTTCTCGAGGAAGGCGAGATGCAGAGATGCCGCCGGGGCCTCCCCGCCCCCCTTCTCCAGCCTCCGCAACAATGGAGGGCCGGGCTGCAGAGGCCAGGGCGCCGGCCCCCGGGCCGCGAGCAGGTGCGCGAGGGGGCCGCAGCCGGGTTCCGCCGCCGCCCCGCCCCGCCGCGCCCCCTCCCCGCGGGCGGCGCCCCCGCCCGCCTGGCGCCCGCGCTCACCTCGTTTTGGGCCGCGGCCGCGTCGCCCCTCTTCTTTCCAAACCCGCCCGGAAAAGCCCCCTGAGCCGAGGCGCCTGCACGGGAAATTGCATTTCGGCGGCTCCCGGGCTGGGCGGGGGGAGGCCCCCCCAGGCCGCGGGCCGGGGGAGGGGGCCGCGGGGCTCCGGCGCCGGCTCGAACCCGCGGCCGCCGCCTCCCGCCCGCCCGCCTGTCTGTCTCGGTGACGTGCCCGCGCTCCCCGCCGCTGCCGCCGCCCCCTCCCTCCTCCCCGCGCCTTGCCGGGCGGTGGGTCCGGCGGCGACCGTGTGTGCCCCGAGGCCTCCCGCCAGGCGCACCGGGACGCACGCGGGATACCCATGGGGCGTCAGGACGCAGCTCCCGGGGCCCGCGCGGGGGACACGGGGGCGCGAGCGGGCACACGCAGGGACCCAGACGCACGTAGACCTCAAAGGCGCACGGGGAGCACACGCGCACAAAGGCACGCGGACCACAAACACAGGGAAGGGTGCGCAAGGGGTTTCCAGACACACATACCCGCAGGAGGGGATGTCAGGACACGCGGGGACACCGGGGCACCGGCCACACGAGGATGTCCATAAAACTGAGCTACACAAATAGGCCCAGGGAGCACACAGACACATGCAAAATACAGACACATCGCTTCCACAGGACAGGATTGTTCAGAACTGAAATACACATAGAGAGGAGCCCAGGGGCATGCACAGAGAATACCAAACGGGCACATACACAGACTCACCTCGAAGGGATGGCCACAGAACACACACAAGATGCACAGACATACAGGGATACACAGAGAACCAACATACCTCCCCACCCACCAGGTGCAGTCATGGGAACACCTGGAAACACAATACCCCAACACACATGGATATACACGCAGAATAGGAACACATCTATAGAGATATGCCAGGCACACACAGTCTCAGGGACACACACAGACACACAAAGTTCATAGACACACAAATATATGCTCAATGACTCATGTACAAAGGGCAGAGGCATGCTAGAATTCATAAAACCAACAGTCATACACACACACACACAAAAAAACCCAGACAGGTCCCCAGGGCACAGGGATCCATAAGGACACAGTAAATACAGGGATATCTGGGGACACGTGTACCTCTGACCATCTGGCATAGGCATGCACACAGGCCACATACAGAAGGTAGACTCAACAGTTATACACAGGTCCGGCGGGGGGGGCTCCCCTGTTCCCTCACATACACGCACATCAGGTACACAGGCACACCCGGCAGGAAACGGACACTCGCTGAGACTCCCACCAGGGATCCACACACAGGTATTCCCATATACTCCGAACACACACTCATAGTCCCTGCCTGCTGGTTGGTGGAGGGAAGTCACCTCACCTCAGGGACCGTGAGGGAGCCAGGCGGCCTCCCCATGTCCAGGGCTGAGCTGACAGATTTCTCATTCTATTTATCCCCCCATCTCAGTCTGACAAGGTGTCAGAGAAGCCTTTGTGCGCCCCACTCAAGCCCAGACTTCAACCCTTGTGGAGCCATGGCCCTGCTCTACCTGGCCATATCCCCCCCGCCCGCCGACCCCCGCCGCCCCCACTTCGGCCCCCTCACCATAGTCCTGCCCGAGTTTCCCCTTCACAGCTCCACCTTCCCCACACCCTGCACCCTTCCTCAGGTCTGCCCGGAAAGCCAAGCTCCAGCTGGCCCAGGCAGATGGATGTCCCTAGGATCCCCCAGAGGCTACGGGGGTCCAGGTCTATTCTATGCCTGACTCCCCCCAAAATGGGGGATAATTCCCTGAGAGGGAGAGCATGTAAGGAAGAGGACAGGAGTAAATACTAATTGGGCCTTCGTGGGTGGGGTCGCCTCCCACGCCCTTCCCTCTGATAACTGAAAGGAGGGAGAGGGTTACTCTGAAATGTACAACACTCATTCATTCATTCACGGACAATCATCTCAGACTCTTCCCAGCAAGCCAACGAAATGAATATTGTGCTTTTTACAGACGGGCAACTGAGGCCCAGAGAGGGGCTGCCCCTTGCCCAAGGTGGCACAGCCTGGACAGCAGCAGAGCTGGAATTCTGCCCGAGGCCTTTCCCCATCTCCTTCCCTGCAAGGATTGGCCCGAAAAGCGCTCCGAGTTCTGCCCGCTGAGCTTCCCGAGGCCACCAGCAGGGGGCAGCAGACTCCAGGACCCTCCCCTCCGTGAGGGCAGGCTGGCGCTCAGCTCCCGTGGCCTCCCACACCCCCTACCTCTGGGCAGCTGGGACCCCGCCTGCACCCCCAGGCTGGAACCTCCACTGCCGAAATGCAGAGGCCCCAGAAATAAGGAGCTCTTCGTAAATAGAACCGACGTCCCCACAAATGCCTCCCTTGCACGTGGTCCCTCTTAATGGCTAGCTCTACTCCTTCTTGCTGCAACATGTTGTTGGGCGGGCGGGCGGCCTCTGCATTCCTGAACCGGGTCAGATCAGGAGAGAGGATTCCTGGAGCCCAGTCCAGTGGTCAGCACCCTTCCCCCGCTTCCTGCCCCTAGAGTCCTCCGAATATCCCCCCCGGGGACCAGCACAGGATGGGAGAGGCAGTAGGGGAAGCCCCAGTGCCCCAACCGCCTGGTTCCTCTGGGCGTGGGAACTGCCCTACCCACCCCAGCCCCAGCCCCCAGTTCCTGGGGCCCCTGCCAGTGCTGACTCATAGGGGACCCAGGGCTGTGACTCAGCAGCAGCCCTTCTTGAACTTCTTGAGAGATTTCCCACCCCATGTCACCTCCTGTCCCCCCGGGGGTCTTCTTAGAGACCCAGATGTACGCCAGGCAAGTGCCTGACAGCTCAGAGCCCCAGGCCCAAGGGGTCCCCAAGTTTGTGGCCATGCGTACGCATGCCAGGTCAGCGGGGGTCTCGGGTGGTGGCTGCACGTGCCCAGATGGGTGCGTAGCTCGCACACTCAGGAGTCAGCCAAGAGAAAAGCTTGAAAAGGCAAGACCCAGACTGTGAGGATGCCTCCCTTTGCACCCCCACCAAAGACTGGAAAGGGACAGTCCAGGGCCAGGACGAGGCCCTGGGCGGGAGTTTTGCTCACTCCAACCACAAACCAGCTTAGCTCCATCCTTCCAGCCGCTTGGGGCCAAAACCCTTCTTAACAAAATGCAGCCCGTTAATAAATTCAGTTACTGTCCCTCCTAAATGCATCAGAATCCTACTCGCCCCAGGGCCCCCACCAGGTCTCCTCCTGGTCCCATGGAGTCACTAGCTCCCTGCTCTCCTGCCCCAGCTTCACACAGTCTGTCTGGTCCACCCCCAGCAGCCCGAGGGCACCTGGGATCAGCCCAGTCAGGTCGCGTCCCTCCTCTGCTCGGAATTCTCCATGCTTCCCATTTCACTCAGAGCACACTCCTCCCCACAGCCCTGCACACGCTATCCTGTCCCATCCCCCCACCCCCGCCCTCACCTCCTCCCTTGCTCGTTCTGCTCTGTGTACACAGGCCTCCTCGCTGTTCCTCAAACACACCAGGCACGGTCCAGTCTCAGGGCCTTTGCACTGGCTGTTCCCTCTACTAGGGACTCTCTTCCCCCAGATACCCACATGGCTGCCTCCTTCAGGTCTGTGCTCAACGATCACCTCCACAGTGACACCTTCCCTGCCTGTTTAAAATCACACCCCCTTGCTTTATCCTGCCCTATTTTTTCACCCATCACCCTGTCACCTTTGACCACACTATATGTTTTACTGCATATCTCATTTCTTGTCTGTCTCCTGTACTCACGTGTCAGTGTCAGTTTCTTCAGGGCAGGAAGCTTTGTCTTGATCATTGTTGTGGCACCAGAGCAGAGTCTCAGACAATTATCTGTTGCATCGATGTATTGATAATTACCATATTCCTGGCATGCTGGGGAACAAAATAGATATGGCACCTTCCCACCACTGTTTGGGGGGGGGGGGACAGTCACATAGCTAGCTGATAGTAATGAGTTCTCAGGGCTGAGAGCTGGAGGCACGAGTGAGTACGGGGTAGGGGGGCATGGGGGCCAGCCTAAGTATGGGGTGCAATCAGGGAAGACTTCTGGAGGAGGTGGGGCCATGCAGTGGCCAGGGAGGAGTTTGGATTTAAGTAAGACAGGAACATTTGGAGGGTTTTTATTTATTTATTTATTTATTTTTTTTTTTTTATTTTTTTTTTTTCAACGTTTTTATTTATTTTTGGGACAGAGAGAGACAGAGCATGAACGGGGGAGGGGCAGAGAGAGAGGGAGACACAGAATCGGAAACAGGCTCCAGGCTCCGAGCCGTCAGCCCAGAGCCTGACGCGGGGCTCGAACTCACGGACCGCGAGATCGTGACCTGGCTGAAGTCGGACGCTTAACCGACTGCGCCACCCAGGCGCCCCTGGAGGGTTTTTATTTTTAGTTCAGTTTATTGAGGTATAATTTACAGAGAGTAAAATTCAGCCTTTATACAATTCTATGAGTTTTGATAAATAAATATAGCTGTGCAATCACTGCCTGGATCATGAAAAAGCAGAGTCTTTGGGAGGTTTTAAGCAAAAATAGGTCACATGTACCAGGTCATGCACCCTGCAAAGGGGACAAGGTTGGAAGCAGAGGGCCAGCGGGGAGACCAGTGTGGCTGTCCGGGAGAAAACACACGGGACTGGATTAAGATAGGGGACTGGGGGAAGGTGGGAACGGGGAGCCCAGGAACTGGGGCCGACAGGGCTGAGGGAGGGAGAGAGAGGGAGAGCGAGAGGGAGAGCGAACGAGAGGGAGTGAGGAACCAAGGACGTGCATGGGGACAGGGTGAGTCAGAGACACCTGTAGGACTTCCTGGAGGAGATATTCAGAGGAGGGGTCATCAATACACGGTGAGCACAGCTATGCCTGGGGAGGATGGCATTTGGGAGGAGGAGGGACAGCAGGAGAAAGTAGTGTCCCGGGGCCAAGGCAGAAGAGAGCAAAGGTGACAGATGTTACCCAGAGATAGAGGACAGCGATGGCTGAGGAAGTCGGGTGGGCTGGGCAACTTGGTGTCAGCGATGTGCCCAGGCAGCTCCTTGAGAAGCAAAAGAGAGGAAGGGCGCCTGGGTGGCTCAGTCGGTTAAGTGTCCCACTTCACCTCGGGTCATGATCTCACAGTTCGTGAGTTGGAGCCCGGAGTCAGGCTCTGTGCTGACAGCTCGGAGCCTGGAACCTGCTTCAGATTCTGTGTCTTCCCTCTCGCTGCCCCTCCCCCACTCGTGCTCTATCTCTCTGAGTCTATCTCTCTGAGTCTCTCAAAAATAAACATTAAAAAAAAAAAAAAAGTAAAAGAGAGGGAAGGAAACCAAGGCAGTGGTTCCAGCACAGCGCTCTTCAGCAGAAGGCTCTGGCAAACCACAAACGCAAGCTGTCACATGCGGAATTCTAAAAACTTCAAGCAGCCACATTAAAAAAAAAAAAAAAAGGCAAAAGAAACAGGTGAAATGAATGTTAATCATATATTTCATCTACCCAATATACCCCAAACAGTACCATTTCAACATGCAATCAAATAAAAATTAAGCAGATTGTTGTGCTCGCTTCGGCAGCACATATACTAAAAATAAAAATTAAGCAGATTGTTTACATTCTTTAAAAAAAAAAAAATCCACACTGGGGGGCACCTGGCTGGGTCTGCCGGAGGAGAGGGGAGACTCTTCATCTCGGGGCCGTGAGTTCAAGCCCCATGTGGGGTGTAGACATTATTTAAATAAATGAAAACTTAGGGGCACCTGGGTGGCTCAGTTGGTTAAGCGTCTGACTCTTGATTTCAGCTCAGGTCATCAGCTGGTGGCTTGTGAGATCGAACCCCAGGTTAGTCTATGCTTCCAGCTCAAGCCTGCTTGGGACTGTTTTTTTCCCTCTCTCTCAAAATAAATAAACTTTTTGGGGCGCCTGGGTGGCGCAGTCGGTTGGGCGTCCGACTTCAGCCAGGTCACGATCTCGCGGTCTGTGAGTTCGAGCCCCGCGTCAGGCTCTGGGCTGATGGCTCGGAGCCTGGAGCCTGTTTCCGATTCTGTGTCTCCCTCTCTCTCTGCCCCTCCCCCGTTCATGCTCTGTCTCTCTCTGTCCCAAAAATAAATAAAAAAACGTTGAAAAAAAAATTTAAAAAAAATAAATAAACTTTTTAAATAAATAAGAAAGAAATAAATAAAATACTTAAAAGATTTTTAAAAATCCACGTTGACAGCATATCTCAATAGCCCTGGGTGATCAGTGGTAACCTTCCTGGAAGGCTCAGGTCTACACCTGAGGGGCACCTGGGTGGCTCAGTCGACACAGCATGTGACTCCTGATCTCGGGGTCGTGAGTTCAAGCCCCCGTGTTGGAAATATACTTACAAAAAGTTTATTTTTCTCAAATCTTACTTAATCTCCCACACAAAACTTACACAGAATGTTCACAGCAGCATTATTCATATCAGCCCCAAAGTGCAAACAACCCAAATGTCCATCGACTGATGAATAGATTTAAAAATGTGATGTCGGGGCACCTGGGTGGCTCAGATGGTTAAGTGACCGACTGTTGGTTTTGGCTCAGGTCATGATCTCACAGTTTGTGGAATTGAGCCCTGCGTCGGGTTCTGTGCTGATGGCTCGGAGCCTGCTTGGGATTCTCTTTCTCCCTCCCTCTCTCTCAAATGATTAAATAAACTTAAAAAAAAGGGGGGGGGGAGGGACATGTCCATACCACATATTATCTGGCAATTAGAAGCAACGAGGTAGTGATACATGGTCTAACACGAATGAGCCTTGAAAAGTGAATGAAGCCAGTCCTAAGTCACACAATAGGAGTCCATTCATACACAGGGATAGAAAGTTGATTAGTTGTGTCAGGGGCTAAGGAGGATGAAGGGGAAATGGGGGGTGACTACTAATGGGTATCTGGGTTTCTTTTTAGGGGGATAAGAGTGTTCTAAAATTGATTGTGGGGGTGAATATACTAAAAGCACCTAATTGTGCATTTTTAAATTTTTTTAAATGTTTATTCATTTTTGAGAGAGAGCACAAGCAGGGGAGGGTCAGAGATAGAGAGGGAGACACAGAATTCAAAGCAGGCTCCAGGCTCTGAGCTGTCAGTGCAGAGCCGGATGCGGGGCTTGAACTCTCGAACCCCAAGATCATGACCTGAGCCAAAGTTGCACGCTCAACAGACTGAGCCACCCAGGCGCCCCCGATCCACCCAGGTGCCTCCCCCCCCAGTTGTATACTTTAAATAAGGCATTTGTATGGCATGTAAATTTTATCTCAATAAAGCGGTTGTAAAAAATGATTCGGGGGGTGCCTGGGTGGCTCAGTCGATTGAGCATGACTCTTGATCTTGGGGTTGTAGGTTTGAGCCCCACACTGGGTGTGGAGATTACTTAAAAATAAAATCTTTTTTAAAAAAGTTTCATCTTGATTACTGTTTGGGTGTCACTGTGAATTGTGGGACCCGATCCTGCAGAGAGAGCCTCACTCTCCTCAGCCACAGGGCCCTGCTGCTCTTCCACACCAAGTTCAAGGACAGCTAAGGTGGGGAGAAGTCCCCACTGTAGACAAGGAGTCCCCACTGTAGACAAGGCAGAGGGGTGGTAAAGCCAAGGAGACATGGCCAGATGTGCACCCCTCTTCCTGCCAAAAGCCATGGGTTTCCCTGAGCTGCAGGTTCCCAAGCTGGGGGGGGGGGGGTTGGTTGGAAAGATGGCTCTTCCTGGGGTTTTCACAAAGCCAGAATCCAGGGCCCCCCCGCCTGCCAGCCTTACTAGACAGCCTGACTCAAGTTTGTCCACTCTGTGCATGTGACCCTCTGCTGTCCCCGGAATGACTCAGGCAGCCTGGAACCCCCTTCCGTGGGGGGGGACCCCCGGCTGCCCACGGTGACTTTTCACAGACATTGCGGAAACCGGCTGTCGCCTCCCAGGCCAGGCAGGGCTCCTTGGGGGTAGCCCGCCAGGCAGGGCTCCTGGGGGTAGCCCATCAGGGTCCTGGCCCACATCCCACCCTCCAGAGGGGCTTAAGGACTGGAGGAGGGGGTGGGGAACTCTTCTCAAAGGCCCTTTGTGGGAGCGGCTGGGGGGGGCTGTCGGGGGGGACCCCGCCCTGCGTGACTCACTCCTCATTGCTGGGCGGTGACTCAGCCCAGGCCCCCCTCTGGCCAGCTTGCAGCAGGTGCTGCCAGCTCCGGCTTGGGGATGGGGGCCTCTGCAGCCGCCTTCATGGCATCCTACTCTGAGCCTGTGACCCACACCCATTTCCAGGGGCACCTGCCTTGCGCTGACCTCCTTGCCCTGTAGGGCTCAGACCACTGAGAAAACTTCCTACACTTCCTCCCCTCCTTGGTTGGGGGCAGACCCCTGGCACTGAGATGCGCCAGCCATTGTCTCACTATTGATTCATGGATCCTCAAACCACCCGTGAGGTAGGGAATTCTTGCTACCTCCTTTTACCAGATGGGGAAACTGAGGCTCGGTGTGATTCCCTTGCGGCCCAAAGACACAGGAGATCAAGCCGGGTCGGGGCTATACCAAAAGCGTTGCTCCGGAGTGTTAACGGGGTAATAATCCCAGCTGCCTCGTGCGCCAGAGCAGGGTTACTGCATCCTGCAACGTGGACTCCATTTTATCGATGAGCAAACTGAGGCAACGAGCACGTAACTCGAGAGTGAGAGGCGGGGCCCGGGTTCGAACCGAACCTGAGAGCTGGGGCCTTGCTCGGCCGCTTCCCCACGGGCCTCGGGCGCCCGCTTGGGGGCTGGGACGCCCCCGCCGCCGGGCCCCTCCGGCCGCCGGGGCCGGCAGAAGCCGGGCCGCCCGCCAGGCTGCCGGGCGAGTTGCCCGGCCGCATCACGCCGCTGTGAGTCACCGCGCGCGCCGGCCCCGCCCCCCGCGCTAACAAACAGCGCGTTGCCGGGCAACCGCCGCCGGGAGCCCGCCCCGTCCGCCCCGGGGAGCAGGGTTCGAGCCTCTCGCCGGATGGAAGCTGCGCGGGGCTTTGGGAGCGGCGGCCTTTGCGAGATTGAGGACTCTGATCGGGCCTGCGGTGCTGGTGGGCGCAGACACGAGGGCGCAAGAGACAGCTGCGGTTCAATGAGGGTCGGGGGACAGAGGGTGTGTCGCCGCAAGCCGGACCCTCCCTCGGGCCTGTGGAGTCCGTTGCCAGGATCAGGGGATGGCACGATGTACTTGCTGTGGGGTGAGAAGAGCCCTGAGGAGCTGGACCAGGGAGTCGAAACCATTTTTGTAGAGGGACTTAGGGTGCCTGCCTGGGGTTGGGGGGATCAGGAGGAGGGGATTTGGGCTTCTCATCCCCACCCCCACCCCCCAAAGGAGCTAACACTGAATACATTCTGTGTTCCAAGCTGCTCTACTCACGTGTGTACCTATGGATATTAACTAATGTTCACAGTAGCCCTCTGACGGCTCACAGGTATTATGCCCATTTTACAGATGGGGAAACTGAGGCACAGGCACATTTCTTCGCCAGAGGATGCAGAACTCCGAGCTTGACGGCAGGCAGGGTGTCGTGGGCTCCCCCTCGCGGCAGTGGTCATATCTGGGGGAGTCTGGAGCATAGGTCTGAGCTCACGGTTCGGGTGGGACCTGCAAGAGTGTGGTGGGGGCTGCAGAGAAGACAGTTGAAGGCCTTGGCCTCCAGAGGCTATGCCAGGCTAGTTGAGGCCAGGGAGAAGTTTCCCAGGAGTCGGCATCACTTCATTCCAGCTCCCCAGGACCCCATAATAGGTACCACCGACTGGGGCGCCTGGATGGCTCATTCGGTGTAGCGTCTGACTTCAGCTCAGGTCATGACCTCCCGGTTGGTGAGTTCCAGACCCACGTGGGCTTCTGTGCTGACAGCTCAGAGCCTGGAGCCTGCTTCGGATTCTGTGTCTCCCTCTCTCTCTGCCCCTAGCCCACTCGCATTCTGTCTCTGTCTCTCTCAAAAATAAATAAACATTAAAAAAAAAGATTTTTTTTTTTTTTTAACTCAAATGATTGAATAAATCACTGGGATGGTGAAGTGCGGACGCAGAAAAGTACAGGGTTCCTGGAGAGTCTAAAGTCAGAGGGTCTCGGTGGGAGGGAAGGAAGCCTTCCCGGAAGAGTAATGCCCTAGGATCTGAAGGATGCTTGCGACCCAGCGGGCAGGTGAGTGTGAAAGGCTGGGGAGAAGTGGGGATCTGACAAGCAGGGCCTGTGGTCAGAAGGGGTGGGAGACCCTGGAAGAATGCTAGGGTCTCCCCCCTAATCCCATCCCCCTGGGAAAGGGGGGATGGGAATTTTCGCAGAGTGAATGGTAGAGGGAGGAGGGAAGATGTGATTAGATTGTCTCCGGAGAAGGGGTGGAAGGGGTAAGGCCAGGAGCAAGGAGGCCAGGGAGGTGTCTGTTGGCGTGTTTTCGGGCCAGAGATGATGGCTGCCAGATTTAGCAAATAAAAATACAGGAGACGCAGTTAAATTTGATTTTCGGATACAGAACAAGTAAAAAAAAAATTTTAAGTATAATAACGTCCCCCAATATTGCCGGGGACATAACTTACGGTACAAAGTGATTCCTTGTTTCTCTGAAAATCAGCTTCAACGGGGTGTCCTGTGTTTTATCTGGCAGGAGTACTTGAAGGTCTCAAGCCCCCTAGCTCCCCTCCTCCCCAGGGATGGCGAAAAGATAATAGCTAACAGTACTGAGCAAACGCACCTTGAGGTGAACACTGT
Organism: Panthera uncia; assembly: GCF_023721935.1. Taxonomy (NCBI): domain Eukaryota; kingdom Metazoa; phylum Chordata; class Mammalia; order Carnivora; family Felidae; genus Panthera; species Panthera uncia. The sequence goes on along the minus strand of NC_064816.1, from coordinate 9,080,963 downwards.
TACCCCATTTTACAGACAGGGAAACGGAGGCTCAGAGAGCTTTCGGTAACTTGCCTATACAGTGAGCGAGTGACCCCCGACTGGAACCCGGGCACGTTGGTCGCAGTCCACCAGCGGGTTGGAGCTGGCACACCCCCCTCCTCCACGGGCGGGGGGATGGGGCTTGGACACGAAGGTTCCCCTGGTTCCTGGTGGCCCTAAAGCAACGGGATCCTCAGCCCCGTCCCGCGGCCCGGGATCCGTGCCACCCCCCGGCGCCCCTCCTCCCAGGACACCGAGGCAGTGGGAGGGGCGGGAGGCGGCCTCAGGGGGGCTCCGCTCCCCGGCTGCGGCTCGGCCTCGCCCTCCTCCAGGCCGGGAGGATCCGCCGTCTGCGCCCGCCGGCAGGGGGAGGGGGAGGGTTATTTTTACCTCCCTCCAGGCAGCCGGGGCGACAGGAAGTGAGCGCGCGGCCCGCCAGATGTGGGGAGCCAGGCAGCTGGGAGCAGCCACAGCTGGACTGGCGGCCGGCCGGGGTCGGGGGGGAGGGGGGGCGGGGTCTGCGGGGGGCGGATCCCAGGCCTCAGGTCCCCTCTTTGTTCCCCGCCGCCCTAGCCTCGTGTCCGAGGTCCCCTCTCACCCCCACCCCCCTCCCCCCCGCGCCCCGCTCATCTCGTTGGCGGCCTTGCTGTCCCCCATCTGTGCGCCGGTGCCTTCCGTGCTCACAGGCTCTCGGGTCCCGGGCGGGAGGGGGGACGCTGCTCCCCGACGTGGGGACCCCCCGAGTCCCAGCAGAGGGGGGGGGGGAGACGGCCCCTCATCGGCCCCGCCTGCCACCGCCATTGTTTACCCGTCGGCTGCCTCCTAGGAAACTTAACCCGCCCGCGGTAATTTTATTTGGGAACTTCGGCCAGTTGCCATAGCAACCCCCAGTGACGTCAGAGGGGCTGGGGCCCGAAATCCCCGGGAAAGGGGGGATGGGATTAGGGGGGAGACCCCCAGGAGGGCCCCTCCTTAACCCTGCGCCTGCCAGGTCCCGGTCTGAGGGGAGAGGGCAGCCAGATGTGACACCTCTCGGGCGCCCCCATTCTGGCGCGGTGCCAGGTGAGGGTGGCAGGCCAGGCCCTGATGTCATCCGGTGCTGGGTGGGTGGTGAGTCAGTCCTCGGGTGGGGGCTGGGCCAGGCCTGGGGGCTATTCCTGTCTGACTCACCCCTCCAGTGCCCCTGAGCAACACCCAGACGCTGCCCTAGGGATTTCAGGCGCCAGGCTGGGGGGAGGGGGTGGGGGTCCCCACAGATCCCTGGGGCCTCAGCTTCTCTCAACCGTAGGTGGGTAGGCAAGGGCTTCCCTGGTGCTGTCACCCGGGCCGAGGGTGGCTCAGTGGAAGGGTTCGTGGCAGTGAACTGGGGCCACCTCGTACCGTCGTTCCCCGGATGTGGGGAATGGCTGGAACTGGCTAGGGAGGGGGCAGGTGGTGGGATCCCTGCTCCGTCCACAACACAGCCCGTCACTAGGGCGATGGGAGGCAGGGGCCCTGACTGGCACGGAGGAGCACACGCGCGCCAGGGGGGCTGGGCTGGGAGGAGCCACCCTAACCACAGTGACGTGGGACTTCCTCGGCAGGGCCTGTTTGATGTCTCTGTGTGCAGCGTTGCCATGGGGCCCGGCAGGCAGCCGTGCGTGTGAGCTGGGGTGACCTATGGGGCGGCTGGGTCTGTCAGGGTCCCTTGACCCAGCACCCCCGTCCCGGGCCCACAGGACTGCATGTACCTGCTGTACCTCCGGGCACTCGCTTATCCAACTTTTACCCCATCCTGGGCCCTGGGCCGGGACATTCCTCATCTCATCTCAGAGCCTTGGCGTAACTGCAAACTGCACGTTTTCAATATAAGGAAACTGAGGTTCAGAGAGGTGTGATCACTTGGCCAACGATATTCAGCCAGAAAGTTGGGGAGCAAAGATCTGAAATTCAGTTCTTCCACCCTGCTCCCCTCGTCCGTCCGTCACACTGTTTTCCTCATTGTTTCTCAAATACCCCAGGCATGTTTCTGCCTCGGGACCTTTGCACTGGCTGTTCCCTCCACCTTGAACTTCTCCTCCAGATGTCCGGACGGCTCCTCCTTCACCTCTTGGAAGTCTTCGTTCAAGTGTCACCTGGTCTTCATGCAGCCTTTCCTGACCTGGCCCCCACCTCCTCAGCCCCCTTCTATTTTCCCTTAGCATGGATCACCCAACACACAATATATCTTTATACCTATCTGTTTTGTGTGTGTGTGTTCCCTACAGCTGTCAGTCCCATGAGGGCAAAGCTTTTTTTTCTGGCTTGTTCTCTGCTGTGGTCTCCGGTGCCCAGAACAGTGCCTGGCACACAGCAGGCACTCAGCGAATGTTTGAAGAACGAACAGACGGGCGTGTGTGTGATCCCTATGCCACTTGACCACTTAAGCTGGCCTCACCCTGGCCCTGTCCCCCTATCCCTCCCTGTCGTGACAAAGGATCTGTTGGCTAGTTTGGAGAACTCCTATCCCTGTTGGCTGCTGTCCCTGGGTAAACTGGCCAACTCAGGACCAGGGCGTACGGGGCAAGCACTGGGGGATCCAGAGGGAGAGCTGGTGGCACCTGAGGTCCCTCCAAGCTTAGTGAGCTGGGTCGTCTGGGGTTATAAAGGGTCTTGGCACAGATATCCCTGGAGGACAGCATGGAGGAGGCATTTCTGCTAAATGTGTGCCCAACTGGACTAATGCCAGGCGAGGGATGGTTCTGGATGGGAGGCTTGTTCTGGGGTCCGAAGGAAGCATTCTGGAGGCGCAGCGTGGGGGGGGGGGCGGTTGTAATTTGGTCACTTTCTAGTTGGTCTGTTTCTGAAATGACAAGCCTGTGTGTGTGTGTCCACAGGGAGACCCTGGATTCTGAGAACGCCATTCCCCTGCGCTTAGCTGCTCAGGAGGCCATGTGGCAAGTACCCCACCCCTCTCTGGGCCCCACCCCGAGTCGGGGAATTCTGTGCCACCCCAAATCTTCCCCCAGGGCCCCACAGGCTGCTCTGCCCCCTCCTGCCCCAACCTGCCAGATCCTGCAGCTTGGGCCAGCCTGCCCCTTGGGCCCCACAGAGAAGAAAGACCCAGGAACCCCCCAGGCTGGGTCCCATGGGATGGGAACTAGGTGTGGCTTCCACCGGCTTCTTCCAATTCCCACTAAGATCCAAGGTGGGAGCCGGCTGAGCTGAACTGAGGAAATGGAGAACTCTGGAGGAATTCTGGGGTACGAGGTGACCCAGAGGCATCCAACCAGCCCCTATGGTCCCCTGCCTGGGCCTACTGCTGGGTCCCCACTCCCCAGCGTTACCCTTACTTCCCAGGAGTTGGGTGGTGAACAATCTGACCCCCCCCGCCCCCAATCATATGACTTGGGAAATGTTGGGAGTGGGGGGAGAAAAACGGCCCCCAAAGCAATGCCCACACAGGCCTGTGTGTGTGTCTCCACAGCCAGAGGAGGGTCCTCTGGCTCCAGAACCCCTCGCGCCATGGCACCATAGGGGTGGCCGTGGTGGCGATCTGGCGCCATCGGCCTCTGTCCCATCTTGGAGAGGGTGAAGTGGCAGTTAGGCATGCCCAAGGAGGCTGTCTTGGCGGTAGAGGGCACCCCGCCCCTCCTTTGGTTAGTTTTGTTCCTGGCCCCCCACCTGGGCACAAGGCCAGGCCCCAAGGCAGGGCCCCGTCCTGGGGAACAATGCCTCCGTGTTTCTCCCGGTGGAGGGGAGGCCGGTGGAGGATGTGGTGGGACAGACGCAGGCAGGGAAGGAGGGAGGGATCCAGGGAGGGACTCTATCCCAGGGAGACTCCAGTAGCTGGGGAGTTTCCCAGAGCCCCTGGGTGGGTGGGGGATGGGGATGCTGGGAAGCCAGAGCCGGAGGCAACCTTGATCCAGGGACCACCTGGACTGGGGTGGGAGGCTTCCATGGCAGCAGGAGAAGGTTGGATGGGATAAAAGGAGGGACTTCCTGGGGCTGGAGAAGGCACTGAGGGACTGGAGGAAGTGGGGATTGGTGTTTGGCAGGAGGCCAGACGCCCAGGCCCGTGCCTCCCAAGGAAGGGTACATACACAGCACAAGTATGTCCTCCCTCTGGCGCCATTTCTCCCCCCCCCCCCTTCCCCATCTCCCCTGCCCCTGCCCACGGCCTCCAGCGTTTCTCTTCCTGCGCAGGGGCAGGACTTTGCCAAGAGGGGTTTGGGGGTGCGAGGGGCATTAGGACCCCTGCTTCTGTCCTTCCTCCCGCAGGGAGAGCCTAAGCTTAAAATCTGGGGCTGCTTCTCGAGTCCAGGACCCGGAGGGGGGAAGCTGGGCTGGGTTCGGGGGCCCAGGTGGAGTCGGGACAAGGAGGGAGAAAGTTGGGGCTGAGTTGGGGGACCAGAGAGAGAAAGTGGGGGCGGACCGGCTCCGGGGGCACATGACGGCGGCGCCCGCCCCGCCCCGCGCCCGCCCCCTGTCCGGCCCGGGGGGAGGAGACGGGAAGGTTTTAAAAGCGATTCGGCCCCGCGGCGGGCCGGCCAGTGAGTGGGATGGAGCCGGGCCCGCGACCGACCCCGGCCCGTCTCGGGTCCGCCGCCCGCCCGCGTCTCTGCCGCCGGGCCCGGGGCGGCGGCCGGAGCCCCGAGTGCCGGCTCCCCTCCCCCGCGGGTGAGTCGGGGAGGGAACCGGGAGGGAGGCGGCGGCGCCGCGGCGACGGCGGCAACTTTTCTGCGCCGGACTCGTGGGCGGAGTGGGGGGGGTGCGCCCGGCGGGTCCCCAGCGCTTGGAGAGGGGGAGGGCGCCGCCCCGCCGCCGGTGGCTGTGTGTGTGTGTGGGGGTGGGGGGTGCAGCGGGGATCGTGCATCTGGCGGCGGCGGTGGCGGCAGAGTCCCGGGGCGCCCCCTACGGAGCGGGGGAAGGGCAGCCCAACATTTACCCCCTCCCCAGGAGACCCCTGGCCACTCCCCCCACCGGAGACCCTTGAGAGCGTGGTGGGGAGGGCGGGTCCCATAGTCACGGGGGCAGGTCCAGGTGGGCCGGGAGTCAGCGGCAGGGTGGGAAGGGGGAGGGCATATGCCCGGGCTGGGGTGGGGAGGGATGGATACACACGGGTACCTGGGCTCCTAGGGTGCCTCTCAGGGCTTTGGTGGGGATGGGGCTGGAGGAGTGGGTGGGTGGGGGTCTCCCAGAGTTCCGTGGATGGCGGGTGACACGGTGGTTCAAGCTCTTGACATGTGGGCCAACGAGTGGAGGGAAGGCCTTCCATTGAGCAGATGGGCTTGGGGGCCCAAGGTGTAGCCCCAGCTTGGTGGAGATTGGGGCACCCCTCCTCTCCCTCTTGGCTCCTCCGGGCCCAGGAGAGAGGAGCTCATTCAAGGCTGCTTAGGAAGGGGGCCAGGTGTGGGAGATTCCTGGAGGGATGACTCCCCAGTCCTGTGCCCCGCGAGCGGCCCGCAGTCCTCATGCCCTTGGGCTGCAGGCCCCTGACTAAAACCTGAACCTTATATTCTAGCCCCACACTGACCTCTGACCCCAGCACTGGACTTGACTGCCACCAGAGCCCCCAGCCCTACACTGACTTGCCTATTCAGCCCAGCCAGGCCCAGCCAGACCCAGTGGCCTCCCGAATGCCTTGAAGGTGCAGTTGGCTCTCCTGTCACCTGCCCCGTTCCTGCCCCAGTCCTAACCAGCTGCTCGCTCATGATGACGGGTGCCGTGTGAGGTTAAAGCTGGGGGGCGGTGTGGGACCCCTGGCATGAAGGCTGTCCTCTGGCAGCTCTTCCCATGCCGGCCGGAGCTGGAGGGCAGTACCCGACAGGTGCCCCGGCTTAGTGGCGAGGTGATGTGGGACACACCCTGTCCGCTCGCCCACGCACCCTGCCCGGGCCGGCCCCTGCGCATGTGTTCACACGCCGCAGTCCCAGGAAGGCACGTCCTGGGAAGGCACGGGCCCTGGGGCCTGGTGCCAGCTCCGTCCTAGCTCCCAGAAGGGCACCCGTTGCCCTCTGCCCTTGCAGGATGTCCTCTGGGAGCTCCTTCGAGACCCCAACTGGCAGGCCTCGTCTGTGGGCCCAGAGGGGGCCCTAAAATAGCTGCCGGCCTAGCCCAGGGCTGGCACGCGGAGCACATGCCTGACAGGGCGTGTCCAGGGGGGTCGGGCCTGTCTGTGCTAGCCCGGCCTCCAAGTCTCTGCAGACCCTTGCTCGCTGGAGAGAAATCTCGGAGGCGGATGCTCCAGGGGTCCTGCCAGGGCCCCCGTACCGACCTCTGCCTGTTGTAAGTGGAGGCCAGATGTTCTGCGCTGGCCGCAGCTGCTGAGCAGCCCCTGTCGCTACTGCAGTCCCGGGGTAACTGGCATCATGGTCCGGGTGGGTGTAAGTGGGGTGACCTGCTTCCTATGGGCCCAGGTGGCACTTGGATATACCTTAAAGCATTTTTTCAGAGTGTGCCCTTCACCTTGGGAAGCTGAGCGGAGGGGCTCTGTTTTCGGTGAAGAATACTGCTGGGAACCCTGGGTGGTCGCAAAAAGACACCTTCCTGCCCCTCGCTGGGCTGTCTGGCCAGCCCTTTTCCACTCTGGATACGCTTTCTGCCAGGAGCAGACCTGGCTTTCCTTTAGATTTGCTGCATGACCTTGGGCCCGGCCCCGAATTCCTCTGGGCCTCGGTTTCTCCGTCTGTAAATGGGGAGCACCAGAAAACAAGCGGAAGAGAGTGCATTTCCCCTCCTTGTCGCGGGCGCTCGCCTTCAGATCCCTTTTGGGGCCCCCTGGCCACCTTCCCTCCTGCCATCAGGTGTCCTGGGTGGACAAGGAGATGCGTTGGAAAAGGCTGGTCAGCTGGAGAGGTCGTACACGGAGGGCAGCGGGCGTAGGCGTGTGGGAATCCTTGGGCAGAGAAGGACGCCGCCATGCTGGGCACGGCTGAGTCACGCTCCAGCAGCGCCTTGCCCCAGGGTGCTGGAGCTGGCGCCACCCTGGGTGTGGTCACTGAGCTGTGGCCCTGGGCAGAGCAGGCCTGGGTGGTCTGGGATGGGGGGCCTGGGTGGTGAGCGGCCAGGAAGCTGACTTCTGAGACTTGAAGACCTTTGGCCTTCCCCTGGCCTGGGTCTGGCATCACCATCCAGGACTGTGGTCACCCACGCCCTTAGAATGCCTTGAGGATCCTGGGGACCCCTCAGCCTTGGGCCTGGGAGTCCTGGGGGTGCCGAGGAAGGAGGACAAGGCCCAGAAGCCCGTGATTCGCCTCGAGGCTGGCGGCCTCCCTGCAAAAGGCAGGCCAGGGCTACGATGGGGACGTATGGGGACAAGGCAAGAGGTGAACATGGCAATAGGGTGTGCCCCTCAGTTAAGGGCTCTCGGTGTGGATGTTGGGGGGGGGGGCCCTGGGAATTCCGTGACTGATCCTAGGGGGATTGAAGTTTAAGGCAGGGGTTGGAGTGTGGTGTGGTGTGGCTGGGCACAGTGGGGGCTGGGATGTGACTTGCACGGTTCCCCTATTTATAACAAGTGATTCAGTCCTCACTTACTCACCCCTTCCTGGGCCTGCCCCCTCCCCCCAGCCCTGGGTGGGCAGTGGGGGCCCACCCACTTGCCACTGTCCTGCCTGCCTCCACCCAGGTGCCAGCCTCTGAGCGTCGCCCATCGGGATGGTTGTTGACGGTTGCTGTGTTGGGATCAGGGTAACGGATGGGGGGCTGGTGGTCAGGCGGCACTTGGCCGAGCAGCCCAGGTTGGCGGCTGGCTCTGGGCCCGGCCCAGGGAGCCTCTGCGGAGAGTCTAGGCCCATTAGGCAAAGCGTTAGTGACAGGCTGGGAGGGCGGGCGGTGGCGGGCAGGGCGGGGCCTGCAGCCCTTGGTATTTTCCGATCCCAGCTGCTCCGAGAGGGTGGAAAGTATTTGGGGACCAGGCTTGGGGGCGGTGGTGGTGGCGCCCCCGGCGGAAGCTGCCCCTGATTCATTCTTGGAGCATGGGGTTGGGGGGTGGTGACAGTAAGCCTGCCTGCTTGTGTCTCGTGCCTCCACGCCCTGTACTCAGGCATACATACATACATCCGTGTGGTTTGGGGCCTGCTCTGCTCCTCCGGCCCAGGGGCCCATCTTCCCCCCACGCCTCCAGCTGCCAAGGACTTGGCCCTCCCTGGACACCCATCTCCCATGAGCCTGAGAGGCACACCTTTGGTAACAGGGGTCCCGGCTCCTGGGCACCTGCACAGCAGCGCCCCATCCATGAGAGACCCAGGCCTTTTGTGCCTTTGGGGATGGGGAGTGGCCTTGGCCCTGGCCTGGGGCTCTGTGCAGGGGAAACCCCACAGGAAACGGGCCTGGCCAAATGGCCGCCCTTCCCGTTCTCGTCCCTGGGACACGAATGTGCTGTCTCACTTCCGGAGGCGGCCCAGGGAGGCCGGCCGCCCTGCAGGGCCTTGTCTGCTCCCAGTTGGTGCCCCCAGACCCTGAGGGGACAGGGCTGGGGCCTGATGGGAAAGCCGGTGGCCACTGTATGTGTGTGTGTGTGTGTGTGTGTGCGCGTGTGTGCCCCTGCGTGCGCCTGTATGAATGGGAGGGGTCGGGGAACAGAGCAGGACATCTCTTAACACCTGTCTCCCAGTGACGGGCGCCACCATATGTGGGTGCCAGGGTCCCACCAGTGTTTGGAATCTTCACTGCCACCGTCTTTTCTGTTTCTGCCTGATGATGACAGCATGGCCCCATTCTAATTACATGTACCACTTGTGAGATCCTTACCACGGCATTATCTCTGCTTTATGGATGGGGAAAGGGAGGCCCAGAGGGGTTGAGTGGCTTTCTAGGAGTCACCCAGCTAGGATGCTACAGAACCAGGGTTCAGAGCTGCCCAAACTGGCTCCAGAGTTGGGGTCTCCTGGCCAGAGGGCTCTTATCATTAAGGAGAGCTCCGTTTACGACGCACAGGCTGGCTTCATGGGCTTGTGATCATGCAGTTCACGGGGTCTCCCCTGCTCGGAAGGACCTGAGCTTGGGCTAATGCTCTTCTGTCAGCGTCTTGAAATTCGCAAGTTGTGAAGAAGGGACCCCGCAATTTCATTTTGCACTGAGCACTGACAATCGTGTAAGGCGGTCCTGGTGCCGGGTGCTTGTGAATGACATACGCTCTTGGTGAAACCTCCCAGTGCTGTGCGGTTGAGGCCCTGGGCTGTTATACAGATGGGGAAACTGAGGCTTGGAGGGCATTTGGGAAACTGCAGAGTGGAGATTTGCACCTTGGGCCTGCGTCCGGTGCTCTGGGGATGTGTGTGCCCACGGGAAGAGCTGGGTACCCGCTGTCGGCATCCGCTCTGATGGGGTGCAGGCTAAGGCTTGGCCACTGAGGAGACGGGGCCACGGGAGGGGGGAGAGGCCCTGGTGGTTTCCTCCTGCCCTTCAGTCTTCTAGGAAGTGGCGCCAGCTGGGGTGAGATCACTTCCTCACCCGCCTGCCCGCCACCCCATCGACTTCCTCTCCTCATGGCCCCGTTTAGCCTGCCCAGGGCTTACTGGGGGGGGGGGGGGCGGGAAAAGGGGGGGAACCTGGCTCTGGAAGTCCCTGCAGCCCTCTTAGCTCAGAGGGATCCTTGGAGCATCTCTACCTCTCCGGGCCTGGGCCTGAGCGTGTGGCTGCGGTGGGGGCGTCCAGCCTGGTGGTCCAGCATTCCCTTCAGCCGCCGCCGTGTGTGGGGACAGGGCTTCCCTACCAAGCCTCAGCGGGGACGTGGAGCATAGATGTCTTCAAATCTCATTTACCTCCTTTGCTCTCTCTCCCCCCCACCCTCAGGTGCCAACCTCCGGTCCCACCCGGTGCCCCCCAACCCCTGTGCCATGGCCGGCTGGGGTTCCTGGGGATGGGATTTGCTGCCTGTCACAAATCACATTGCCAGGGATTTCCAACCGACCCTGAGCCCTGCCTCTGGGGCTGCCGCCACCGCCTTCGCTGCTGAGGACGCTGCCCGGGGATAGGGCCGGGGATGGGAGGCCGAGAGGCCCCCCGCCCCCTGCTGCCTGCGTCTGGCCTGGGGAGCAGGGCTTAGCTGCTTGTGAGCAGAGTCCACACCAAGTCGTGTTCACAGTGGCTAAGTTCCGCCCCCCGGGACCCCGCCTCCTCTGGCCCTGCCGCCTGCCTGTCCCACTGTCCGGGCCTCCCTGGGCTCTGCCTCCCGTGCCTACTGAGCTGAAACACAGTTGATTTGTGCAGACTGGCTCAGTTCAGCAGGAACAGGAGTCGAGCCCCCTCGAAGCCTGTGCAGCCTGCCTTCCTCGGGTGGGCTGATTCCTAGGGGAAAAGCTGAGGACCCAGACCCAGACCTATGTTGGGCGGAGGGACTTGGGGGAGGGGCAATATAGCCTGGAATGGGGTGGGTGGACCCAGCTGTCTGCTGTAGGCGCCCTCCCCCAACTCCGTACTTGGGGGTCCTGCCCCCTGCACAGTCCTACTTCCGCTGAGGCTGGACAGAACTCCTAGGGAGAATGGGCAGGTGGGTGGGTGGCCCTCCCACTAGAAAGGGAAGCCATCTGGGTCCCTATCCCCTCCCAGTAACCCTCCCAGCCTGGAGCCTTGGCCTTTTCTCTCCCAGGCCTGGTGGGACGTGGGCCAGGCCTGTACCTTCCTTCCCAGCAGCCAGTTACTCAAGAGGAAGCTGCCCTGGGCCCCCAGACCGTTAAATGCCAACTCCGGCTTCCGGAACCAGGCTGGCCTGACCTGAGTGTGCCTGGCCTCTTCTCCCTGAACCCTGTGGCATCCTAACTTTGGGGGTGTGGGGAGAGCTGTCACACTCTCCGGGCACGTGGAGCAGGGAGCAAGGTCCCTTGTGGGCCCAGAAAGGACACAGATGGGCCTGTTGAGTCCGCCGGTGGCCCTGCAGTGCACGTGCTAGTGCAAGACCGGAGACCGTCCAGTATCAGATGGGATGGACCCTGAGTGCGACCAGGCAGAGAGAAGCCCCCTAGGCTGTCAGGGCTGGCCCAGGGTACCCTTTCACCCAGGGATAGGGGCATACTTCAGCTCGGGGCAGGGTCTGTGCTGTGTGTTGCTGCTGTCCAATTAAATAAAACCTGCCTCCTACCTCATTCCTGAAGGTCTGGTAGTTTGTGATTTACTCCCTCCTGTCGCTGGAGTTTTGGCTTTTCAGGTGGGGAGGACCGATGGGCTTGAATTTACTGTCCCTGCACCCTGAACTCCTGACTTCCCAGGATCCCTATGCCTGTCCCACCTGTTGTGAGGAAGGTCGCAAGTTTAGTCACACAGGGCAGAGAAAGCTGGAAAGGTGACCTTGAGGGATGTCCTAGGATGGGGGCGGGAGGGAGGGGTGACTCTCAGGGAGGGCTGATGCAATGGCAGGGAGAGCTGTTCTAGGAAGAATCTAGATGGGGGTCATAATGAGGAGTACCCCAAGCCCAGGGCCTATTGAACCCAACCTCAGGTGGCAGTGGGGGGTGACCCCGAGGGAAACTCTGGGCAGAGATGGCTGGGGCCCGAGGGTCTTGAGCTGGTGACATTTGGGGGTGGCGGAGAGATAAGGGAGAATTCAAGCCTCAAGTTAGACTTGACCTGCTGGTGTCCGAGAATGCTGGCAGGGAACTCGTGCTTGAGGTGTGTGTGGGTTACGAGGGAATCCCCGGGCCCAATGGGGACATTTTTGGATGACTTTGAGAGCTGAGGGGCATAAGAAGGGAGCCCCAAGTCCGAGGACGGCATTTGTAGGCAGCTGAGACTGTAAGGGGTGAAGCAAAGGCTCGGCACCGAGCCTGCCCCCTCTACCCTCAATCACGCCTCTAGGCGGCGCAAAAGAACACGCCGGCACATACCTGCGGGAACGGGGGAGGCGGGGCAGATGGGCCCGTCTCCAATGGGCCCTCTCGGGCAGAGGGCAGTGCCACGAACCAATCGCTGTGCCCAGCGCTGCCGATGCCCCGCCCACGACCGCGCGCGCGCTGTCTCGGCGCCCTCTGGCGGTCAGCTCCACCCAGCACTGCTCTGTACCCCGCCTGGCCGCGAAGCCCGTCCTCGCTTGCCCCGGCCCTGACAGTGACCCAGACACACTTGTTCATCTATCCGCCACACCCTAAAGACAAGGGGGGGGGGGGGGGGGCGGCGTCCTGCTTCTCAGGAAACTAGAGAAAGAAGGCAACCGAAGGCCTTCTTTGCGGCCCCCCAGTCGGCTCACTCCATTTGGGGACTGGAAGCCTCCACAGCGGCGTAGGAATCCAGACACGCCCAGGCCGCGCCCCTCGCTGACCACACCCACCTGCATTTCTCGCCGACGCCAGAACCCGCCCACCAAGGCCGAGTCGAAGCCCGGGATTCCTGTCTTGTGTGTGTCTCCCCCACCCAGGTGCACCCAGCACCTGTCTGGGTCCCCGCTTTCAGCAACTTGGAGACAAGTACCTCCAACATTGGTGTCTGGAGGCAGGGCACCCCCTAGTGGCCATTCCCAGCAGTTCAAGGGCCATGCTGTCCGAGGTGGGCAGGGTCAGTGGCTTCACCATGGTACTGATCAGGCTCTGCCTTTCCTTACGCTTTGGAACCCCACTATTCTCGGAAATGATATTCTTCCCGACTCGTAGGGCCACTGTGACACGTGTTGTAACAGGTGACAGGTATAAAGCTCTCCTCTTGGGGCTTGCCCAGCTCTCAGCCCTATTATCTACACTACTGCGAACGGACGAAACCAGCAAGCACTCCCATTCCACCCCTCGCTTGAAGTTGTGCCGGGAGCAGCCAAGGCTGGAGTTTTTCTGTCCAGGGATCAGGTGGTCCTGGTTCGGGGCGGGGGGGGGGGGAAGGGGACACACCTCAGTCTCAAAAGCTGTGTTATTAAAAAAAAAGAAAAAGAAAAAGAAAAAGGAAATACAATATACGGTTCAATAAATAGAAAAAAAGTTACAAAATGACATGATTTTGTCCTTAATTACAAGAGGAGAAAAGACAGAAGGGGTGATTGGGCTGGGACACTCTCCCTCTTCCTCCCTGGGCCAAGGTGGGAAAGGGAGACCCAAGAGAGTCAGCAGCTGAGATTGAGACACAAATAGAAAGGCTAAATGAAGGGAAATAGGGAAAGGGAGAGAGTAAGATGAGGGGAGGAGCAGGGACACAGAGCAGGAGAAAGAGAGAGCCAGAGTCGGAAATGCCAGGATGCCAACCTGTCTCCTTTCCAGATCTGGGGCGGGGAGTCCCTGGCTCTCCTGCGCTCGTCTCCCCTCCCCCCCCCCCACCAGGTTTGGAGGACAGTGTGAGCCTGGCTCAGTTCCTGAGTTGTATCCAGTGACTAGCAGGTAGGGGGAGGGACAGTAGTGACCCCTTGAGCCTGCCCTGGGACCTTGGCATCCTCGGGAATGGGAGTCCTGGCCGGAAGGGGGTGAGGTATGTGGCTGAGGCCTGAGGCCTGAGGCCTCTTCAAATCCTTCAGTGGGAATGAGCCATTGGTCCCAGCTGGGCAGCCTGGAGGAGGCCCTGGGATGCAGAATGGGGCCCCTGAGGCGGTGAGGGGAGGGTACAAAAGGAGATTTAGATGCCCTAACAGGAGTCCCCTGGCCACCCAGAGTGGGGTGTGGGGCGGTCTGCTACGCTGGCTTTAAGAGCCACTTTCTGGAATGTCCCGCCTCGAAGCTCCCACCCCCACCCCCAGTCCAAGCCAGGCCTGCCTGTCTGGGGAGGGAGAGCTTGCCTATTGCTTTTGGGGTGCCCAAGGCGGGGTCATACCAGCTGCCCAAGCACACACCCCCTTCCGGGCCCCTGGGTGGCGGTATGGCTTCTGATCCTCACGTCTCGCACTCTCTTGCACACTCCTAGGCACGCGTGTGGCAGGAAGTCACCCCCCCAGCAGGCCTCCAGGGGATGGCAGGCAAGATCTCCCAGCTCCAGCCGGGCTCCTTCCCTGACTTAATACTGAAACGCCACGTGGGCCTCCAGTGCCGAGGCCCTGGATGGGGCGCTGGTGCCGCGGAGGCCGGGGTGAAGGGGGCCGCAGCCCCTCAACCGAAGCGCTCCCGCACCAACAGCATGAGCTTTTTCTTGCCCTTGTAGGTCTGTTTGAGGTTCTCCAGGAACTGGGCGAACTGCAGGTGCCCGTCAGGCGCCAACAGGAAGGTCTCACGGGCCTGGCCTAGGAACTCGATGAAGTCACCGTAGTGCCGCGGGCTGATGTGCGTGAGGCGCGAGTGGCTGGTGGCGATGTAGGCCGCCACCGCGGCGTCCAGGAGCTGGCAGAGCGGCGCCCGGTCAGCGCCCAGCGGTTTGGCGGCCCGACGGGCCCCCAGGGGCCCCAGGCCAGGTGCCGAGAGGGTCCAGCGGCGCAGGATGTCAGAGAGCATGGGGGCGCAGTGGATGCTGCGGATGATGAGGGGGACGATGGCAGAGAGCTCGTGGCGGCCCAGCGAGTGGCTGAGCGAGCAGGCCCAGAGCACATCGTTGACGGCGGGGTGGCTGTCCTGGTTGAAGGCGATGCTGAGCTGCGCCAGGGCCAGCGTGGCCAGCTTGTACGCCCGCAGTGGGAGGCCGCGGTGCTCCATGTAGCGGGCCACGGTGAAGAGGTGGGCGTGGCCCAGACCGCCGGCCGCGGCGTCCAGCACGATCTGGTAGGCCGCCTCGAAGGCCGCGTGGTTCTTCTCGCACAGGGTGAGGGCGGGCAGGGCACAGTTCTGCGGGTCTTTCATGGCGCACTGCAAGGCCAGGGTCCGCGCACAGGCCCAGAGCTCCTCCCTCCGGGGCGCATCCAGCTGCAGCCGCGACAGCGTGGCGTGCGTGGTGCCTGTCACCGCCACGATGGTGGCAGCCTCCACTGGTGTGAATAAGGAGTACCAGTTCTGCATGATATTCATCAGGGCCTGGGGGCCTGGGGGGAGGCAAGAGGGCAAAGCTGGCCGGGAAGAAGGGCGGGGACTCCCAGGTGCGGGCACGGGTTTGCCCTGATGCGCCGTCCCCACCACCCAGGGCTGAAGACACAACCCCTCTGCCGCCACCCCAAGCCTGACGGAAGCCGCACCCCACCTTTCCAAAGGAGCGGGGAGCAGCGGGGCTGGGTGGGGAGAGGGCACGCTTTGGAGCCGCTGTCCCTTCTCCAAGCCACTTTAGCCTGGCCAGCTTCTGGGCCTCTGTCCAGCTCTGTCCCCCCACAACCCCCATCGCACCAGCCTGGCCCTGAGCTCGGGCTGGAGTCAGGGCAAAGGCCCGGCCTCTCTCTCATGCCTGCCTGCCGCCATAGGGAGACAGACGGCAGGTTCACTGGGGGACTCTCACCAATCTCTGTGGCACAGCTGACCAGCCAACGCACCATCTCCCTCCGCCTCCAGGTCATGGTGTTCAGGGTCATCCGCATCACCTGCAGCGTGGGAGGGGACAGGGAAGGGGATCAGGGATCCTGAGGGGCCCAGGAGACTCGGAAGTTAAGGGCTGAATCAGTGAGCCACACAATCTGGACACGTGGCCTGGCCTCCTGGGGCCTTGGTTTCCTCGTCTATAAAATGGGGATTAAAGGGGCGCCTGGGTGGCTCAGTCGGTGAAGCGTCCAACCGCAGCTCACGTCATGATCCCGCAGTTTGGGGTTTGAGCCCCGCGTGGGGCTCTGTGCTGAGAGCTTGGAGCCTGGAGCCTGCTTCGGATCCTGTGTCTCCTCCTCTCTCTGCCCCACCCCTGCTCATGCTGTCTCTCTCTCAAAAATTAAAATAACAGAAACACTAAAAAAATAAAATGGGGATTAAAAATAGTATCTACCGCACAGGGTTGTTCTGAAAGTGCGATTTTACTCAGGTAAAGCTCCTGCACAGTACTGGTTGCTTCAAAGCGCTCAGCCCAACGCCAGCCATTACTGTTACTGTTATTGTTGGTGTTATTCTGAGGCCCCACGGAGCCTACCCCAGGCAACCAACCAACCTGCCCCTTCTCTCTAGAAAGTTCCATGCTCGTGTCAGATTTCCCCCTGGAGGCCCAAAGCACCTGCCCCACAAGTCCCACCTTCCCTGCTTGCCTCTCCCCCCGGCTCCCTCCCCAAGTCCTGTCTGGGGGCTCTGCCTTCTGAAGGCTCCTAAACAGTGTGTCACCTCTCTAAGGGACCCCTCTCTGCTCTCACCTCCCACATACCCCCTGCCACGGCTCCACTCCCCCACAGGAGGTTGTTCTGTTCGGGGCTAATCCCGCCTTCTGCAGCCCCCCTGCTTGCCACTTCTGGGAAGGTCCCAACCCATCCTGCAAGCCTGCCCCCAACTGTTCCCTATCCTCCTATTTTACTTCGCAAGCACTCTGAGGCCCCGCCCCCTCCGGGTCCCACACCCTGCTTTTGACTCCTCACCTCCAAGCTGCACCCCTGCTGGCCTCTGACTTGCCCCAGCAGGACAGCCCTTGCCCGGACGGCCCCTGGGGATGGCCCCAACTCGCAGGCCCGGCCTCGAAGACCTCAGACTCAGAGGTGGCTCCTCACCTTCAGGACCCTCCCCCGGGCCCCGCCCCCTCCGCGGGGACCTTTCCTTCCGGGCCGGTTCCCAGCAAGCCCCGCCCCCAAGCAGGCTCCTTATTGGCTCTGCTCCCTCAGCTTCAGCCCCGCCCACCCAGGGGCCCCAGCCTCAGGCACACCAGCCCCAGGCCCCACCCCAAGCCCAGCACCCTAGGCTCTGCTGCTTTTTGTGGCCCACCGGCTCACCTGCGGGACCCGGGACCCGCATCCTTGTCCTCAGTCACACCTCCAGAAGTGGACTGTCACCTTCAGACTCTGCCACACAGTCCCTCACTCATAAGCCCACCCCAGCTGGTGACCATTCCCTCATTGCCAGACAGGGCTCCTCGCGGCCCCGCCCCCAGAGGTGTCGCCCACACGCAGGCGGGGCCTCAGGCAGCCTTCCCCTCTCCCCCCCCCCCCCCCACCCCCGACTCCCGCCCACCTGCAGGCCCAGTTCCAGCGCAATGCCCAGCAGCGTGGTGTCCGGGGGCGCGCTGGCAGGGGTGGCCGTCTTGCAGGCGTCCTGGGCCAGCTTGAAGAGCAGGGCAGGCGAGTGGATGTTCTGCTGGATGGAGCCCAGCACCGCATGAAGCCACTTGGGGTCTCCTGGGGTGAGGGAAGGAGGAGGGCAGGGTCAGCACACCTGGCACCAGACCCTGCTGCCGCCTGACCTGTTCACACAGCTTCCTCCCCACTAGGTGCACCCGTGTGAGGAGGGAGAAGCACCCGGCAGTGGTTCCGTAAAGATCCAGACCACTCTTGGTACTCCCTCACCCAGCGGGACAAAGCCACAAAAGGACCCCTAATTGTCAAGGGCATTGATTCTGGACCCAGAGCGCCAGGGTCCCAATCCCTGCCTTGCCATTCACTAGCTGTGTGATGCTGAGCAAGGCACTCCACCTTTCTGTGCCTTGGCTGCCCCATCTGTAAAATGGGTTAAACTAACACTATGCTACCTGCCTCACAGGATGGGGAGCCCACACTGGAAAAGCTTTGACAGGGCAGGAGCTATAGAAATGTGAGCTTTTATTGCTGTTATTGTCACCGGCCCCGATCCTCTAATTCTGTCGCCCCACTTTCAGCCACACGGGCCTCCTCTGTTCCTCAAACATACCAGGCACAATCTAGCCTCAGAGCCTGTGAGCTGGCTGTTCCCTCTGCCTGGAATGCTCTCCAGGCCTGGACTGCACCCTCCCCAGATTCATGGTGAAGCCCGGATCCCCAGGATGATGGTATCTGGGGGTGGGGACTTCCAGAGGCACTGGGTCCTGAGGGTAGGGCACCGTGATGGCATAAGTGTCCTCCTGAGAAGAGGAAGAACTTGGAGCTCTTTCTCTGCCAAGGGAAGACACAACAGGAAGGTGGCCGTCTGCAAGCCAGGAAGAGAGTCCTCACTGGGAACCGACCAGGCTGGCACCCTGATCTCGGACTTCCAGCCCCCAGAGCCGTGAGAAAATAAACGTCTGTTGTTTGCGCCCCCTGGTCTGTGGTTCTGTCATGGAGGCTCCAGGTGACTGGGACAGCAGATACCGGCCATAGCTCAGTCCTCTTGGCTTAAGCATTAGCCTGCTTTAGGCACTTCTTCCTCTCTTGCTTACTGAGTAACATAACTGTTTACCTTGCGCGTGGTCTGCCTGCCCCCACTAGAACGTAACATCACAGGGCGCGGGATTCGGAACTGTGTTGTGTGTCCCTAGCACCCGGGGCACTGCCTGGGCCATCTAGGAAGTGCTCAAGGAAAACTGAAATCTGATGAAGGAGTAAAAAGGAGAGGGGAGGCATGACAGAAAGGAGGAAAGAGAAGGCAGAGGGGGACAGGGGGCAGCCGCTGTCCTCACCCTTGGCAGCTGTCAGCATGGCAGAGGCCAGCTCGCATTGGCGGGTCTCCAGGTGGCCAAGGATGAACCAGCGGGGGAAGCGGTTGCTCATGATGGAGTCCAGCGGGTTGGGGTGAGGTTCTCTGGCTGGAAACGCGGTCTCCAGTACAGGCAGCCTGGGGCAGGGGACGGGGAGGGGGAGAAGCGCAAGATGTTCACTAAAGTACTGCTGATACCCTTCACAGTTGATTAAATAAACGATACTCTATTCATATGCCAGGGCCAATAAAAATGTGAGGTTATTTGTGTCCTGATGCGGCCCGTTAGCCTTTCTGTCACCCCTACTCTGTTCCAGGTACCGTTCCCCTCAATGTCCCTCAAATACAATGAGGCACAGTCCGACCTCAGGGCCTTTGCACATGCTGCTCCCTCTGCCTGGAACACTCTTCCCCAGACATCCTTATGGCTTCTTCCTCACCTCCCTCAAGTCTTTGCTCAAATATTTTTCAGTGGGCTCTTCCGTGACCCCCCCCCCCCCCCCCGCATCGTGTGAACTTCCCACTCCCAACTCTCCCAGGGCTTCTTTGCTATAGGTCACATCTGACACACAATATAGTTTACCTATATATTTTTTTAATTTTAAAGTTTATTTGTTTTGAGAGAGAGAGAATTCCAAGCAGGCTTCATGCTGTCAGGGCAGAGCCCGACACGGGGCCTGATCTCACAAATGGGGAGATCATGACCTGAGCTGAAATCAGGAGTCAGACACTTAAATCGACTGAGCCACCCGGGCCCCCCTATTAATTTCTTGATTGTCTCCCCTGCCCTAAAACCTCAGCTCCATGAAGGCGGGCATTTGTGACTATTTTATTCACTGCTGCATATCCAGCAGCCAGAACAATGCTGAGCACACAAATGTTTGGGGGAGGACTTTACGTGCCCACTACGGCATATTGTTAACCGGCTCGCTCTCTATAGATGTAGTTTATATTTAGAAAGTTCTTCTAAGTTGTCAGATGGGATCAACAGCCCGGAAGAGGAGTCAAGACTATTCTGGTTTCAAATATTACTGAAGTTTCCTCAACATGTGACTCTGGACACACTTTAAGTGTGTGTATGTGTAAAACGGGGGTCAACATACTTACTTCTCTAGGTTGTCAAGATTACACGAGGTAATGTGAGGCGTGGGTTTGGACCAGGGACCGGCACCGTTTCTTTGCACGAGTCTGGACAGCCGGTATTTTTGGCTGTGCAGGCCATTTGGTCCCTGTCCCAAAAACTCTGCCACTGCCATGTAAATTAGCCACAGACGATACATAAATGAATGGGCGTGGCTGCGTGCCAATAAAACTTTACTGCTGGACACTGAAACCTGAGTTTCGTATACTTTCCATGGGTTGCAGAATATTCTTTTGTTTTCAAACACTTAAAAATGTAAAAACCATTCTCGTCTCCTGGGTTGTACGGGAACAGGTGGCAGGCTGAATCTGGCCCGTGGGCTGTTAATTTGCTGGGTCCTGCTTAGATATCCACAGCTCTTCAGAGATGATTCTTTCCAAATATTCTGGAAAGATGCACCCTAAATGGGATCGTCTGAGATTGGGGACAGACTGCACTTTATTTGTTGGGCATGGCTTAGTACACAGAGGGCCTCTAAAAATTCCGCTGGGGCTCCCGGGTGGCTCAGTCAGTTGTGTCCAACTCTGGATTTTGGCTCAGGTCGTGAAATCAAGCCCCATGTCAGGCTCTGTGCTGAGCGTGGAGCCTGTCTGAAATCCACCCCCCCCCCCTCTCTTTCCCTCCCCCTCCCTCTGCCCTCCCCTGCAGGCACTTTTTCTCTAAAAGAAAAAAAAAAAAGTTGCAGGTGCAAGAAATACAGGATGCATCATGGGTGTAAAAGGAAGACCAACTTTCAATTTCCAGACCATGGGTTTGCCGAAATCTTGATTCTTGTGGGTTAGATAAGAAAGTGGTGACACGGCTCGCCTAGGAAGAGATCTGGGTAGGTTGGGACGAAAATGTCTAGAAAAGGACTCTGAATTCTGTGCCGTGTGGATATCTCTCAAATTCAAGATCATAACACCCATGCATATTTAATAATCAAAAGCACAGGGCAACCAAGCTGCCAGCGTGAGGGAGACGGAATTAAGCAGGCTGTGAGTTCAGGCGGGAGGACGGGGCTCCAAGGGCGCCTCTCACCCTCCAGTCCGGCCCGGTCCCCTGGGCCAGTCCCCAGCTGCCCCTTCTCACCTCATGGCTCGCAGCGCGAGGCGGTAGGCCAGGTCAGGGTCGTGGGGCAGCAGCGCGGTGAACAGGTAGCGGGCACAGGTGTGCATGGGCACGCTCTCCCGGAAGAGCACCTCTCCGAAGCCACTGAAGGGACCCGCTGCAGGGGCATGCTGAGCTCAGCCCCCAGGTGAGGGCTCGTCTCCACCCCTCCCCAGGCTCTGAGTAGGGGGTAGGCTGGCCCCAGGACAGAGGGGCAGGGGCTGGGGGTTAAAGAGGTCGCGGAGACGGGGGTGCAGGGCCGAGTCCGAAAAGCGCAGGAGAATCCGAAGAGGAGACCCGGCCTCCCCCTTGGTAGGAGGCAGGACTCAGATACGAGACGGGGCTGCACCCGCTCCAGGGGCGGGTGGGGGCCTCAGAAGGCAGGGCCACGGGCAGAGCCAGTGAAGTCCAGCTGGGCATCAGGGACCAGGCTCCTCGACTCCAAGGTGGGAGAGGGGCAGCGCCTCAGAGGCCACAGCGGCTACTGGCTGCCGGAACTTTCTCGGGAGCAGGGCCAAGGGCCGGGTCTCACCTTTTAGGCGCTGCCTGCCGAGCTCGGAGCGAACTATGAGGGCCGAGAGCGAGAGCCGGGTCTCGAGATCCGGCAGCAACCGGCCACCGCAGGTGGGGGGCGGGACCCCGCCTTCAGGAGCGGGCTGGGGGCGGGGCCTCACCTTCCAGCAGCAGCCCGGCCTGTCTGCGCAGCACCTGCACCAGCCGCTCGTCCAGCTCCACCTCCTCCAGCAGGGCCAACAGCTGCTCCTCGCTGCGCACCACCTTGTCTTGGGCGTACAACCCCTCGGGCAGGGCCCGCTGCTGCCCCAGGCCCAGCAGTGCCACCTCGAGGGCCAGCGCCAGGTAGGACTCCCCAGGGCTCCCGGGCACCGGCACGTGCTGGTAGGCCACCTTCCGCTTCTCGGGGCCCGAGTCTGTGGGACACGGGTTTCGGGCTTCAGGACCCGCTTCCTGGGACCCCAGCGGCTCTTCACCTCAAGCGGGGGGCCTGGGGGCTTAGGCTTAGGGGGAACCCAGTGGCTCCCAGCTCTAACCAGACACTTCCTACCAGCAGACAGTAGGTCTATGGTGGCCTCGCGGTCAGGAGAAGCGGGGTCTACGGGCTGCTGGCACCGGTTAGGGGGTGTGGCCAAGGATAAGGGTGCGGCCCTACTTTCTTTTCTCGGGGTGCTGGGCCGGGGAGGGTGGGGGGATGCCCCTCTTCCTCCCAGGGGCCCCAGTGTAGGCACCTGGGTAAAGGGCGAGGGTTTCCTCCTCCAGGCGACAGGCCTCCAGGAGCGCCCTGCAGAGGCAGCCAATAGGGTCCAGGGGGTGGCCCACCCAGCCTTCCGTGTTGGTGATGCACGTGTTCCCTTTCTGCAGCAGCTCTGCAGGCAGTATGGGGGGGCTCAGTGCCTGCCCCTCCACAAGCCTAGTGTGTGTGTGGGGTTCTGCCCTTGAACCCCTAGCCCGGCCTCCCAGCGCCTGCCCACTGCCCACCCACCCGGCAGCCATCTTCTCTGCCCCCTGAGCTCTGTAGCAGCCCTCACCTCCACAGCCTTGGCCTCCTGTCCCACAGCCAGACCTAGGCCTGGCAGGTCACAGGATGAAAACTGGGTGCTTTCTGAAACACCTAACCGGTGCCATTCTCCTCTTCTTAATCCCTCCCATCATTTTCCATCTCACCCAGCTGTCCCGACCCCACGTGGCCACCTGCCCCATCCGAACGCCCATTCTCCGATCTCCTCCCCCTCCTGCCTCTGGGATCCTGCCCATGTTGTTCTTCTACCTGAAACGCTGTCCCTCCCTCCTGTTCCCCTGGAAAACCACAATACATCCCTAAGATGTACAGCTCTCAGTGGTTCTGCGGCAGGGCGGGGTTTCTCTGTGCCTCTAGGCCAGGCCAGAACTCTGCCGGGGTCCCAGGTCCCCCAGGTTCCCGTTATACCCTGGGCTCAATTTCCTGATAAGTTGCCCTCCTGCCTCCCCATAGCCAGTCCACAAACATGTTCTTTTTTTGGCCCATACACTGTGGCTTTTTTTGGTCCCCCTAATACGAATTTGAATTTGGTGCCCATGTTTAAAAAATTCAGTAAATGGGAACACGTGGGTGGCTCAGTTGGTTAAGCGTCCAAATTCGACTCAGGTCATGATCTCACTGTTGGTGAGTTTGAGTCCTGCACCAGGGTCAGTGTGGAACCTGCTTCGGATTCTCTCTCTTCGCCTCTCTCTGCCCCTCCCCTGCTCACGCGCTATCTCTCTGTCTCTTAATAACAAATAAACGTGAAAAAAAAAATCAGTAAATTTGCACATCATACAATCCAGATTTCTGGCCTGTCTTGAAAATCTGGGCACACTGGGTCCACGTTCCTGAAAGACTTGTGGCTGGTGCACCCATCCTGTTCCACGGGAGCTGGAAGCTTAGAAACTACAAGTCCCAGGCTCCTTTGTGTGAGGTGCAGAGGCTGGGAAAGGATGAGGCTCTTCTGCAGCCTCCACGAGCAGGTGTGTGACTGTGCAGGGCACAGACACAAGGGCTTGCCAGAAGGTTCCGAGTGTCCTCCTGGACGCAGCCCACAGTGCAGCCACAGGCTGCTGAGCTCAATGTCAGCAGTTTGCTGTAATCCCTGTACTTTGGAAGTTCAGGTTCTTGAGCCTAAGCAGTGGTATCCCTGACTCTTAATGCTGCAGCCCTTCCAGTAGTTTTGTGAGGCCTCAATCCCCTGTATTAAATTCTTTTCGGTTCCCGACACCTTCGACTGATCTGGCTTTCCCGGTGGGACCCCGAGCGGTACCCACAGATGTCAGGGTTGCCACAGTGCCCAGCAGTCGGCATTTGTGTCTAGAGCCCCAGGGTAGTATGACAGTCGTGGCACCCACCTTTTTTCTGCTGCTTGTAGCTTTCAAGCTGATGCCGTCGCTGCAGCCGGAGTGAGTTGACTATGGCCCCTGCCAGCCGCAGGGCCTGACGGGGGTATCCATGGGCACGCAGGGTGTCCACACGGGCGCACGCGGTGGGGAAGGGCTCACCCAGCCACAGTGGGCGGCCCTGGGGGTCAAAGGTTGGCTTTTCACCGCCCATGGTGCCTGTGAGGCTGGGGCCGTAAGCGTCGCTGGCCAGGATCCTCTGCAGGTGAGTGTCGCTCCAGTGCAGCGACCCAGCCTGCAGGGCGCGGCCGAAGACGGTGTGGCGGGAACCTCTAGCGCCCACCTCCTCTTCCTCCTCCTCCTCTGGGCCTGCAGGAGAGGCGCCCAACATGGCCTGGTAAGGGGGCCTAGCACTCGGGGCTGAGGCCAGCTCCCCTGACTGGGTGCCAGCTGGGGACTAGACTCTGGGCTCAGTGATGGCTCTGTTGGAGGAGCTGTTATAGCCCTTCATGCCAATGGACAATGGAGGTGGAATAACTGTCCGTTGGTCTCTCTGTCCGTTCTGCCCCTTCCCTGGACTCCATTCCTTTCTCTCTCCGTCTCTACCCCCACCCCCATTCCTCACTTTCTCCTCTCTCTCTTCCTCCGTCCCTCCATCTTGACTCTACCTGTCTCTCTCTTCTCAATAGCTTTTTTCCTTTTCTCTCTGTCCCCCCACCCCTGCCTCCATGGCCAGGAGAGCAGCCCAGAACTATAAGCGTCTTAAACATTTCACTTCCTGTGACTCAGGCTGCCTGCCACCCCTGCCTGGGCACTCCCTCCCTCCTGCTGGCAGGGGCTGGGGGCCCCTCTGCTCTCCCCCCAGAGCACCGTGATGGGGAGACTGGGCACCAGGCCAGCTTTTTGCAGGGGGAATGGCAGGGACCGCTCTCCTACCTCGGCTGAGGGTCATGGTGGGCTGCAGGCTGGGCTCGTCAAAAGAGTAGTTGCCCTCTTCCAGCGGGCACACGTCCAGCTTGTCCCACTTGCCAAGCAGCTGCAGCCAGCTCACTCGCTCCTCTGGTCTGCAGTGGGGGCTCAGGACGACACACACCCACAGGGCCCCTGGGGAGGGAGGGCAGGTGGTCAGTGTGGGCACGAGGCAGGCTCAGCGTTCATGCCAATAGGAATGGGCACACACCTGTGGAGTGCCTAGTGCGTGCCGGGCACTGGTCTCTGCTGACCCCTCATCTCCAGCCTCTGAGGTTGCAACTGATAGTCTTTTCACCTTACCGCCCAGAGACGTAAAAGCAGTTGCTCAAGGTCACACAGCTGGGAAGTCAGGACTGGAACCCAGACTCTTCCTCTTCTGTTTGTTTTTTTTTTTTTTCCCTATAGCACTTATCACCATCTGTTTACAGGGGTCAGCAAACTACCGCCCGTGGATAAAATCGAACCCGCCCCCTGGTCTGAACGGCCCGCGAGCTACGATTGACTTCTATGTTTTCAAATGGTGAGGGAAAAATAAATCAGAAGAAGATTTTGGGACCTGTGAAAATTACGTGAAATTCACATAAATAGCCGCTGTAAACAAAACTGTATTGGGACGTTGCCACGCCCATCTGGTGATATGTCAGCGGCTACTTTTCCACGACAACGGTCAAAACTGAAGCTGTGACAGAGACCAGTGGCCCACAAAGCCAAAGCCACAGACAGTCGCCCTTATGGAAAAGGTGTGGTCAGAGGGGTTGGTAGTATCTGATAGGATCTTATAGTGTTCAGTGTCAGCTCCAAGAGGGCAGGTATTTAATCTTTGTTTTCTGCTGCAGCCCCAGCACCCGGTACAGTGTCTCTTACATCAGAGGGGCAAATGAGCAGAGAAAGGATTCAGGGGCCAGACCCTAATGTCAGGGTGGGCAAGACCTGGCTGCCAGGGCCGCCGCGGGGGCGGGAGCCCCGGGTCCAGTGCGCCGCCTCGGAATAGGCCTTACCCAGCTCGTCCCACAGCTGCCGGCACTTGTCGGTCATGCCAGCGCCCTGCTGCCGCCACAGGGCCAGGCGCGGGTCCTGCAGGAACTGCTCAGTCATGAGGATCAGCATGCGCGCCCCGTTGGAGTCCCGCATGCGCAGCATCTCCCGCACCTGTGCCGGGGATGGGGGTGGGGCGGGGTGGTGAGGAGGGGGCGGGGCGCCGGCACCTCCCGGTCCCCGGCCCCGCCGCGCCTGCGCAGCACCTTGCAGAACATGGAGCGCAGCTGCTGGCTGGCGCCGTAGTAGCCGCCGTTGGATAGCAGCTGCTTCACCTGCTCCTGGATCTGCTCCTCGTCCAGGTGCCAGCAGTTGGCATCCTCGATGCCTGCGCCCGCTGTGGGGTCTGGGGCACCTGCGGGGACGGAGGAAAAGTGAGGCCGGGGTTTCCAATCTTCCACCAACTCCCACCTGTCCACCACCCTGGGTCTACCTTGATCCTAATCAAAGCCCATCCCCCCTCACCGATGCGGTCAATACCACCCACTCCCCATTCACCTACATGATCATTCGCTCACCCAACACCCCACCATTCCCAACGGCCCAGCCATCTCCCTACCGTCCATCCTACGCCATCCTCTCCCAGCCCCCTGTAGCTCCGAACCCTCCCGGAGCTCACAACGCCTCCTGGTCTGTCTCCCACCCGACACCCACCCACGTCCACATACCCTTCATGCCCTCCACCTACCCACACGCAGGCCTGCTCCTGTGATCTTGGCGCACCCCCACCCGGGGGCTGAATCTCCCGGTTGGCTGATTTCCAACCATTCACTCATCTGCCCGGGGCCAGGTCAGATCCAGGATCTGCGCTTAACTGGGTGTGTGACCTTGACTTCAGGCCATGGCGCTCTCCCCACCCCGACTCAAGGATCCAGGGGACCTAAGGATTCCATGGCAAATGCCTGCCTCGAGGCCACCGAGGTGGCTGCAAGCTGAGGCCGCGCCGCCCCATCAGGCCCCCGGGTGCCCTCACCGTGCACCAGGTTGATCTCGGAGCCCAGCAGGAGGATCTCATCAGCCAGGCGCTGGGCAGTGGGCAGCACCTCGGTGTGGTGGGCGCTGATGAGGTACTGCACGAACTTCTGCAGCTGGTCTCGGTTCATCTGGGACAGCGTCTCAGAGATGGGCAGCCGCAGCTCCACCTGGCGGGCGTGCCGAATTCGGTAGAGCGACAGGGCCACCACGTGGGCGCAGTAGAAGAGGTCCCGGTTGTCGCAGCCGCAGCTCACAGATGTGATCTTGCAGCGGTCAAAGCTGATGGAGACGCGGTAGAGGCGCTCGGGCTCTCCGGGGCCCCCCGGCTCCCGGATGTTTCCGCTCAGGTGGAACCCTAAGACCAAAGTCAAACCAGCCGCCCGCTGTGTCACCCGGGAGACAGGGGTGCTGTCCATGGTGCAAGGCAAGACCCGGATGCAAATCCCCGCGGAGTGACCTAGAGCAAGCCACTTAACCTCTCGGTGCCTGGCTTCCTCATCTGTCAAATGGGAGTGAATAGTGACATCTTCCTCATGCCTTTGTGATGAGGATGAAACGAGCTAATGCTTGGTAAATGTTTAGAACACTCACTGTAGGTATATAGTAAGTCCTAAATAAATGCTGGCTCCTGTTCTAATTCTGAAGAATATTATAATGATGACGTTGAAGGTGGTTTTCTCGGCCCTTGGGTTACCGTGGATACAGCCTGGGCTCCGGGGGCCCTGTAACTTCCTGGGAAGATGACAGAGGCCTATGACACTTGGGGGTGAGGGGCTGATGTGGCAGGCGAGGGGCCAGGTCATCCCATCACCCCCTGCCCCTCCCTGGCCCCTGGGGAGCCCAGATGCCAGGCTTATCCAACTGGTTGGGCAGCTCAGGCCCCAGCCGGCCCTGGCTGCGTCACGCAGAGAGACAGTGGCACAGAAACAGTGGCTTCCTCATACCAGCTGAAGATGGCTGAGCCTGGGGTGGGCTGGGCCATGTCTGGGCAAGGGGGCCTCCAGGCTGCCAGGGTTCAGGGAGGACCGTCTTGGCCAAGCCCCTGCCTCCAGTTAGGAGAAGCGGCGCTCCCACATGAGAGGTGTAGCTTTCCAGGGTTTACCCGCTTTCTGGCTCGACCTCTACTTGTCCGCTCCTGAGCCCCGCTGCCTGAGGTCTAGAATCCTTTCACCTCTACTTCTAAACCTCTGCCCCCTACCCTCACCTGGACCCCACTGCCTGAGGCCTAAGACCACCCCTCACAGCTGATCTCAAGCTTCTACTCTAGGCCCCCACCTAAGCCTCGTTGCCTTAGGTCTGAGACCGCCAGACCTCTGGTGAGAGCTCCCCGAGTCCCTCTGCCTGAGGTCCAAGACTCCTTCTCACCTCTGGCTCTAGATCTTTGCCTCCAACCCTCACCTGGCCCCTGTGTCCTGAGGTCTAGGATCATTCTTACCTTTGGCTCTAAACCTTGGCCCTAAAGCATCACCAGGTCCCTCTGCCTGAGGTCTGAAACGTCCCCTCCTTCTTGTTTACAATTGCTCCTTGACGCCTGCCTCAGGAGCGTCCTGGCTGAGGCCCCCAGGACCACCTTTGCCTTTAGCTCAGAATCCCGTACCCACCCCCAAGTGGACTCAAAGCCTGAGGTCTAGGGCTTTTCATCACTCTGTCTCCACCTCTACCCCGATCCCCATAGTGGCCCTCCACCTGGGATCTAGAAATAGCCTCAGCCCTCAGCCCTTAGCTGGTCCTTGCTGCCTAAGTTCTGGGACCTTCCTTCCCCTGCTTTCTAGTTCACCATCCTTCCTCCCAGCCGCATCTAAGCCCGCTGCCTGAGGTCCAGGCAGATCTCTGATCCTTAGCTCACAATTTCTTGCATAATCCTTCCCGGGCATGGAAGCCAGACATCTGGAACCTCCCCTCGCCCTGGCCCAGGCCTCCCTCCACTCCCTCCTCCTCCTCCTCCTCCGCGCCTGCTCTGGACCTCCTGGCCTCCCCGGCAGGGGTGGGGGCCAGCACTCACCCACTTGCAGCACTCGGTCTACGGCCCCGCTCTGCAGCAGGTGCAGCCCGCGGGTGAAGGGCACCCGGGCATCATGCTCGCCCTCTGGGGGCTGGTAGCCCAGCGACGAGTACATACATATCTCCCGCTCACTGCGTGGGAACGACCAGAACACAATGCGCTTCTGGACCGGCTCTGGCACCCGGGAGAACCGCTCCTCAACCTGCGGGAAGGGCCGGTGGGTTAGAAACCCCGGCTCGAACCCTGGCTTTTGCCGCTCAGGAGTATGACTTTGGGCAAGTCACTTTGCCTCTCTGTGCTTGTTTTTTCAAATGTGATGTGGGGATGTTAACAGCACTGCCCTCCTGAGTATCACGAGGATTAAATATTCATTTACATATGTAAATACGTTTACAATAACTCCTGGCCTGTACTTAGTGTTCCAGAACTTTCTGCGACCTCCCTCCTGGATACCAGGTCCGGGGGTCCCGCTGTAACATAGACCCACCTCCAAGGCTTCGAAGGGGCAAGAGAAAGGGAGACAAAAGTGATAAGAATAGTGATCAGGTCTCCATTTTCTCAGCCTACACTGTGCTAAATGCTTTATGTATGTGATTTCCCATAATTTCCATAGCAACATCTCAAGTGAGACTAGTTATCACCCCATTTTGCAGCCTGGAGACTCTGAGGCTCAGAAGTGGGGTGAATTCACTTGTTCAGTCTCACAGCTGGCAAGCTCCAGCTACCAAGACAGACTCTGTTCTCAGTTTCCAACGGCCCACAGGAAGGGAGGGGTGTCCTCGTCACCCCGTGGGCTCTGGGCAGTGAACCAAGCCGATTGAGCCTGCGTTCCAATCTGGGCTTGCTAACTCACGGGCTTTGTGACCTTGCGCACGTTTCTCAACCTCTCTGTGCTCCAGTTTCCTCAAAGTGGGAGAGAGAACGACAAATCCCAGAGGGCTGCAGAGGATTCCATGAGCGAGAGTTTTCCTAGCACCAGGCCTGCCCAGGGCAGGTACGTGGGAGACCCAGAGATGGTTTAGGATTGTGAGGGGTGGCAACCTCCCAGAGCCCCCAGTCCTGGGTTTCTGGGGGAAGTGGGTGGGCCAGTGACTGGCCGAGGCCTTGGGGATGGTTTGGCAGATGACTAAGGAGGGATTTTTCCAGGCCGTGAATCAGAGCCTGCCCCCATCCCCACTTGGCGGCCCAGACTCATCAGTCCCGCAGACTTCCTAACTCTGGAGAGGCCAGGGAGCAAAGAACACCCCTCAAAGCCAGACAGAGGACAGAACCTATGGGGGCTGCAGAAGGCTTGGTCAGACCCAGGCCACACATCCACTCTCCAGAGGCCCACTCTGAGGCTGGAAAAGGGGACTCTAACCTCCCCAGCCCCGGGGCATCATGGCAGAGCCCTCAGAAACTACAGAGGTAGGGTTCCAGTGCACCTGTCCGGGTACTGTGACCCAGGCCTCGCCCTGCTGCTGATCCCCTGGAAGGACTGGGAGGGCTGGGGGGTCGGGGGTAGGGGCGGGGGCAGAGGGAGGGCGAGCACTGGGGAAATAGGGGGATGTGGGAGGGTACCCTCACCCTGGAGGGGTTGGGCAGCCCCAGGTGGGAGGTGGTCTCAGAGGGAGGGGGGGCAGGACCCCAGGGAAGGACCTGGAGGAGGACGGGGGTTCCCCAGGAGACAGGTGGGTTCTGGAGGCACGGATCAGAGACAGAAAGGAGTATCTTGAGGCTGGGATCTGTAGAAATGGGGGGGGGGGGGGTTCTACTGGGGGTGTGGGGCAGCGATCTGGGGTGTCCAAGTGGGGGCGGCTTACAGGAGTTGGAAAGAGGAGTGAGGATTGAATGGGGTGCTGAGGATGGGTGGGAAGAGAGGGACTACGGGGCAGGAGGAGAAGGAGAAGGAAGTGTCCTGAGCTGGGATCTAGGGCGCTGAGGGCATCTCTGTTCTTGTGGGCTGGAGGGCAGGGATGGCAAAAGGAATGGGGGCGG
Organism: Panthera uncia; assembly: GCF_023721935.1. NCBI lineage: Eukaryota > Metazoa > Chordata > Mammalia > Carnivora > Felidae > Panthera > Panthera uncia. Next base: position 9,050,629 of record NC_064816.1, on the reverse strand, counting down.
GTCACAGGGCTTGAAGAAGTGAAATGGGAGGATGAGGGGGTGTTTCGGGGCGGATTTAAGGATCCTGAAGGGGATCTCTCTCTGGGAGTGTCTCATGTGGGGGCAGGTCCGAGGCTGGGGGTTGGGCAAAGAGAGGAGAAGGCAAGTCGGAGAAGGGGCTGGGGGTGCGTCCCTGCCCCCCCCCCCCCCCCCCCCCCCCCCCCCCCCCCCCCCCCCCCCCC
>NC_064816.1:9020780-9050308 GCF_023721935.1 Panthera uncia | reverse complement strand
CCCCCCCCCCCCCCCCCCCCCCCCCCCCCCCGCCCCCGTCACCTGCTCGAAGGCCCAGCTCTCGGCTACTCGCTTGGCGCTGAGGTCCAGCAGCGCCTCGGGCCGGCCCCGGCCGCGCACGGCCCCGGCCCCGGCCCCGGCATCGCGCTCCTCAGGTCCCACGGGGCAGCCCCGGCTCCGCTTGGCCGCAGGGGGGTCCATCGGCCGGACCGGGGCCGGGGCGGGGCCTGTTGGGGGGGTCGGTCCGATGCCCGCTTTGCTTCGCCGGATCCCGCGCCCCCCTACCCGCCTTCCAGTTCGTCTTCCGCGCTCGGCCGCCCCGGGACCCCAGCCGCACCCCCCCCCCCCCCCCGCCGGGCCCGCCGGGGGATGGGGCCCCTTTAAGACTCTTCACAACAATGAAGCTGCCTCAGTCGCCGCTTTATCCTCCGCCGTCGTCCCGCCCCCGCCGCCCGTCCCCATTGGCCCCCCCCCTCGGCCTCCGAGGCCCTCCTCCACCATTGGCTGCACCTCCAGACCCGTCCCTAAATTCTCGCTGTTCATTCGTTGGATATGCCGCCTGTCTTTTGGGGGAAGCCCAATCAGAAAGCTCATCGGGCTGCGCTGTCAATCATGGGGCACCTGCGGCCAATCACAGTAGGAGGACCCCCGCGGCGCAGGCCGTACGCGAAGTTTCGGGGCGGGTCCTGGGTTCATTCACAACATTCCTCTCCCGCCCCCCTCCGGCTGGACAGCGCGCCCCGGGCAGCTGGGGCTGCGCCCACACACGGCTTTGTTTACTGAGGGTCGCTTCCGGGCTCCGCAAGGGGACAATCAACAAGGCTCGGCCAGGGAGCGAGACTGAGCGGCGGGATTCCAGGGCAGCAGCTCGGCCCCTCCTCCCTCTGGGCTGTGTGATGCGAGAAACTCTCTCAGCCTCTCTGGGCGCGGAGTCAAGTTTTGATGTTTTGGGGGATGGCGGGGCGGGCGGGGGGCGGGGAGGATCACAGTCTCCTTGTGGAGCTCATGGGGGCTGCAGACCTCCTCTCTAGAAACAGAGCTCAACTCAAGCCCTAAGAGAGGAACCCCTAATCCATTCTATGCCCTGAACATTACGTTGAGTCATAGGCAGTTGCTGATCTTCGACCGGTTTTGACCGACTAAAATGGCAATTTCGTAAGATTGAACTAATACTTGTCGAATCCGATCACCTCTAATTGTTTTTCCGACCCATTTTGTCCTGGACACCGTCTCTCGCCCGGAAGCCGCCCTTGGTCTTGATCGCCGGCCCCGCCCCCACGGCCCACGCCATCCTTCCTTTCCCCTGTCCTTAGAAAACCCGACGTTTCCCCTTCGGCACGCTTTTCGCCATTATCATTACATTTCTGCATGTGTTTTAGCAGCTGTTTAGTTTCTGACTCTTTCCTCTCCACCGAGACCCCCGGGGGCGGTCGTTTGGGTAATCGGTGTACACCGCAAGCACCCGAACAGCAGCCGGCACACAGCAGTCAACCCGTAACCTACCGACTGAGCCAACTCAAACTCTGTTCCCGTTCCGCTGAAATGTCTACAAAGCGGGAAACACCGAAGCTGGCCCTTAAGTGGCCCCATTGCTGTCCCCAGTCTCCCCACCCCATATGGAAACTGGCTTTTTCCTTCCAGGAATTTCCAGCTGCACTTTCTGGCCGGTGCCCAACCCACCGTTCAGTAAACTCCCTCCGACCTGTGCTGTCCAGTAGGGTCACCACTGGCCACAAGTGACCTTTGAGCCCTTGAAATGGGGCCGGGCGGTAAATGTAACAAGATGGATTTCAAGGACTTAGTAGGAGGGCCACCTGGGTGGCTCAGTCGGTTAAGCGTGATCTCACAGCTTGTGAGTTCGAGCCCCACGTCTGGCTCCGAGCTGTCCCTGCTTCAGATTCTGTGCCTCCCCCCTCTGCTCATGCTCTATCCCCTTCTCTCCCTCTCTTAAAAATAAATAAACGTTAAAAAAAAAAAAGTTGCTTAAAAAAGAAAAGGACTTAGGAAAAAAAGGCAAAATATTTCCCTAAGAATTATTTATTTTTTAAAAAAATTTTTTAACGTCTATTTATTTTTGAGACAGGGAGAGACAGAGCATGAACGGGGGAGGGTCAGAGAGAGAGGGAGACGCAGAATCTGAAACAGGCTCCAGGCTCCGAGCTGTCAGCACAGAGCCCGACGCGGGGCTCGAACTCACGGACCGCGAGATCGTGACCTGAGCTGAAGTCGGACGCTTAGCCGACTGAGCCACCCAGGCGCCCCAAGAATTATTTATACTGATGTGTTGAAATGGTAATATTTTAGGTAAGTTTGGGTTAAATAAAATACATGATTCAAATTAATTCCACCTGTTTCCTTTTATTTTTTTATATTTTATTTGGTATCAGGACATTTAAAGTTACATAGGCGACATGCATGGTTAACTTCTATTGGACAGCAGTGGTCTTGAGACACCACAACCTGCCATAATAGCAGCAGCAGGAACAACGTGCATAATAATGTGCTCTTGCTGTTCTGGCATATTATCACTTTTTTTTTTTAAGTTTATTTATTTTGAGAGAGAGACAGAGAAAGCACAAGCTGGGGAGGAGCAGAGAGAGAGAGAATCCCAAGCAGGCTCCACACGGTCAGCATGGAGTCTGAGGCGGGGCTCGAACTCACTAACTGTGAGATCATGACCTGAGCCGAAATCAAGAGTTGGATGCTTAACCGACTGAGTCACCCCGGTGCCCCTAGCATATAATCACGTTTAAGCCTTCCAACAGTGCTGCAAAGTGGGGCTCCTTGCCTCCATTTCTCAGATGAGGAAACTGAGGCTTGGAGAGGGAAGCGCTTGCCCGAAGCTACCCGGTCTGGGATGCCCTAGACTTATTGCCAGAAAAGTTGAGGCAAAGACGGACCGATGGGGAAGGATAACTGGACTGTGGGGAGACGTGGGGAGGATGAGGAGGGACTTCAGTGAAGCCCACGTTTCGGGTGCTCCCCTTGCCAACAGGACCCCAGAGCCACCCTTACCCGTGATCCTCTTCAGCAACTGGAACGTGGCTGTGTCAGCTAAGCCCGGGTCCCGGTCCCTGAGGATGCTTCAGTGGGTGTCCTGAGACGTTGAATCAGAGAAGTCACCCCAGGCTGCTCTAGTGGGTTAACCATAGGAGGAATGGAGACTAGGGTATCACAGAGTGAGGATGTTATTTTATTCTCTGACATTAGATATTAATACTGTCACCATCCCCATCAGGCACAGAAAGGCCAGGTGAACTTGCTCAAGGTGAACTTGCTCAGGGAAAGGATAGGGCCCCGCCTTCAAGCCCTGCGGGTGGTTCTGTCACATTGCTGGGGATCAAATGCACAGAGTTTGGGAAAACACCAACATTCTATTCCATTTCCCTGATTTTGCAGAGGAATGAGACCCAGAGAAGGTCAGAAAGTTACCCCAGGCCACGCAGTGATCCCAGGAGAATATATGAGGTCCGAAAGGCCCCTGGGAATCTCTTGGCCTGCTCTCCTCCCAGCAATGCTTTTAGGAGAGGTTGGGAGCCAGGTTCCGGACATTCCCATGTCCTCCCTTCTCCACGCAGCCGGCGAACTTGGGCTTCAGAGAAATGGAAGCCACGTTTATCCCGCCAGGCCGCTGTGAGCTCATTGTCTAGGCATCCACAGCTCCTGACCCCAAACCCACATGTATTTGAGACCCGTGGGAAATAGGGTGGCCCCGGCGGCTCAGACGAAGGGGGATAAGGGCCCCCAGCTCTGTGGCCACCCCACCCCAATTTTTCCAGGGTCCCTCCCTTCTGCCAGCCCCCTGCACCAACCCATGCCCTTGTTGACTCAGGCAGGAAACCAGGCGGAGCAGTTTCACTTCCTGGTTCTGATGCAGCCCCTCTGGCCTGTCCAACTGGCAAGATCTACTTCTTACATTTCTCTTCTTCCCTTTTGGAACACAGGTTCATGGGCTGACTGTCGGGGCCCCGCCAGGAAAAACGGGCATTCAGGCGGAGGGGGATGATGGAAGCAAGACAGGAGAGGCTTGGGAAGGAATAATTGTATCTGAAAAGCCACACTTAGTGACTGCTCTGGCCCTGGGGAGAGGGCCAGGGTGGCGGGCAAGAGAGGACCGGCTGAGTGGCTAGTCTCGGGCTCCGATCTTTGGATCTTTGGACAAAGGCAACTCTCACAGCCCTCGGGCTCCAGAATTCTCCTGAGGGAGGGGCGTTAAGATCCCCATTCAGCAGATGGGGAAACTGAGGCTCAGTGAAGTGACAGGACTTGCTCAAGGTCACACAGCCAGGAAGCGGCAGAAACTGACCCTGAACTCAAGGTGGAGGGGTTTCCCAAAGTCTGGGGCTCTTGGTTTCCGCACCGACGGGGGGGGGGATTTCGTGGGCAGGTGGAAGGAAGAGCAGAGAAGGAAAAGCCATGCCGCTGGCAGAGGCCGTTTGGGGAGGCTGCGGGGGTTGGGGGAAAGGGGAACGAGTGGGTTGACATTCCAGACCTCATACCTGTTGCGCCTGAATGCCTTTTCCTCGCCCCTGGGGTCCTCCTCACAAGGGCCGGCGTCAGAGGGACAAAGGGAGCAGGTTTACGGGAGTCCCTGGCCCGCCGGGGCGCCGCCAGCCTCAGTGGCGCTGGCCTGGATTCGAGGTGCCTCCTGGTGGCCGAGGGAGGCACCAGAGGGCCCTTGGAGCCCACCTTCCCCCAGTCCTTGCCCCTCCAAGATTCCAGATAAAGCTTAAAGGAGAATTTCCAAAGGAGGAAGAAATCATGAGTCTCACGGACATATAAAGACGGACACGTGTTAAAATTTTTATTGAGCTCATGTGGGAAGCAGGCAGATGTTCTCCGCGGTTCAAAAGAGTCTGGAGAACAGGCACTTTTACATATCAGACTATTTACCCAAATCCACGTGCAGATGGGGGCAAATTGTTTTTTTCCACAGGGGAGGAGGGTTGTCAAAGGAACCTCTTCCAGACCGGATGGGATTTGCACGTCTACAGATAAGAGTGGTTTTATATTGCTATCAATTGGTTACAATTTACGGAGCCGAGAGGTCAAAGACAATGCTATGAATCAGATTAACCCGGAAGGGTGTGTTGTATAGAGATGATGCACTGAATAACCAGAACTGATTCATTGAAATGCAAAATTTTCCTTGCAAAAGAAAAAAAAAAAAAAGAAACAATACATTACTTCCTTCCTTCAATGAACACCTACTGTGCACCGTCCTAGGTGTTGGGAGGCTCAGCAGTGAACAAAGGAGCAAAGTCTGGAGCGGAGCAGAGTGACCACTCCTGGGGGTGGAGGTGCGGGAGGGCCGAGAGGGGCTCCCGGAGGCGGCATCCGGGAGGCGGAGGGAACCACAGCAGGAGGCAGGACGGGAGACGAGGGGGCAGTGGCCAGCTTGAGGTTTGTTTTCTGTTCTCTCCACTAGAATGCCAGTTCTCAGCTCTACCTAGCTGTGCTCGGCACACAGTAGGTAGACAACAAATGCCCGGCGGGCAATGTGGCTTCCTCTCAAAAGGCAGAAGCCGCTCGCTGTCTGCTTAGGGGATAAACCACCGTGCTGTGACCAGATGGCAGGGGCGCCCAGGTTGACCAAATGGGGCTCAAAGTGGGGCATGCCCCGAGGATCAGAGTCCCAACCCCAGGCCTGCCCTCCATCCTCCCCCCCTCCCCCCGCCCCAGAAACCTGAGCGCTGGATCCGGGGAAACCCCAAACTAGTCTTTCCATCAAATTTGGGTCCTGTTGCCACAAGTCCCTATTTTTCTTTTTTTTTTTTTTTGAATAGTAGGCTTCAGGCCCAGCGTGGGGCTTGAACTCATAACCCTCGGATCGAGACCCGAGCTGAGATCAAGAGTTGGACGCTTGGGGCACCTGAGTGGCTCTTGGTTTCCGCCCAGGTCACGATCTCTCCATCCGGGAGCCTGCGTAGGGCTCCAGGCTGACGGAGTGGAGCCTGCTTGGGATTCTCTCCCTCTCTCTGCCCCTCCCCCACCTGTGCTATTTCTGTTTCTCTCAAAATAAACTTAAAAAAAAAAAAAAAAAAAAAAAAAAAAAAAAGAAAGAAAAAAAAGGGCCACCCAGGTGCCCCAGCCCTGATCGTTCAAGTCGTAACTTACAATTTTGTGTGTGTGTGAAACTGCTCACAAATAAAATCTGTCAATTAAAAGAGTAGTTCAGGGAGCCTGGGTGGCTCGGTCAGTTAAGCATTCAGACTCTTGGTTTTGGCTCGGGTCATGATCTCAAGTTCCTGAGATCGAGGCCCGCACAGGGCTCTGCACGGACAGTGTGTAGCCTGCTTGGGATTCTCTCCCCCTCTCTCAAAACAAACTTAGGAAAAAAAAAAAAAAAAAGCCCACAGCTCAGCGGCATTCAGCACGTTCATGTTCAGCAGCCGCCCCTGCAAACCTTTTCTTCCTGCAGGATGTGACCCCAGCGTCCAATGGTGGACCCTGCCCCCCCCGCCCCCCCCGGGTCCCCCCAAGAACCACCCATCTGCTTTCTGGTTCTCTGTGTGCTGGCCCGTTCGGGACGTCTCCCATAAACGAGAGCATACAGCACGTGGCCTTTCACAGTGGCCTCCTCTCCCGGAGCGTGGACTCGAGGTTCAACGAGGCAGCGAGCTGGCGCTTTGTACCTTCGCGGCAGAATGTGACTCCGTCGTGCAAACACGCCCTTTATCCTCCGTCTGCTCAGGGACATCTGGGCCGTTTGTCTTCTGGTGACTGAAACTGGCAGCGCTGTGAACGCTCACGTCCGAGCTGTTGGTCAGGCCCCCGTCCTCAATCCTTTTGGGCGTGTGCCCGGGAGTGGAACGGCCGGGTCGTGGGTAATTCTACGCTGAACTTACTGAGGGGCCACCAGACCGTTCTCCACAGCGGTCGTCCCCTACTGTGCAGAAAAATTTTAGTCGTTCAAAAAATTTTGACCACCACTCCACGGGATCGAGAAAAGCTGCCAGCGGTGGGTTAGGCTGGCCGGGAAAGGACAGGCCACCGGGGGATCAGTCACCCAAACGTGCGGCCGACCGCACCCACAGGTGCCACCACCTCCCCTGGACAGCAGCTCAGTGTCACCCAGACCGCAGCCGAGTCCGTCACTGTGACCTGCTCCCCACACCCCTGGGGCATGGTGGGGGTGCTGGGGGTGCGGGAAGAAGGCCGACAAGCTCTTGGCTGATTGACAGGCACCGTGTGGTCCAGCAGGACCGCAAACAATGACCGAAGGGAGGAGGGACCCAGGAGGGAGCAGGAGAGGCGGCGAACGGGCAGCGGGGATCGGGGACCCCGTTAGCGGCTGTGCAAATCCCTGCTCGGTAGCGTTCACGCCACCTAGCCTGGGCATCACGAGGGTTGGGCTGGCACGGAAAGCACTGGCACGGAAAGCACTGGCAGGGCGCCTGGGCCACTCGCAGTGCCGCACACGTACGAGCCGTCAGGACTAAACGTCGAGGTGGCCTCGAGCGGCTGACGAGCGCATCCGGGCTTACCCGGCACGGAGACCCTACCAGGTGGCGTCAGCCTGTCACACGGGCGGGAAAGGAGCTCCCCGGGACGCCTGGCTGGCCTCTGGCAGAGGCAGTGACCTGGGCATGCCTGCAGGGGGGTGTCAGGTAAGCGAGGAAGCTGGTGGGAAAGGCCCAGGGTGTGAGGGACGAAAAGCCTCTTCTTCGGCTCCTGGGCTGAAGGTGCAGAAGCCTCTCCGTCCCTCCCCGGGGCACACGCCGTTCTCCGGTGGAAGCCGCCGGGACTGGCCTGGGTCGGGGCACCGAGGCACCAGCTCCAGAAACGGCCCACTCACAGGAGCACGTGAACGGCATGCGGGAGGAACGGCGGTCAGGTTTATTGCTCTGGGTTAAACCAGTGGAGGGAAGACCTGAGGAGGGGGAGGAGGACACAAGAAACCGGCGGACATTTCCTCCGCTTCCGGGGTTCTTCGGGCCCTGGGAGTCTGACCGGGGCGTTTCAGGTCCGCGGCTCACCTACTCTTGGGCTCACCTACTCTTTCCCCAAGGAAACTCGAGGTGCGTGAACCCAAGGCTTTGGAGAGCTCGGCTCCTCCCTGCGGTGCCACCTGCAGGGTCACCGGCATGGATCTGAGCACGGAGGCTGTGCCGATGGCCTCCACCGGGCTGGTGTCCTTAGGAAGGCGTCTTGGTGGAGGAGGAAGAGGCTGCCTCCTTCTTGGCCGGGGCCTTCAGCAGCGCCAGCTTCTTGGGCAGGCTGCTGCTGGCTTTCATGACCACGTCATGTTCAATCTTCTTCCGGATCCCGACCTCCAGGTCCTGAGGGGGCAACCACAGGGCGGTGAAACTGGGTCCTGAGGTGGGGGGCTGACCCGTCACCCTCTTTCTGCCAAGAGCTCATAGGAGACTGGATGAGCAACTTCCCACGAACAGTACCTGGGGTCTGGGGTTTAAACACAAGTCCTGTTCTCATCTCTGAACCTCAGCTTCTAAACCTCTATGCATCCCCATTTTACAGATGGGGAAACACGTTCCAGCAATGTGGAGGCACCTGCCCAGGGTTCCCAGGACAGGTGAGTGAAGGGGGACTGGAACCCAGCATGCCCAGAGTCTTTGGTCTCAGTTTCCAGGCACCAGTCCCCTCTTGTCACGTGTTATCTCCACTTGGCAGATGGTGGCCTGGGGCTCTGAGACAGAAATGTCAGAAAGCAAAGGCACACGGGTTTGGGTCCAAAACTGGTAGTTTAATCCTATTTCCTAAACTGCCCCATCCTGCCCATGAGTTCCAATGACCATGACCACCGCGACTGTCACATACCTAGATGCAGGGAACAGAACAGCAAACAAGACAGAAAAGTCTCTGTTCTCAGGGAGCTGACACTCAGCATGTATATGCAGACAACATAAATACCCGTAACCCACTAGGTGAAAGTGATGGTAAGTGCTGCTGTGGAAGAAAAAAACAAGGGATAACAAGCGAGGGGTGGGGGCTGTTACCAAGGACAGCCGCTCGGAAGTAATGCCTGCAGTCAGACTAGACTGAGAGGAAGGGAGCCTTGTGGATTTCTGGGAGAAGAATCCCACAGGAAACAGCGAGTGCAAAAGTGCTGAGGTGGGATAAGGAGTAGTTAAGGGGCCAGTGAGCAAGGGGGAGAGTGGGAGATTAGGGCAGGGAGGCGACAAGGGCAGATCTCGCAGGGCCCTGTGGGCCACAGGGAGGATCTGAGCTTTTCTCGGGGTCACGTGGGAGACACTGACGGCTGGGAGCAGACGGGCTCGGCCAGACTTGGGTGCTCACTGGCGCCCTCTGGCTGCTGTGGTGGGGGGTAGGAGATCAGGGAGGGTGCACCTGCACTGATCCGGGTGGTAGTTGATGGGGTGGGAACAGGAAGGGGGTCAGGGAGGTGGGAAATGGGTGGATTCTAAACTAATACTGAAGGCAAAAAGGACGGGATCAGACCCAAATGTGAGAGAAGGGGGGAAACGATGATCCCAAGTATCTGGAAGGACAGAATCTTCCTGAATCAAAACGGTGGCAGGGTCATGTCGGGGAGGGAGAGGGAAGCATCAGGAGTTTGGTTTTGGATGTGCTGAGACTGAGACGCCCATGTGACAGTCCGCCTCCCGCTGCCACATGGAGGTAAGCAGGCCCTGGGGTCTCAGAAAACCTATGCTCTGAGCAAACGAAACGACTTGCTCAAGATCATGCATTAGTTCGAGTGGAGTACAACTTGAACTCAAATCTGACTCCAGTAAAACTAGTTTTAAATCTCTGTAAACTTCTTCGTAAGCTCCACCCTAGCCACCTACATAAAGAAGTTGCATTTAAACACAACCACAAAAATGACACCCAACGCGGCTAACGTTTACTTGAGTCCCGTGCTGTTCTCAGCGCTTTACAAGTGCCCTATGGCATTAAATCCTTACGACTCTAGAAGAAAGGTGCAATCACTATGACCATGTGACAGGTAAGAGACTTCGGGTGAAGAAATAGCCGTTGACGGCTGCGATCGCACCCGCGCGGCCTTCCTTCGAAACTGGGGTTTCTACTTCCCGTGCCACCTCCCCTCCCAAGTTCCACTAACGAACGGTAACAGCGAGAGCAACTGGCGGGGGTTTAACACTTCCTGCACGTCGGGCCTTGCTTCTACGGGGTCCGGTGAACGATGTGGGAGGTTCCGGTACCCACGGCACAGGAGGGCGGAACTGAGGCTCAGAGAGCGGAGTTCTCCAGGCTCCCCCCTCCGCCCTTCGCCAGCCTCCAGGCTCCCCCACCGGCTCCAGTCTCCATCCTCCGCCCATCACCGCCTTCAGGCTCCTCGCACGCCCCCACTCACCTTCTTGAGCTTTCGCTGCTGCACGATGCGTGCCTTCTTGGGGGCGATGACACGACCTGGGAAGAGACGCACTCGTGTGAGGCCGGGGAGCCCCGGGTCCCCCTCGCCCCCCATAGCCCTCAACAGCTCCTCACCGCCCTTCCTCGGGCCTCGGTTCCGCTCGGAGGCCGCTGCCGCCGCCGCCTTGCTCTTCCCCGGCTTCCGGGCCTGGAACTTGCGCTGTCCCTGCGCCATGATGCAGCACGCACAGGAAAAGGCGGGGCTGGGAGAAAATACAGCCGGAAGACGCAGAGCACGATGGGATACAGTGGGGCCGACGGGGCGCGCGCAAAGACTCACGGGACACAACGGGGCAACGCATTAAAGAGACAGCTGCCCACAGACGTAAATGATATGGAGGGCTTTGCAAAACCTTCCAAAGAAAGGTTAGGCTGATGAGCTAACGCTTCCTGAGCGCTCATTTGTTTTGTAGAACTTAGTTTTATGCTCTTTGTACATAAAAGCTGGTCTAGGATTCTTCACCAACTGAGCCACCCAGGCACCCCTAAACATAAAATTTTAGTATCATAAATGTAAAATCATCAAACCACAGCCTGCAGAGCAGGTGCCTGAGACCGCAAGTAAGATTTTCTTGGAATGAGGGCCAGTGTCAGGGGTGAGGTACGGTCAAGTTGTGCAAGAAGCTGTTACTTGATTACTGAGCTTTTTGGTGTGCCGTTTAAAATTCTGCACCCCAGGTACCATCCTAGTTCTGGCCCTGAAGCAACCTGAGAACATTTTATACATGAGAACACCCAAGGCACGAGGAGGTGAAGTGACTCGACCAAGGTCACACAGCAGAGAAAGTGGCTGAGCTGGGTTTTGAACTTGGGCAGGCTGGCTCCAGTTACAGGGCTCTGAAAGCCATGCAAAGGCCCTGTGTGCTCTCCCTGCTCTAGGAAGAAGTGTAGCTGCGGGGAAGAAAGTCAGTTTTGGGGCAAGCCATTCAATGAATAAGTTTATTACAAAACCTAAGGGAATGGGGGCAGGATATGGAGAGTCAGCTTGGTTACTCCTGGGGTCCAGCTGGGGTCCCCACCCTCAGGAGACGGTGGTGCTTAGGGCTGCCCGGAGCTCCTCAGGAGCAAAGACCCCCAGTTCTGTGATGATGCCGCCGGTGATGAGGTTGTGGGGGGTGACATCGAAGGCAGGATTCCAAACCTCAATCCCTGCAGGAGAGAAGGAGGAGGCAAGAAAGCAGTATTTGGCTCTGTGACAGCTCTCAAGGTGTTGTGTCCTGTCTCCCCCATTGGGGTTCTGGGACTTCGAGAATCCTTGAGAATCCGGGGATAGTCACTCTGCAAGTGCATGAGGGGGCGGGTTTTAGCACTCAGCATCGTCTCAGAAGGTTTAGGAGTCTTACATACATCTATCCTGCTTCCGCCTGCTCCAAGGATCGCATTAAGAACCTCACAGAGCCCACCCGAGAGCCTTTGCACGGGCAGTCCCTTCTGCCTCCAACATACGACTCACTCGCTGTTTCGTTTCCTTCAGGTCTTTGCTCAGATGTCACCTTCTCAGCGATGCCTTCTCTAATCATTCTGTCTAAATCTCCCTGCGCCAACACTTCCCGTGCCTTTCCTTGCCTTTTCTCCTGAGCCCTTGCCCGCCTCTAACACACACTGTGATTTTGTTATTTATCTTGGATTGTCAGCTCCACAAGCGCAGGGATTTTATGACTTTTTCATTCCTGTATCCCTTGCGTTTAGCACAGCACCTAGCATCGGTCAGGTACTCTAAAATATTTGCTGAGCGAATAACCACCACTTACACAAGAGGCTGCAAACTGGGGGCCTGTAACAGTTTTCTCTGGCTCACAGTTCTTTGTTTTTTTTAATGTTTGTTTTTGAGAGAGAGAGCGTGTGTGCACATGGGGGAGGGGCAGAGACAGACGGGGACAGAGGATCTGAAGTGGGTTCTGAGCTGGCAGCAGAGAGCCCGATGCGGGGTTCGAATTCACGAACTGTGAGATCATGACCTGAGCTCAAGTCCGACGCTTAACCGACTGAGCCACCCAGATGCCCCATGTAATTGTTACTATCCAATGAGCACTAAGTAAGGGTCAGGCACGGTTCCTCATGTCACCTGGGCTGATTCGCTGACCACCCAGGGGTTTGTGAGGCGGGTCATAGTAAGAGTGCATCTCACAGACGGTGAACGCTGGGGCTCTTGGGGATGGGAGAACTCAGGCAGTCTGCTCCAGGTGGGGTGGGGAAGCTGAGAGCATCAGTGTCTCTTCACAGGCACTGGGCTAGGCAGTATTCTTATTTCTTCTTTAAGGGAGGAAAACGAAATGGAGAAGAGCAGGACAGCTTGCCTGAAGTCTCCTAACTCATTAGTTGTACATTCCGACCTTGAATCTGACCTTCAAGACGCTTCTGTTCCAAGAAATGGGTCGAAGGAGCCGCTTATGCCCCAGAAGGCCCGTGATGCCCTAAATCCACCTGCCCCCAGGAAGGGGCCAGGGTGCCTAAAGGGACGTGCCCAGGTGCCGTGGTGCCCACCTTTAAGGGGCCAGCTTACCGGGGGCTGCAATCCTGACCCCGTTGACGTCGGTCAGCTCCCGCCCTGGGCGCTCCTCGATGACGATGTCCCTGCCTGTCTCCAGATGGAGGTCGCACGAGGAGCTGGGGGCAGCCACGTAGAAGGGGATGCCGTGGTGCTTGGCAGCGATGGCCAGCTGGTAGGTGCCCACCTTGTTGGCTGTGTCACCGTTGGCAACCACGCGGTCGGCTCCTACGATGACGGCTGGGGAGCAAGATGCTGGGGTCCTAACCTGGCCCCGGACGCCTGGAAGCCCCGCCCACCGGCATCGCGCCCGCTGACCTGACACCCCTCGGTGGGCCATGGCGGCTGCCGCCATGCTGTCGGCGATGAGCGTGGCGGGGATCCGCTCGTAGACCAGCTCGAAGGCGGTCAGCCGGGCTCCCTGGTTGTAGGGCCGGGTCTCCGTGCAGAAGGCGTGGTCCAGACGGCCCAGGGTGTGCAGCGAGCGGATCACCCCTGTAGGGCTCGGCCCACCAGAAGGTCAGGATGAAACAGACAGCGACACGTGGGCCGAGCGGCTCGCTGTTTAGAAGCACAGCTCACCAAAGCCTCGCCAGGCACAGTCTCATCCCCGGGCCCCTGCAGTGATGGTTTCCTGTGCCCGGTACGTGTGGGCTTAGAGAACACCTTCTCCGGGAGGCCCTCCCTGATTCCTCGATCTCGCACAGCCCCCCCCACCCCCACCCCTCCGACCCCTTCTCTGCTCTTTCGTACTCATCACCCTCGAACGCAGCCTGCGTATTTACCGACTTGCTTGTGTTACTTCTTCCTACTTTCCTGTTCCCTGGGGCAGAGGTTTTGTCTACTGTTTTCACTGCTGGGTCCCCAGTGCCTAGAACTGTGCCTGGTACACAGCAGGTGCTTAGTAAGCGTTGAGTGAATAGAGGAATGCATGTATGCAGGAATGGTGGGGTACTCGGGTTCTTAACTGATGTTTATTGAGTGAATAAACGAGTATCTTGCCATCAAGGCCTCAGTCCCCAAGCACAAGGGCAGGACCCAGGCAGGTAGGCAAATCTCCGAGAATTTAGGGTCAAGTGGCATCTACTATTTTGACCCCCAAGACCTGTTCCCCACTGTCCTGGTCACAGCTATCCCATTCTTTCTTTTGGGGGGCCACTCCCTTCTCAGTCCTCTTGGAGTTCACATCGTGCCCATTCTGAGCACAAGGCTCAGTCTGGGCCCGTTGACCGATTGATCCCGGATGGGCAAGTGGCCCTATCAGAGCCCCTGAGATATAAGGAGACTTTTCCAGCACTGTCAACACAGAGACCCTTGGCTCTCTTCCTCATGATCTGAATCCTAGCAGCCTCCCTGCTGACCCGTGGAGCATGAGAATGATGCCATCATGGAGGGCAGGATCTAGGGGACAGGGATAGATGGATCCTGATGCCACTATCTAACACCTGGATCCAGCCACACCTGAAGCCAACCACCTAAGCACTTCTGCACAAGAATAACTTCACCGGGGCACCTGGCTGGCTCAGTCGGGTAAGCATCCGAGTTTGGCTCAGGTCATGATCTCATGGCCCCACATCGGGCTCTCTGCTGTCAGCACGGAGCCTGCTTCAGATCCTCTGTCCTTCTCTCTCTGCCCCTCCCCCACTCGCTTACTCTCTCTCAAAAATAAATAAATGTTTAAAAGTACTTAAACTTATTAAAAAAAAAAAAGGAACTTCACATCTTTTTTGGTGGGTAAAGTGACTAGGGTTTCTTTCTCTAGCATCCAAAAGGGGCTCTTCCCCCTTCCCATGATGCCCACTCACCCAGGGCTGTGCCATAGCCAGCAGTGGCCAGGGCACCAGTGTTGCAGTGGGTCAACACGGTCACCTTGCCGCCCCCAGGAGCCACCTGCTCCAGGAGGTGGCGGGCTCCGAGGTCCCCGATGCTCCGATTGTCTTTGAGGTCTTTCTCCAACATGTCCTCGGCACAGCAGATCACTCTGGGGCCGACAAGGGGCTCTCAGCACCAGCCACCAGGCCTTGGGGCCCAGGCTAGCCCCTCCTCCCTGCCCAACACCGCTCAGTAGGAGCCCTCCTGCTCACAGCCTCTCCAGGCTGTGGGACCTGCACTCTTCTGGACCGTCACCTGTCACACCACTTGCTCACTTAACGTATGTTTACCGAGTACCTCATGGGCGCTGGAGAGCACAGCACAAAAAATCTCTGCCCCTGTGGAGCTCCCGCTAGGGTGGGGGAGGCAGGTGGTAAGCAATTAATGAAGGAGAAGGCAGCAGAGTCAGGGGACAGAGATGGGGGGATGAGCTGTGTTACGTGAGGTGTGGGGAAGACAGAAACCTGAAACCTGACAGAGAGTAAGCTCTGTGGATACCTGGCCTGCAAGAGATGGCGTGTGCAAAGGCCCTGAGACGGGAGTAAGCTGGGTAAGGTCAAGAAACATGCCAAGTGATCACGTAGCTGCAACAGAGAAGAGTAGAAAAACAAAAGGGCAGGGAAGGAATCAAGGCAGGAAGCAAAATTCCTCAAAAAGAAAAACTAGGAGAATGCAGTGGCTGCAAAAGGGACCTCCGAGGCAGATGGGGCTGGGCATATTCTGGGGAGGCAGACTCAAGAGACTTGAACTTGAGTGCAAGGACCTTGGGACGCAGCTGTCCGGTAAGGGCTCTTAGTCCCGCTTGCGTGGCCTTGGACTGACATGCCGTGCCTCAGTTTTCCTGTATGTAAAACGGGTCGCTGTGCGAAAAGATGAGTCAACAGCTTCCACGCGGAGCAGTGTTTGGCCCAAGGCCTCCCTACCTCTCCCGGACCGCCTCTTCCGTGGCGCCCTCGCGCTCGGCCTCCAAGGCTGCGGCGTCGGCCAGCTGGCTGGCCGCGCGGGCCAGGTTGACCGCGGTGGGCCGAGCGGTGACCAGGAAGCTCAGCGCGTCGCGCACGAAAGCCACCAGTGCGGCGAGGCCGGGTCCCCCCGCACCCGCCTGCAGCTCCACGGCGAGGCTGAGACAGCCCACGAGCGCGATGGCCGGAGCGCCGCGCACCTGGAGGGGAGGGATCGCGGCGTCAGAAGGGGCCGCCCCCCTCCCATCCCTGCCCCGTCGCTGCGCCGCGCGGTCCCACCTTCATGGCGCGGATAGCCTCCCAGGCCTGGCGCACCGAGCCCACTGCCTCGTAGCGGCTGTGCTGGGGCAGCAGCAGCTGGTCGAGGATCTCCAGCGAGCCCCGGGAGTAGCGGATCGCCTCCAAGGCCATGGTACCGCCGCCTCGCTCACGCCGCTCTGGAAGGACGGGGGGGAGGGGGGCTCCCTGCGCACGCGCGGGGATAGGACGCAAGGAGTGGGCAGGACCCGCCCCGCCCTTTCGGACGGAGGCGCGTGCGCACAGCAACCCCGCAGGACCGGCCGTCCAGGAGGCCGAGCCCGCCCTACCCCCAGGGCTGAGTTTGGGCAGTTAGCCGCCTTCTGGAAACCAGAGCGCACCGTTTCTGGGGCCGTGTTGTTTCCCGTTCGGCTGACCGGAGTTAAGGGCTCGCAGCAAGGTCCCCCAAATCCCAGGTGGGCACCCTTAGGTGCCTGATTTCTTCAGCCACAGAGAATGCTGAAGGTGGTCTCCAATTAAAGGCCCGCATTGGGTATTTCAGAGACTAAGGGGCTCTTACTGTTGCCCTGAAACCTTCCCTTCCCTGCAGGGAGCAAAGGCTGGTGGGCTGGGGACAGCCCCTGGGGCCACCATGCCCCATCAGGCGAAGTATGAATCTGGCCAGAACCTCAGCACCAAGCGCGCACTGTGTGGCTGGGTCACGGCCGTATCCCCTGGGGCTACAAACCCCCACGTTTGTTAAATGCTCTTCCTTTTCCCGGTTTAAGTAAAGGGAGGTGGCCGGTCAGGTTTCTGGGTGGATGCCCTGCTGTTTCTGAGCTGTTTCCTGTTCAGTTTACCAGTTCCCTCCAAAAGATGCACCATGGCAGGGAAGGGGGTAGGGGAAAGGGCCTTTTCGTGACCTTTCCAAGGCATCCCTAGAGGCTGGGGAGAACAAAAACCCCACACTTGCATGCTCCGGGTTTGACTGCTTCAGGCACGTCCTATGTTCCCAGTCCAAACTGTGCGGTTCCTGCTGCCTGGTCCCCCCTCCACCTTTCGCACTCAGACTGTACTGCCTCCTCTGGGAAGTCCGCTCTGATTGCAGGCCAACCTGAGCTACCACACTGAAACCCTCATGCTGGGCGGGGATGGTGGCTGTGGCCGTAGCATCACGCTGGCTGGTGAGGGTCCTGCGAAGCTTAGCTGGGTGGTGGGGTGCGGGGGGGAGTCAGCCCCTGGGCCCATCTAGCAACCTGAGGCAGGGACAAAGAAGCAGGGCTTTAATGTTGGGATGTCGTCCCACAAGGCACAAACAGCCTCTCCAGGACCAAATAAATAGCTCCACTGCTGCAGGAAGGCGAGGTCTCGGGAGGGGCAGCGTCTGAGAGCTCGGAGGGCTGGGGGGCAAGCAAGGCTGCAGTCCGGGAGGGGCCTCCTGGCTGGGTCGCAGCCTCTGGAGCAGGTCCAGTGCCCAGAACTGCTCACTCACTCTCTGAGTCGGAGTAATCGGCCACCAGGGAGGAGCTGAGGGTGCCCGGGTGTGGTGTGTCCCGGGAGGCGGCTGCCTCCTGAGAGGGGCCTGGTGGGGACCGGGGTCTGTCCTGACGTTTCCCCGCATGCCCCGGAGGCCCCCTGCTCCTGGGGGTCTCGGCTGTCTCCGGAGAGCAGTCTGGGGGGGATGCGGGCCTGTCCTGGGTGTTCCCCTCTGGCACCCATGGCTCCCCAGGCTTGGGGGTCTCCGCGGCGAGCCGGAGGCTCTCCAAGGCCTCTCGGGACCGCCGCCGCACGATGCCCAGGTCCTCTACGGTGATGGGGGAGCCGACCGGTGCGCATCTGCGGTTCTGGGCCAGCTTCTTCAGGACGCTGCCAGCTTTGCTGCTGCCGGCGCGGGGTCCCGGGGTGGAGGAGAACCAGGAGCGGCTGATGATCTCCGTCCGCTTGAGTTTCTGCTTGTCCTCATAGGCTGGGGATGGGGAGGCAAGAGAGGGAAGGAGGTCCACAGCCGCCCTCTGCCTTGGCCTGCCGTGGCCCGCTCATGGCCGGGGACCTCCGTATCTGCCCACCCGGTCCCCCTTGCCCACTGGCCCCCCAACGCACAGTCCAGGGTGTGGAACTTGAGCAGGGCGGCCAGCTTGCGGTCGTCCTCCGTCTCGGGCACCAGCGGGATGGCCAGGCTCGCCTTAGCCTGCAACGCCTGGTCCCTCTCCTCCTCCTCCTGCATGGCTTTTTTCTTCTCCTGTGTGGTGGGGGACAGGGTGGGGGAAAGGTATGGTGGCTGTCGAAGACCCGCCTCTCCCCTGCCCGCTGACCCGGGGTGCGTGACGCCACTCGGTTTCCTCCTCTTCGAGCTCATCCGAGGCAAGGGCCTCACGCGGTGCCCGGGACGTGGAAGCCACCCAGCAAGTGGGCGACGCGAGCAGACATCGAGGGAGGACCGTGACCCCGGGGGTGCGAGTCGGGGTCTGTACGTGTGCCCTCAGCGACTCTGCACTCAGGCACTTGTACACTGAAACACGCACGGCCACGCTTCGTCGTAAGCGACTCTCCCCTTTCAGACATTTTTTACCACAGGGTACGGCAGAGATATTTTGGCAATCGTGCGGGCGTGGGTTGATGATCTCGGGGCTCCGTTCTGGGATGGCCGCGTGGACCCGTGAAATACGTGTTAGGAGCTGAGTAGTAGGTCAGGGCCCTGCTGGGCCTCGGCTGTCCCCCTTGGCGGGGCTGGGCCTCACCTGTGCTCTAGCTCGAAGCTTTCTTTCCCTCAGAGAGTCTGCTGAAGGCAGAGCGGGGGCTCCCCGGAAGGGGCTACCTGCTTAATAACAGCTGCTGGGCCAGGGGCTTCCCGTGGGTGCCCCGAGGTAGGGACGTGGTCCGATGGGGACACTGAGGCTCAGAGGGCTAAATGGCCCAGCTGGAGCTGGCATGTGGTGGGGCCAGGGCCGCATCTGCGTTCTCCCCCCTCCGACGTCGGTGGCCCCTGCCCCCTCGTGGTCCCGACGCCACGCGGGAGCCCCACTCACCCGGAACCTTTTCCGCAGCATGCTGTTGAGAGCGAAGTCATCCTTCCAGGCGCTCTGGGCCTCCTGGATGTGGCTCAGGGTGGGGAGGGCCTTCTTGAGCGTGCTCCGGTCGGCCTCGCCGTGCTCCAGGCGGAACATGGCGTCCGTCTCCAGCTTCTGCTTCTTCTCATGCTCTGCCACAGCGGGAATGCGGCAGGGCCTTCGGGCTCGGGCTCGGGCTCGGGGCTGGCCTCCGGGCCCACCCCTCCCCCGTGCTCACCTGTCGTCAGCACCTGCTCGTTGTCCTCCATGTCCCAGCGCTCCTCCTTGCGCTGGGCGCCACTCACAATCACGTAGTCGCAGTTGGCGGGGTCCGTCTGCATCTCGATGTAGTTGACACACAGGTGGCATTTCATCCGGAACCTGGGTGGGCACAGGGCGCACGTCAGGACACCGCGGCGGCCCCAGGCCACCCGTCACCCCTCGCCTGCTTCCTTCCACTGGTGAGCATCATTCGGGAAGCGTTCACTGAGCACCTGCTACCCACCAAGCTCTGTGTCTGGGGTCATGGCTGTGGGTGAGACACACACCGTCCCATCGCCCCAGAGCTGACCTTCTGTCTGGAGTTTGCTCCTTCGCTTCGTGCATTCAACAAACCCTCCCGAGCGAGGCTGCCCTGCGGCAGGCTTGGCAGCCGCTGCTGAGGACACGGCGGTGAAGGACGCCAACCTGCTCTTAGAGGGGCTGACATCCCAGCAGGGGCCACGCTCGCAGCAAATGCACAAGCAACCAGTGTTGGGGGGTGACTGCTGCTCTGGAAGAGGCCTCTCTGAGAGGTGGTGTTGGAGCAGAAACCCAAAGAAGGAGAGGGAGCCTTGCAGATGTCTGGAGAAGAGCATTCCAGGCTGAGAGCATCGAGGTGGGGGGCCTTCAATGGGGGGTGTGTGTGTGAGGGAACTCAGGGGGAGAGTGGAAGGAGGTGAGGACACAGACGGGACCGGGCAGAATGTGCAAGGCCTTGTGGGCAGTGGGGAGGACTCAGGCTTTTTTTAGTCTGAGGAAGGTGGGAGCCATGGAGGGTCCTAGCCAGAGGGATGTGCCCGGACTGACAGACCAGGGCAGTTTCCAGGAAAGGACCGTTGCAAATGGCCATCAGGGAATGGCTGCCCTCCTACTGCGACTCCTTTGTGGCCCCCTCACCCTGTAGCTAACCAATGTGTCCCTCTGGGACACCCGCCAGGCTGCCCCTACCTGTAGATGGGCGTTGTGTAATAATTGCCAACCTTCTTCTTTTCTGCATTGTATCGAACACCTGGGAGGACAGGGAAAGAACAGAGGCTCAGGTTTAGGCCACCCCCAGCGTCTCTGCTGACAGGGGGCAGACAGGGGTGCTATTCTGTGTACCCGCAGGGGAGACACCTCTGGAGAGCCCTGAAGTTCAAGGTGGGAAAGAGCTGTGTCCAGGCCACACAACAGGTGCTCAAGCCACAGAGGAGTGTGGGTGGCGGCAGGAGGGTCCGGGTTCAAATACCGACTTCAGCACATACCAGCTACGCGGCCGTAGGTCGGCTGCTCAGTTTCCCCACCTATTCAACAGGGACGACTATCCTGTTCACCACACGGCGCTGCGGTGACAACTACAGGGGCCGACGATACACACACATCACTTAGCACGGGGGCTGGCCTTGGCAGGTGTTCAAGGAGGGTTGGCTTTCACTAATAACATCTGCGTTTTCGGGTTTTCCACTGATTAGATGGTTCGTATTCTTGACCGGTCTGGTCTCGCTTATGGGGTAGAAAAAAAGCTTTAAACCACAAAAACAGAGCTTGGGCTGGCAGGTGGCATGGCCTGAGTTTCCCTTTCCTGGTGGCTGCTTCGGTTCACAGCCCTGAGGGTGACCCACCTTGGGTGTTAGGCCGCGTCCTGCTTTCTGTCCCCTGAGCACCCGGGGGCCTTTGGGGCAGGTGCCCCTGGCTGGGTCTGATCAGGGGGACCTACTGGGTGGGGAGGATTCACTCATCCTCCGTAGCAGTGGGGTGGCCCAGCCCCTCCTTCCTGCTCTTCTGTGGCCCCTGTGACAGTGGCCAGCCCCTACTGCCAAGGGCCACCGCTCCCGTTTACAGAATGAGCTGCTGCACCGGGCCAGGCGCTGCGTGAAGAGCTGAGGGTCCCTGTTTCCGAGGAGGACGTGGAAGCCAGGTGGGTCATGTCACCTGCCTGAGATCTCAGAGCTGCCCAGTGGGGCCGTGGCCCCACGTCTGTCTGTCTGCCCATCTGTGGCATGGACAGGGGTCCAATATTAAAGGTCACAGCACAGGCAGCAGCGGTTTAAGTCCTGAGCCCTCGTGGGTACTCTGTGCCGTGGGTTATGCACTTGGCCTGCCACACAGCTCTCCTACCACGTGAGTCTTATGGGTAGGTAAACTGAGGCACACAGAGACTAAGTCACTTGCTGAGGTCCGGCTAGCTAGGAAGTGGCAAGGCCGGGCCTCCTAACTGCTCTGCGACAAGGTGTCCACAACCCACCAGTCACTCGGGTGCCCGTTTCCTCTCCGAAGCCTGATCGGGGGCCCCTGGTGGAGACGGTCTCTCCTGGGCCCAGCGGCCAAGGGGCTGGCCACCTGCGGGGCTGAGTGGTCGGGGGCGGGGCGAGGAACGGAAGGGTGGGCGGGGCTCACCCATGCCGATGTGGTTCTTGCAGCCGTCGCACCAGATGTTATAGGGCATCTCAAACCTACACGAAGAGAAAAGAGCTCGTTGGCGCCCGGTGCGCTCGGGCTCTCCCTGGGTCCGCGCACCCGCGCCGGCCGAGGCCACGGCGGGTGGGGGGAGCCAAGGGGAGGAGCAGCGGCCCAGCCAGAGTTTAGGAAACTTCTTCTCCGTGCTTCCATTTGCGACGCGTGACCTGGCCGTCCGTGTACGGGAGCGACAAGGCTTCCAGTTTGAGACACCGTTATGGAAGGAATAATGGGGTGAAGGAAAGACACCGTACAGGTGAGCTGAGGGCTCAGCAAACAGAGCGGCTGGAGCATGGAGGTGCGGGGTGTTTTGTGTTTTGCAGTGACCTTCAGCTCTCGGCTTCCTGAGGCCACTGCTGGGCCTCCGATCTTGATTCTTTTTCCAAAGACATTCTGACCTCTCGTGATTTTGTCAGTGGATCTAATCAGGCCCACGATGGACCATAGAGACTGAGGTCAGAGTCCACGAAGCAGAGAAGGGCTCGTCCTTCCGAGGCAGCATAGGCTGGCTTCTGCTACTTGTTCTGGGTGGCCCGCGGGGGCACGGGCCAGAAATAAAAGGAGAGCCCTGCGGGAAGGGCCACTGTCCTGGCTCAGTGACAGTGTGGCCGTGATTCTTTCTCCTCCCCATATCCGTGCCCTTGGCAATGTGCCTCTGCAGCACGTATTGTCGAGAGGTGGAATGTCGAGCACGTAACTGCCCCTCCCCCTGCAACACGACTGGGCCATCAGTGAGACAGAAGTGACAGTGTGCCAGCTCTGGGCTGTGGCCTCAAGAGTCCTTGCCTGCCTCCGCCCAGTCTCTTCTGGAAGCTGGGTGCTCCCATGTGAACACGGCCAGGTTAGCAACTGGGGGATGACAGACATGTGGAGCAGAGCCCGGTCGTGCTGGCCCGGGCCGTGCCGGACCAGGCAGTCCCCCAGGCAGGTGACCCCCGACGCATGAGAGAGCCCAGCCCAGGTCAGCCAGGCCCAGGTAAGGCCAGCAGAGACATCCAGCTGAGCTGCAGAATTGGGAGCAACACATAATACATGTTCATCATTTTGTTACCCGGCAACAGCTGACTGATACAGAGACTTTCTGCTTTATGGAATTAAGGCCCTGCAAACGGGGCAAAATCAGGGGCGCTGAATTCTCCCAGAGACCGATGCCAGGTGGCACAAATGCAGGGATCCTCAGGTGATGCCAGGGTCTTACCTGATAATGAGGATGCCTTGGGACAGCTTCCGAGCCCGCTCCCGTAGCGGGTGGCTGTTGTGGTATCGGTTGAGAGAGCCATGCTGCACGGAAAGGACACAGGAGCAGGTTAGCACAGCAAGGCTGTCTCTCGCAGGCTGAGAGAGGCCTCTTTCTCAGGTCCTGTGGGCGGTGTTAACAGCCGACTGTGAGGCACTGAGGCCTTGGTGGGGCAAGTGGGGTTGGAATCAGGAATATATGAGTCTGAATCTTTGTTCTTCCGTTTAGGAGCTGAAAGAGCTGCATGACCCCAGGGAGTGACCTCACTTTTTGCTTTCCAGCCTCTGTTTCCTCTGTCGACTGGGGACAATGACTGTCATCACCTCTGGTGCTGTGGGGCAGACCAGGTGAGATGTCAGTACTGGTTAGTGTTTACTGGGTACTACGTGTGTATCTTCTCTTTTTTTGTAAAGGTGACTTTATGATTTTTTTATTTTTTCTAATTACCTTTTTTAGTGTTTATTTTTGAAAGGGGGGTGGGGAGGGGCAGAGAGAGATGGAGACACAGAATCCGAAGCAGCTCCAGGCTCTGAGCTGTCAGCACAGAGCTCGATGTGGGGCTCGAACCCACAAACCATGAGATATCATGACCTGAGCTGAAGTCGGTCGCTTAACTGACTGAGCTGCCCAGGTGCCCCTTATTTTACTTTATTATTATTTTTTTAAATTAAAAAAAAATTTTTTTTTTAACGTTTATTTATTTTTCAGACAGAGAGAGACACAGCATGAATGGGGAAGGGGCAGAGAGAGGGAGACACAGAATCGGAAGCAGGCTCCAGGCTCTGAGCCATCAGCCCAGAGCCCAACGCGGGGCTCGAACTCACAAGCCGTGAGATCATGACCTGAGCCGAAGTCGGACGCTTAACCGACTGAGCCACCCAGGCGCCCCCCTTATTTTATTTTTAAGTAATCTCTATACCCACCCTGGGGCTCGAACTTACAACCCCGAGATCAAGAGTTGCACCTCTACCGACTGAGCCAGACGGGTGCCCTGTGTCATCTTGTTTCAACCCCTCAAGGATCCTGTGACATAGGGCCGTTTTTTATTTTCCCCTTTTGACATATGGGGAAACTGTGGCACAGAAAGGCCAGTCACGTGCCCAGGACCACGAAGCTGGGATGCACCGATTCACTCACCGGGCCCTTACTGAGCACCTACAGCGTGGGACCACAGTTGTGAACGGGACGGATGAACGTCTCTGCCCTCAGGTGGACATTCTAGAGGGGGACACGGAACACCATCCCTATGAAGGGATAGCGCATCCCGGAGTTATAACGGCTACGATGAGAAATAAAGCCCTAGGTGACGCCACAGAGAACGAGACGGGGGTCAGGGAAGCCCCCTGTGGGGAGAGACCCGAAGGAAGGGAAGGCGCCTGTGGTCAAAAGAAGAAGAGATTCCAGGCGGAGGGAACAGCACAGGGAACAAAGAGGAAGGCAGAGGAGCCAGAGCTGAGAGTGCAAAGGGGGTCTGACGCAGCCCACGTGCTGGACTTCACCCTGACCTTCGCAGGAAATGGGCCACGCTGGGCCCAGGGTAAAAGGTCACTGACCACACAGCCCCATTTTCCACGGGGAATAAAGACCGTCCTGTGGGGCGCCTGGGTGGCTCAGTCGGTTAAGCGTCTGGCTTCGGCTCAGGTCACGATCTCACGGTTCGTGGGTTCGAGGCCCATGTTGGGCTCACTGCTGTCAGGCTGTCAGTGCAGAGCCTGGAGCCCGCTTCAGATTCTGTGTTTCACCAACCCCCCCAGCCCCTCCCCTACTCTCACTCTGTCTCTCAAAAATGAATAAATGCTAAAAAAAAAAAAAAAAAAACAAAAAAAAAGACTGTCCCGAGACTCCTGTGACAAGTGCAAACCAGCGAGGCAGTGACACTTCAGAGGCCACCCACGCTCCTGCAGCCGTGGCCCTGACGTCAGGGGGGGATGCCGTGCTACGTGGCCCCTGCTCTGTGGAGTCTCTTTGCTATCGTGGACACAGGGAAGGGAACCCGGCCTTACCTTTTCGGGATTGAAATCCGGAGGGTAATACTTGTTTGTACCTTTCCTTTCACCCTGGAAAGCAGAAGAGAGATGTGACTCAGAGAGGGCCCTCCAGGAGGCCTGCAGGGGCAGGGCCCGGATGGAGGGCCGTGGGGGGGAGGTTGAGGGACGTCCCAGAGAAGCCCTGGGCTCTGGGTCGGACCGGGGACCGTGACTTGGGGACTGGCGAGCCGCTGTCGTCACAGTGGAAAATTACAAGAGAATCCGACTCTGCTAAAGCAAGGGCTTCCCGTGTTTTGGGGACCACGACTGACAGCAGGACACGTTAACACAGCCGCTGCATAAACACGTGCATCATACAGACAGAGCACAGCACGGGCTTCGGGAAAGAACGCCTATCCAGCTGCCAGGGTCTCACTTTCTAAATGCTGGCAGCCGCCCAATAAATTGACCTGATGACCCAGGTAGGAGTGGGTCTCCAACTTGGCCGAACGTTGCGTGCACCTGACGAGTTTCTAAAATCCTGACGCCTGGGCCCCGCCCCTCCTGACGAGGGCTCCTCCGGGGTCTGGCACCCGGACCCCCGGGCTTTTAAAAAGCAACCTGGGAGCAGGTGTTTGGACAAATCGTTGTGCACGCACCCTCCTAGCAGCCGTAGTGACGAGAGCCAAATGGCAGAAACAACTCAAACGTTTTTCAACGGATGGATGGGGACCCACCATGCGGCCGATCTGGACGGTGGAATATTATTCGGCCACAAAGAGGAATGACGTCCTGACTCCTGCTGCGACGTGGATGAACCTCAAACACATTGTGTTTGGTGAAAGAAGCCAAATGCAAAAGGCCACATAGCGTATGATTCCACTTACATGAAATGTCCCAAACAGGAAAGTCCATGTGGACAGGAAGCAGACGGGTGGTTGCTGGGGGCTGGGGAGGGACTGCTCGTGGGGATAGGATTTCCTTTTTGGGGAGATGGAAATGCTTTGGAAATAGATAGAGGTGGTGGTTGTCCGACAATATGAAAATACTAAATGCCACTAAATCGTACACTCTAAAATGGTTAATTTGATGTTGTTTGAATTTCACCTCCTTAAAAAAGAAAGAAAGAGAGAGAGAGAGAGAGAGAGAGAAAGAAAGAAAGAAAGAAAGAAAGAAAGAAAGAAAGAAAGAAAGAAGAAAGAAAGGAAAGGAAAAAGCTCCCTGGGTGATTTTAGTGCAATGCCAACTTTGAGAACCAATGCACCAAAAAGATCATGATCCGGAGTTTGGAAATACCTCCTTACAGCCTGGAGAGGAGGAGGGAAAGGGCTACTTCGGGGGCCTGACAAAGACCAGAAGAAAAACCCGGTGAGCATGAGGCTGTCTACTCACCATCTTGCAAGCTGCCTACTGGTCCTCGCCCTCGACTGATCGGCTGATCCGAAGAGGTGATGAGACACGGATTGCAGATTGCTCAGTGTCGCCTCCCTGCCTAGTCCTGCCCTCCTGGGGAGCCTGGGGGAGGGTCCACGGCCTCCCTGCAAAGGGCTGTGTGTGGTGGCGGCTCAGACGACCCTCCAAAGAGTGATGTTTGTCTGCGTAGAGAGAGAGCGTCCTGTTCACTCTCCAGCCAACATGTATTTCACGTCTGACGCTTCTCATCCTTCACGGCCCCCAGGACGGCTCACCTGGACCACTGCAGCTGCCTCCTCCCTGGTCTCCTGGCTCTGCCCTTGACTGCCACGGTCTGTGTTCCCCACAGGGACCAGAAAGAGGTCTTAAAATAGAAATCTGAAACATCGTTCTCCTGCCTAAACCCCTCCAGTGATTCCCTTTGGTTTGAGAATTCAAGCCAAAGCCCTCCCCACAGCCTACGGGGCCCCTGCCTGCCTCTCCAAGTCCGCCTCTTACCCCTCTCCCTGTCCCTCACTCTGTTCCAGTCACGCTGGCTTCCTAGAGGCCGTCAAAGGCTCAGCAGGTGCAGGCCAAGCGCCTTGAATGCATGCTCTCCCACCAGCTGTCTGTTGTCACAGGTCTCAGCTCAAGCATCGTCTGTGTCAGAGGCCTCATCTGACCACGTGATCGAAAGCCACTTCGTCCCTGGAGTCCCTATCACATCACCCTGTGTCGGTTTACTTGTCTACAGTCTGTCTCCTCCACCAGGCCACTCTGTGCTGTACCTCCAGCACCTGGGACAGCATGTGGCCCCCGAGGAATGCTGACTGCATGAACCACTCCTAACTGACTAGAGCTCCGTGAGAATTAGTGCAGGTGACACAGGTATCAAATCTAAGGTTTTTGGATTTTTTTTTTTTTAATGTTTATTCATGTATTCTGAGAGCAGAAGGGTGGGGGTAGAATCCCAAGCAGGCTCCATGCTGTCAGCACAGAGCCCGACGCGGGGCTCGAACCCCCAAACTGTGGGATCGTGACCTGAGCCGAAGCCGGACCCTCAAACGACTGAGCCACCCAGGCGCCCCGGGACGGAAGCATATTCTAGAATGGGGGTTGGCAAATTTCCTCTATGAAGGACCAGAGAGTAAATATTTCTGGCTTTGCAGACCCAACTGTCTCTGTCCCAATGACTCAACTCTGCCATCATAGCTAGTAAAGCAGCTGTAGACAACATGGAAGTCGGCGTGACTGGATGCCATCACACTGAAGGTGTCATTTCACGTGGTTGTCACCCATCACAAAATATCATGCTCCTCTTGATTCTTTCCCAAACATTTACGAACTTAAAACCATTCATGGGGCGCCTGGGTGGCTCAGTTGGTTAAGCGTCCAACTTCGGCTCAGGTCATGATCTCGCGGTCCATGGGTTCGAGCCCCGCGTCGGGCTCTGGGCTGACAGCTCAGAGCCTGGAGCCTGCTTCGGATTCTGTCTCCCTCTCTCTCTCTGCCCCTCCCCTGCTCATGCTCTGTCTCTCTCTCAAAAAATAAATGTTAAAAATTTTTTTCAATAAATAAATGTCACCGACATCCGGTGTAAGCACCCAAGATCCCAGAGGACAAACACCTGCTCCTTGATAAATGCAAAAGCCCAAGGCACGTCCTGGGTGTTCCTCAATGGTCCTGGGTGTTCCTCAATGCTATCATACCAGCCTGCCGAGAGACTCTGGTCTCCGGCTCTAGAGGGTTCGCCTAAGGGGTTTTCTCAAAGACCCTGTGCATATCACACTAGTGGAGGCAGACCTCAAGCCAGAAGTCTCTTGGGACTCCCTGGAAAGGAAAATTGCTAACTATGAGGGCTCACGGTGCCATCATCCAAAAGTGTCTGGTAACAGGGACACCTGGCTGGTTCAGTCGGTTAAGCGTCTGACTTCAGCTCAGGCCATGATCTCACGGTTCATGACTTCGAGTCCCGAGTCGGGCTCTGTGCTGACGGCTCAGAGCCTGGAGCCTGCTTCCGATTCTGTGTCTCCCTCTCACTCTGCCCCTCCCCTGCTTGCGCTCTCTCAAAAATAAATAAACATTGAAAAAAAATTTAAACTGT
This sequence comes from Panthera uncia, assembly GCF_023721935.1. Classification (NCBI taxonomy): domain Eukaryota; kingdom Metazoa; phylum Chordata; class Mammalia; order Carnivora; family Felidae; genus Panthera; species Panthera uncia. The sequence goes on along the minus strand of NC_064816.1, from coordinate 9,021,946 downwards.
TCTGCCATGACCCTGAACATCTCTTCACGACTCAGATCCTTCATCTGTAAAGTGTGTCCTCGGACCGGATTTTCCCAAGGTCACTTGCAACCTAACAATGCTAAGTGCCCACCCCGGCTTGGGATACAGTTCCCTGGGCCTGCATCGCAGCTCCTGTCCTCACTAACTGGGTGACCTCAGCCAGTGTCTGAGCTTCCCTGAACTTCGACTTGCTCATCTGTAACGAGTACATGAGGGTGACCGGACTGACTTTCTGGGGTTGCTGTGAATGAAGATGCTGGAAGTGTTCGCAGGGGACCTCATTTACAGGAGCTGGGGCTCTTACAGTGGTTTTGCCACCCCAGGGAGCGGGGGTTATAGGATGGATGTATAGAAATTTCTAGTCGTTGGTGCCAGGAGTTATTATAAACCCCACTGGCTTAGGGCATAGCGCGTGGGCTTGGATCCCGATTCGGCCGCGTGCTAGCGGTTTTGACTTTTGGCAAAGCCTTTCTCTCCGAGCCCGAGTTTTCTCATCTGTAAAGGAGGGTTTATAAAAGTATCAACCTGATAAGGTTGCTGTCAAGGCTCAGTGAGTTGAAGGACTTAGCACAGCGCCTGATGCAGAGTTAAATGTTGGCACTTTCGATTACTTCCCATGCCAAACCATTTCACGAGCGTCTAAATCTTCACCATAACCCAGCGAGGCAGGGGCTCACTGGTCCCATCTTTCAGATAAGAAAACCCAAAGGCCCCTCAGACATAAAACTGCCTGGGGTTGGGACTAAGGTCGCGGCTGGGACCGGAGCCGGCTCCGGACATCGTGCCCACAACCGCAGTGCCCAACGACCCCCCGCGCGCTCACCCCGTCGAGCGGCTCCGAGGTCGGGTGAAGCAACGACCAGACCCCCGGCCCTCACCGGGCCTGACCGCCCCCACCGCCCGCTTGTACTTACCTGCCCTCCTCCTGACGTCACGCCGTGCCAGTGCCCGGAAGTCAGTCCCGAGCGCGCAAGGGGGCGTGGCGCACTCACCGCGTAACGCAGACGCTAGCGCGAGGCGGGGCAAAGCGGCAGCGCCGCCCTGATTTGATTGGCCGACTGCCAAACGGAGTGGACCAATCCGGGCTTTCCCTTCCCAATGCGCGACAACACGAAGCCCCCCCCCCCCCCCCCCCCCCCCCCCCC